>NC_051437.1:21296114-21317638 GCF_001649575.2 Kryptolebias marmoratus | reverse complement strand
CCCCCCCGCCCCCCCCCCCCGTCCCCTTCCTACCAGGGGCTGAGACTAGCCAGGACATGAGGGCCAATAAAGCTCTCTCTCTAGGCCTGTTGGCAAGAAAGAGAGGAAAAGACCTGTTTCACTGTTGTATAAACCATTGTTTCATTTCCACACTTCTCTCTACCTCTTTTTGCTCTGATATTTCACAGGATTTTTTTGGCTCCCGTTCAAGTGTGAACACAATACAGCTATTGAGATCATGGTTCGCACCTCTTGGCTTGCGCTGAGCGTCCACAGCTACCACGTTTTGTTCAAACTGCCATTATTACTATTACTACTCCTTTTCTTCTATCCAAGGCCTAATCCTTATTTTATAGAAACATTTCTGCGTAGACGAGCACCACCGTGCTCCATTATGCAGCTCGTGGTCTAAACCTTCACGAGACGTCTGGCTCAGTAAAAGCCCCAATGAGCGAGTAATGGATCCTGCTTGCTGACCACCGGCAAGAGGTCCATATATCTAACTTTTAATTACAAAAGCTCATCCCCTCTCCTTAGAAAGAGGAAGACAGTCGAGCAAACTACCCGAGTAGGTGAAGTGTAAGTCTGTATGTGTTGCAGAAGAGTTCTACAGCCATCTGGTTTGTGTTAGACACACTATTATGAGTGTGTCAGTGACCAAGGCCTGGTTGATGGCTATCAGTCTGGGATATCTGTAGGGATGGATGAATATGGTACCCTCCTCAGAGAAGCTAACATTTAAATAGCTGCATTAAGGTGATTAAGGCCTGTGGAAAGGATGAGACACAGAAAAACCTGTGCATTATTGCACTGTGGAACCCTGAGTGGAACAAAAATCATATGCATCAAAATCCCAACTAATTGTACACAGAGACAGAAAAGCATGTTTAGATGTTATGGTTATAGATGCAACAAGGGACTAATGTAAATAATGATTAAATTATTTATTAATCAAATTTTTGAGTAATTTTTTCCAGGTTACTTTAAAAAGTATCTTAAAAATGTCCCCTTGGGCTTTGTATAAACAACCCATTCGAATATTCCTGACAATTTAGGTTATGAACAAAAATCAGTAGATACTAAAACATAGTGTCAAAACGTTTTCATCCTTCACAAATAAAATGAAGTAACTGGAAGGTTTTAATTTGTATGACAACAGAATTAGAAGGGATGAGGTGACAGAAAGAGATAAATGAGAAGGAGGAGCAGCTGTTGACACAAGCCTTCCCCTTTCTGTCAGATAAGAGATAACCAAGCGCCTGTGTTTAGACACACCATTAGCAGTGTCATCAATCACACATTCGCACACACAGTGAGGAGATGGAGAATGTCTTGAGGGTGACACAACATATTGCCCTATTACTGCTTCAAGCATGCATTACTACAGCCTTTACTTTAGAGCACTCACAGTATATACAACCAGCATCACACACTTCATGACTGAAAGTTAACTCCTTAAATCTGCTAGTTTATGTGCAAGGGTTTGTGTGTATGATTCAGTGATAAATAAATAAATTGTAAAAGCTAGCAAAGTCACCTTTATCCATGTGGAGTTTAGCTTGTTACACAAAGGTCACAGAAAACAGAAAAACGGGGCAGAGACCCAAGTCCTTTCCCAACTGGAAACTTCTCATTAAAACTCAAACAGCCCACGGCATCCAAGTTGCCATTAAAATCCAACCAGCAAATAACAACGACTTTCAAGCCATCCTCTGACTAATAATGTGATGCAATGTGGCATTGGAAGTTACTCATGGCTTTACAAAGACCAAAAAAAAAAAAAAAAAACTTTTTTGGAGTGGTTCTGAGCTCCCCATGGTCACATTAAAAGCTAAGGCATAATTTGACTATTCACTACCAACTTGTGGAGAACGCTTCCCTAAAGGAACACAATCAGACATAATTGTCCAATCAGCAGTGGGAACAAACACAACGATATACCTCACACAGCGAGGCAGTTGGAGACAGTCAGGAGAACGAGAACACAAACACTAAAATAAAAAAGAACACAGCAGTTATTCTCATTAGACTATAAAGCATAACATATTGTTTAAAGGCTGGATGATTGAATACTCATGGATTGTCATGTTTCCAGAAGTAACAACCAAAATATTCATTATGCTTATAAGGTATATGTATAGAAAGAAAAAAATAGACAGTATGAATAAAAGCAATCTAGTTTCCGAAATGCAGTGGTGATAAAAACTTTTCATTCAAAGTACATAAAACAGGTGTGACAAGCACATGTTCATGTAAGCAGAAAATATATGAATAAAAGTAGATGACGATTCCAGCACGTTTTCAGTGCATTTTTTATACCAATGATATTTTGAAATTTTATTAATGCCTTTATTTAGCTTCACTTAGTTAAAATATTTGTTACACGAATGTGATATTTAAGTTGAAATATGTCTTTTATATCAAATGAAAACCTCCAATTACCAATTTTGAAATTCTAGGGTTTGGCATCAGTTAAGTAGAGGTTTTCACACGACATACACTTAAAACTTTGCAATGTCAGCCTTGAAATGTCATATATTAAATTACGCAAAAGCTAAAAAAAAACATGAGTTGCAAGTGAACGGAAGTTGATCTGTGACTCTGAATGCAATCAGTAATGCAATCAGCTGAGGACCCTGGATGCAGCAGGTCACCTCTCAGCACTTAGCCATCGTCATCTGTTATTGACTGATTATTGATCAGGACAGCCAAAGGAGTCGATACAAGCATAACAAACTTAATTTGATAGACTCAGTACAGTCAATAGAAGAGGATTTAAGCAAGAAGTCTCTGCAACAACACATGTTTCCTATCTTTTTGCACTATCTTTGGCTGTGTTTTAGTACTTAAAGGCATGATGAAATCATATTATGGATGTATCAGATGGTCGTAAATGAATGAATTTTCATTTGTCTCTTTTAACGTGAGCTTGAGCCTGTTAGTTGTACTAATTACTCCAAACAGTGCATTGATTCCTTTTAGCCAGAAGAGTGTATTCACTCTGACCTCCCTATGTGCTGGAGCTCAGTGGTCCTGTGGGGTATTTAGAAGGTAAACATGTTGACTGCACCTCCACCCCACCGTAACACCAGGCCATTTACTTCCCCACATGTGCAATTAACGAGCCACTAGCTAATTTGGGGTTGGCACATATATGCAAATGAAAGGCAAACAAAAGGAATGGGTGATGGATGACAAAAAAGGGGGGGTGGGAATGGTTCATAAAGGACGCTTAGCACCACAACACTAATTAAAAAGCCATAGCCATGAGTGCAAGGAGGTAACTCATTAGCTGCAAGCTGCTTCTGTGCCACACAGTGCACCGAGCGCTAATGCTAGTTAGCTGTGAAGAAGAGAGCTACTTACTGAAGGAGTGAAAAAATGTAAGGAAATAATGGATGTGAGCATTTTGCTTTCATATGATGTCCATGTAGGCACATAGGGCCAAACAAATGAGCTTGGCTGAATGAGCTTTACTGGGCTAATGCACATTAGTTTAGTGCAGAGGGTTGCAAGCTGAAGAAAGGTTACCATAAGCATAGCAATTAGGGCAATAATAGGGTAAACAACAACCTGGCGACTTGAGGGAGTGAAGCAGAACACAGTGTATGGAATGATTACAGAGACTGAGCATGTGGAGGTGGGTGACTTTAGCTATATTGATCTGAGGTGCTGTTGTGTAGGGAGCTCAGAGTGGCACCCACTGAGCTTGCATTGCTTATCTTCTTAGCTGAGACAATGAAACAACAGATTTGCACCCTTTATTGTATCATACATGTATGCACACTCGACCTGTATGCGATTTGTTCATATACAGTATGTGGTATAGTGGTTGACCCCTTTCTTCTTGCGCCTCTGCGTGTTTCTTCTCTGGCAATTCATTTCATCTCAGTAGGATGCATCACAGTTATTCTCTTCCTGCCTTTGTAACTCGCGGACACCTCTTTACATTTATTTCAGAATTCAACAATGAACTGACCAGAAATAACATTTTCGTGGAAGCAAATCTGGAGGAAGAGAGAAACAGAAGTGCTGTGGGATCAATGGTGCAAAAAATTGTTTTTATCGAATGCTGTGTTGCTCACATTTCCTGCAGACACAGATAAGAGCATGAGAGTGAACAGAACCCTGTGTGTGTGGGTATGTGTGAGTGTAGTTAGGTAAGAAAAAGAAGGGTGTTGGAGGCGGGGGGGGAGAGGAAAATAAATGAGATTATCGATGTTACATGTCAAATATAATTGCTGAGATTTGAGCAAAGAGGAGGAGAGTGTAGGCTGATGGGCTCGTTGATCCGTGGATTGCTTCATTTGAGAGAAAGGCCAACAAGTCAAAGAATTTGGATTGTGACCTCGGGTGTGTGCAGTCAGGCTTGTGTGTCTGAGTGTGTGGCACCACAGGAGAATGAGATCATTTAGCCTAAAAACTGTGTTGTTAACTTTTAAACTCTTGAGCCTGGACACACACACAAACAAATCCCATTGTCGCTCATATTGTTGGTTTTGGTATGATAATTAGTCTGTCAAAATGATCACATTTTGATGTCTGCCTGTATCTGCTATCTGAAATTATTTTTTTCTTCACAAAGTCAGAATTTTTGTCAAGATAATCTGTATTAAATTCACTGAGACTTTCAAATATTTATGTTTTTTTTCCCGCAGCAGAATAAGCTTTAACTGGAGAAGAGTTTAGTAATGAGACTATATGCCCACACTCTAAACCCTCAAAGCAGGAAGAAATCATCTTGCAGAATATAGGAATTTTAAAGCCAAAGTGGTCACTTATGGTTTTCCCAGAAAGAAAAAAAAAGTTATTTTAGGATAACTTCTTAAGCAGGTACAGCAAAGAAACTTCATCGAGTGACACATTGTGGAACTGGTTTAGGATGGAGAAAAATATTGAAATTCAGAGTGCGCCAGAGGCATGCACTCCCAATCAGATAGTTAACTCCCATTTGGAACTGCAAACCACTAAATTACAGGAGGTGAAAAAGCTACCGAAATGGTTTAGATGAAAATAAAGATAGATAAAATGATGTGAATATGTGTATGTTTTGGAAAGTGTATAATGAGAAGTGCCAAAGATGTTCAGAAATTGCATAAATTTTAAGAGCGAGGCCAAATGAACATCTGGCCTATGTGTGTGTGTGTGTGTGTGCACGTGTGTGTGTACATCCATTCACAATGACACATTCAGAGGTCCGATGGCTCAGGATAGGTCTGGGCTTCTTGATGGAGTCAGGAATCCCATCTTATTCTTTAAGCAAACATTCCACCTTTGCAGTGCTTTTCAACACTTTCCACTAATTCAGGCCATTTCCATAGTGCATTATCTTCATAAGTAAACAGCTCCTTTTTGAAAGGAAAATCTAAAATCTTCACCCAATTCATTTTGAAGGTAACATTTTCCAGCTCAGAGGCCAATATAGCACTGTCACTACTTAAATGTTAAAAGCCTTATTAAAGCTAGGGAAATTTCTTCTTTTAACAAGGTATTGTGTTTGTGGCAAAAGAGGGAATAAGAGCTACTGCCTGCTGTCTGAGAGACAAGAAAGCTCCTGTAAATTTGACAATAAATGTGTTTCCAACCAGTTGTCCAATCTGAGGCAAATGTTAATAACTCTGCTTATTAAAGCAGAGAATTAAGTAAGTTTCCATTAACAACCTGGCTTGGAGCAAATAAGCAAAAGTGTGTATTGCGATCAGAAGATACTGATGCTTTATATTATAAATAAAAGTGTTGCGTTAATACAAAACAGGGTTTTCTAAAATAAGTTGGAATTCAACATAAGTTTAAGCTTAAAATATCAACAATTGAAAGCTTAGAACAAAAAACATCTTAGTACAGAGAGTAAAATATATAAGAATCACTGTCATCTAATTGTGAGTGCTATTGTTTGTTGCACTAAATCTGGATATAACTAAAATATAGATATATAAATTATAACTAATAAAAAACGTTTAAAAGAAGAGCTTAAAGGAAAACAAAAGTTTAAAAGAAAAGCAACTGATTTAACAAATTTATGTTTATGTTAGTCTATGACAAGTACGTAAAAAGGGGCACATTGTGGGTGAATGTGTACCTTGTATCTATTGGGAGCACATCATGTCCATCTAAAACAAGGCCAACCTGCAATAGGATCCTAAAGGTATTCAAGTCTCCCCCTGCCAAGTCTCTCATATTTTCAAGCTAACTGTTTTACGACAAAATCTGTAAAGCGAGCCTTCCACCTTGGCCCTATAAGTTCATGCCGCCACCATAAATACTGGTTGTGTGACAGCAAGGCACAGGGGTCAAGTCAGATTTCAGAAAGCTGTGAGGAACACTGCCCAGAAAATAGATTTACTCGTATTTTTCTAAAACACACATCACAGACCAGTCTATTCTTGTGTAGATGTAAATGCACTGATCTTTTATGCATTCTACCACACTGTTACCCATTCCTCTCCCATGCTTCTCTGTTTAAACACCTCTGAGTGTGTGTTGAGATGCCGTTTGAGATCGTATCTAATGACTCCAGCACTGCCCTATCAATCAACAGCCATGTGTGGACAGTAAAAATCAATAGTTCCACACAGAGCTACCTGAGGTCCCACACACTTCATTTGTCATAACTGCTCAATACATCAATAAGCAGAAACTACAACTCATTTTAGTCAGGAGGCAACCAGTGAGCGAGGTGGGTGTAAATCTTTTTGGTGTTTACCAATCATGGTGAATTTCTCTTTCTCAAAGCAGCATTGTGTTGAGTCAAAGATCACCTATTGAAGAGTGCAGCTGTAGTTTTCATTGATAATTCATTCATCCTGTTTTCTTTGTTCCCCTTCGCCTCTCATATTTTGATTGTGTGATCTTTCTATAATAGATTCAGCTTTTCCTCCCCTGTTTTCTCCTTCCAGCCTCTGACTCTCTTCTCTTTAGGCACTTATTGACATTTCCACACTAACCTTCTCCTTTACGCTCACCTTAATGTGTTCTGCCTTATCAGATGCACAGGTGGTTTGGAGTTTCGCTCGCCTTCACTCCTTACTCTTCTCCATTCTACCGGGTTATTCATCCCTCTTTCCTGTGCTCTGAAAGTCAAGCTTCCCTTTACAAAACCCCTTCGGTCTTATCTGGGAGACCCTGCGACCCCACAGCGATCGCAGCAGCCAGCGGGAGAGAGCGGAGACCATGACTCCCCCTGGGAGGAGGACAACAGAACGAAGGTGTGTGTGTGTGTGTGTGTGCGGGAGTGAGCGTGTTTGGAGGAGTCTGATACCAGTACAGTAGTCTATTTACTGTCCAACTGTCTAAACATTTGTGATAACAAACTGTGGTGAAGCTACTCAGGGGACTTTATTGATGCTACTCTACATGAGGGGAACTATAGAGCAATGACTGCAGCTGAAAACATGCTTTGATTACTCAGTTAATCAGTTGTGTTTTTGATTACTTGATTTTATAAATTATCTACCAATTGTGACAAGTTTTCAAAGCTCAAATGACAGAACTATCAAAATTGATTTTTAGATCATTTGATTGTTGCTCTCCACAATAAAAAAAAAATACTGGTCTCTTGGAAGTTTTAAGAATTCAGCAAAATAAATACTTTCCCTTTTAAAATCTAAATAAAACTGCAATAGAGAAACAAAATTATACAGTGACCTGCTTTAGGAATTTCTGCCATCACGAGCAACAGTGTTGTGATTGTTTCTTACCAGAGGAAATATTTTGTTTCTATTTGTAAATGACTCAATAAAGTAGAGGGATGATGCATTTCCTTTCCATGTCCTGCAAGTATGCAGGTTTGGGCAGCCTTTGTCGCAATCTCTGCAGGTGCACACACATCCTATATTCATATCCTCATTCTTTTGTGGTCAAGAGAATTCCCCAAGGAAGACACCTGCCCTAGCGTGCACTCAGATACATGCACAACCGTGTATACTATCACAATGTTTTTGAGAGTTCTTGCTCATTTTCCTATGTTCCCCAGTTCTCAATTGTCTCTCTTTACAAGTTTCATTGTCATCTAAAAGGTAGCTCGCTCTCCCTCATGATTCACACACACAAATTGTGATTACAAATGTTGATTAATCGAAAAAAAAAAAAGGACAAATATGCTTAGAAGAGCAAGCAAGAACCTGATACTTGAGGGAATAAGGGTCCAGATTGATAGAGGAGGCACTAAAAATACAAATGACCTTTAAAAACTGCACCAAGTTGAAAGGAATTATTTCAGCTGATATGAAATAAATCAGTCACAAGAAAAAGACTAATTTACCTTGAAGTTGACAAAACATTTAAGGAGCATGTTTAAATTTAAGTTTGGCATTAAAAATAAATATTTTATTTACTAAACTTAAAGTTCTTATTGAACTAAAAGGTTCTGTGCACAAATGTCTTCATATTTGACTATTTAAGGTCATACATTCCAAAATGGTGAGATGAACATAGATAGACAGACAGAGCCTGGCTGCTGCTGCTGCTGAGTGTATTTATAGGTATTATCATCTGTTCTGCTGGCAATCTACACTAAACCATGATATAAGGTTACAGCAGGAGAATGACATCACATCAAAATAAGAGTGGCAGATGATGAAGACATTACGGGTGCTCGCAAAACGTGCCCTTTTTGGAGCAAAACATTCTCACATCAGGCCTGATGTCAGATCTTTCCTGAAAGCTGAATTTGGTAGGAATGTTATGAGCTCATTGCTACAGATGCAACTATCTTCTTTCCTGCAACTACTTACAGACATTTATTTACTCATTTATTTTTGACAAGGAGTTTCTCAACTTATTGTTTGAACACAGTCTAAGTCAAGTATAAAATAAGGTGGGAAAGCATTGGTCTAAAATATCATAAACGTCATCTTCATATAAGAGGTCTTATTGTTTTTTTTTAATGCATTGTTATTGATCCCATACAAGTACAGTTGTATAAGCATTGTTTTATCTAAATGATATGTATTAACATGAATTCATCAATAATACAACTAAGCTGGTTCAGCCAACAGTGTCTCAGGTTACTGAGAGGATCTGTGTCACAATAAAGATGCCAGCACACAGTCCGTGTTAACAGAGGACGACACATTGGCTGACAGCATGAATCAAAAGTTCACATTTAACAACGTATTATAAAACGAAGAGTTGTGTGACTGATGGAAGAAAACCTTACGCCACACTGTTTGTTAAACTGTTCATAAACACACACATACAAATATTTATTTAAAAAAAACAGGAGTAGCTAATTCCAAGACAGAAAGCTCTTGACTTTCACTGTGAAAGTTGTCTGACTTTTAGCCCTGCTATTAATGGCTAAAATTATGGTCCTCAAATCATGGACGATAAGCAGAGGAGGTTATTGTTTCTTGTCTAGAGAGAATGAAATAGAGCTTAATTTAATCCAGCAGCAAGGTTTTGATTGAGTGTTTGTGTGTGTGAATTAATATTATATAGCTTAAATGACAGATTTACTTGGGCCTTTAAATGTACCAAACAGGTAAAGCTGGGTTACTGTAAAAGAGTTCCATTTCAAAAAGAGACAATGGCCCCCTGACCAGATTGTGTGCATGTGTGTATATCTAGATGTTTAAATGCTCTATTTGTTGATTTCAAAAAAGTGTAGCCTGTAATTAAAACTTTTTGTACTTCAGCTGTGGGAGAATCATGTGGCTTTGAAGTGTTCTGTACACTTGCCATCTTTATGTAGTATGTGTGCACTCTATTTCTATTCAATTATAACCATCTCTGTCTACACTCAACTTTATTCATGGTCCACTTAATTAATTTCCTTCACTTATGTAGTTACAGTAGTGGGACCACCACATCCTCTCCTGCAGTCCACCTTGTGGCCAGAGGCACCTAGTCTGCAGCACCACACAAACACATAAACACACACACTAAGAGGGATTTCCAGACCCATACATGTCTTTTGGCTCGAGCTTGGCCAGTGTGTGCACCAACTGAGTGAAGTGGACAACACTCACTGTAGGGAATGTAAAAACTGGAAAGGGGTGGAAGTGTATAAAAAGGTGAAGAAGAATTTTTTTAGCTTGGGTTTCTACTCCAAAAACAGGGAATTCAAGCTGTTTTGACCACTTTCAGTTTGGATGTAAAAGTACTTCTTCATTTAATATGGAAACCTACTTTAGGTGTGGTCTTTTTGTTTATGTTCAGTTTATTACTTTGTCCAACCAGTGTAAGTATCCTCTTCCAAAAAACAAACTAACAAAACCCTTTAAACCTGAAAAACAAACATAATTTGCCGTTGTAGACAAAGATGGAAGTGAATAAATTAATCACAATCTTAAATTCTCAGCAGACCTTTAGATGCAAGAAAAGATTGACACAAACACTCAGGTACAAGCAAATAAAATGCGTAAGAACAAACTAAAAAAAAAAAAAATCAAACAACTGATGCCACTGGCACATGAACTCAATTACAAGCCAAAAGATTAACACACATGGAGGCAGACAGACACACAAAGGCTACAAAAGAAATCTCTGAGTACAGAGTACATTTAGCCCATCAACATGTATGCATATCTTCAGACACAAAGAAAATAGAAAAAAATGGTGGAGAGGAAGCAAAGAAGAAAATGCAAAAGGTATAATTTTCCACAATCAGCCCCTGCTTGAAACAAGCAATTAGAGGGAATGTGCAGAGCATCCCCTTGTGCTTGGGAAGACTCTCTCACTCTCTGTGTGTGTGTGTGTGTGTGTTCTTGTTGTTTGTATAGACCTTTCCTCTCCTTCCCTTGGCCTTTCTTGTGGTTATAGGGTGGTTCAGGGGCAGTGCACAGCAAATTTGATAATTCTACCACCAGATGGACCAGAGCATGCCCTCGTGCAGAATCATTATTTGGTTTACTCACTCAAACACACTGAAGCAAACTTCCTCTAAAAATCCTCATTTGGTTACACTTTTAGTTATTCCAATTTTATTTTATTTTATTTTTTACAGTATTCTGGATTGTTTTGTTACAGCAATATACTTTTACAGTTTAACAACCAATCAAATGATTTCATTCAAATTTTTACACAGCTAAATATTTTAAATGGAATGCATTAATGAGAAAGCAGTTTGTGTTTTTATAGAGTGGAACAAAAAATAATAATTCATGACAAGTTTTCAAGTGCTAGACATTGTCTTGATATTTTTTATCTTAAAAAAAAAAACGGGATGAAAAAACAAGGGAAGAGAAACACAAACAGAACTGAAGCAACAGTAAAAGATGAGTAGAACAGAAATATATTGTCTCAGACAGGCATGGCAAGTAATTGAGGAAACACAAGCCTTAATCCCAAAGGTGGAGTTTCCTCCTTCAGGTTCCTTGAAGAGGAAAAAGAACAGAGCACACTCTTTTATCTGTGTGGTCTGTCGGCTCAGCTTTCTTTCTCTGTTTGTCTGTCTTGGTCCCTCTTTCCCTCTCGCTATGGCTTGTTCACAGCTCACAGATGTGGCTTGTTCTCTTTTAGGTAGTGTGTGCGTGTGCATGTGAAGTCTGATCTCCTCCCTCTGAATGCCCCTTTACCCCTGATGTCACTGCATGACCTATCCTTTCTATTAGTGTGAGCTTTGGTTCATGCAAAAACCCTAAATTCAGACTAAAAAAATCCTCACATCCAATTTACTCTGTGGGTATCACCATTTATTTTACATTGTGACATTTAGCCTTTCTTTCTACCTACCACTTTCAGCAGCCACCTCTTGAAATTGCAGAACATGTGAGGTAACTGGATATATGGTGCCTATCAGCTTGCAGCCAGACTGTCTATAGAAAAGCCATCAGTGTTTGTCCTCAACATCCCTTCGGTGACTTTTCACTTTCCAAGTACATGAACATAGACTCTCAAGTTGTTTGCAAAACTCACATTTGCTGGTGTGATTATTTTCCTACAGGGTACTTCTACATAACACATGTGCACATGTGGGGGTGTGGGAGGCTGTGTGCTTATCTTAGATTAATTACAGAGGCCTGTGTTGTCTGTAGGAAAAGGCTGGTGTGAATGGGAGCCCAGAGGCCAGGTTTATTGAAAGCTGCCGTCCCTCAGATAAACATACAAGCACACAGACAAGATTCTGGTGTCATGGGAGAATCAGGGAAAATAATTGGAGTTCAGAGAGGTGGAGAGAGGAAAAGTGCCGACAGAAGAAGAGCAGAGAAAGCAACATCAGAGAAAAATAAATGGCAGGTGTTTGGGAAGATTTAGTGTAGCGCTTGCAAAAACGGAAAGGAGGTTCACTTGGAGGAGAAGGATTTCCACATTCTTGGGAAAAGACTAATGTCAAGAATACTTTGGAGTAGCAAAGCAGGAGGAGAGATGAAATGTAAACCTTGTTGTTATGCTAGGCTTCTTCATTTGCTCGGAAAACTACACAGTAATTCAATAAACCTTTAGTGCTTAAACAAGAGGCAGCTCACTCCTATCATGGTCCACAGGGCTAAAATGGCAACTGAATGAAGGTTTTGCTCTGTGGGTCAGTATTAAAATAAAGTGCTTGTAGTGGGTGTGACATGGGGTCTGTAAATGTACGCTGTAAAGGAAGGGAGACTCGTTCTGCCTCCTCATTTGGGGAAATTATGGTGACAAAGAGCAGGCCTAGCACAAGCTTCAGCATCCTGCTGTACATGTGTGCATATTTGCACAAATGTGCACATGGGAACGGGCACAACACACTGAGGAAATCCCCACCATCTCTGCTTAAGTGTGTCATTCTTTGACCGCATAAAATGGCGTGTGTGAGAAAAAATTGCCCGTATTCAATAAAACCTCCAAGTAGAGGGACAAATTAAAATTGGAGCACCTAACATACCACAAACTTGCTTTGCTGAAGAGAAATTCCCAAACAGTCTCAGAAAGGAAAAACAGAGGGGGTGGGGGTGGGGTGTCTTTCCTTAGGAAGTTCTCTCCCACCAGCATAACAGCAAAGGCCACAAAACAACTGCCATACCTGCTTCCCAGGACTGGAAATAAGAGCACTCCTAAAATAAACCTTCAACTCTTGCCATCAGACAAAAATGGGCCCTCGATGAGGTTTTCAAAACAGCATCAGCTAAAAATACAATATTGGTGTAGCTGGAGGTCCAGCAGCTGTGTGTGTGTGTGTGTGTCTGTGTGCATGTATATATAGAGAGAAAGAGTTGCAGCTGGCATTTCTGTGGCAGGCCATATAGCATGAGCCAAGGGACCTGAGGTAGGCTGGCCACTGGAATGCATGGGCCGACCACCAGCTTCCTTCTAACAGCTATTGACAAGTTGTTGCTGGCACCTGCTAAAGATGCCTGCGGGACATTCAGGTTCTTTATTTTATCTGGATATTAACCATTTTGATAATCATTTAAAGTCAGCACAATTAAAAAGAAATAATCTTTTCTTGGAATAATTATTTCATAAGACTGATTGATGGCTGCAGTCTTAAAAGACAGCTTTATATACAATTGTCATTATGTCAAATAATTTTACATCTGTAAAGAAGATTATTTTTGAGGTTTATTTTAGCACTGTCCCTTTTCCTTCTGGACACCATCTTTGATGTACAGCATTAGAAAAACAAAATGAAACAAGAAGACATTTCTCAAGAAAGCCACATAAAATAATAATAAAGAAAGTATTTCTTTTGGCCAAAAGAAGGATAATGGGGGGAATTGGTCGGATTAGAGTGGAGCAATAGGCGGCACATCTGCAGGCATTGTCAGCGTCTGGCATAACATTTTCCTTGTTTCAGACAGCCAGGAGAAACCACTGTGTGTCTTTGTGTGTGTGTGTGTGTAAGGATATGTATCCGTGTGTGTGTGTGTGTGTTCTGGGCCCGTCTCCAGAACCAATGTATTACAAGAGGTCCTGCTGTAAGATTATATTTGGATTCTCTAGGCCCGCTTCCAATTATTACTGGCACTTAATACTTTTCACACCATTCACAGATCCCTTTACCCCTACCACCCGTTGGCCCCTCTCTCAGCCTTTACTCTCTTGATCTTGCTCTCTCTCACACACAGACATACGCACGCACACACACACACACACACACACACACACACACATTCATTTCAGCTGAGGCTTTGGCTTGAATCAGCACTTTTTATTGGTGTATTTGTAGTTAGGTACAGAGGCAGGAGACTGAATAAGTAAAGGAGGAAGTGATTTAGCGCTTTTGTGCTGTAATACAAGTGTTACTGAATACCCATTTAAGTCAAGCATACACCAACCTGAGGAGAGACGATTTAGCCGATAAACTTCATATTTCAAAGAGAAAAATATTGGTTAAAGGAAACACAATGTAATGCTGTACTATACATTATACAGCAGTTTTAAGGTCTTTTAGTGACAAAAAAACAACTTCACTTACAAAGTCAATGGAGGTAACTGTTTCCTCAGTTAAATTAGAGAAATGTACAGAATGTATACCATTGTGACAGGCTGCCAGCAACAGTGTCCAACGATACTGTTTAAGTCCAATTTTTTGCTAAATTGTTTGTTGTGTGTAGGAACAACACTGGTTCATCTTTTGAGTTATGGACTTATTTTTGTAATTAGAGTTTAGTGAATTTTCAACAACAAGACAAACAAAATAAAAATAAAACCTTCCTCTGACAATAGACAAAAATGAATTGAGAAGCAGAAAAATCCCACCCCAAAAAAACTTTGTAAGACCTTCAGAAAGCTTGAAGATCTATTGCTCAAGAGGACTTTAAAAGATTACAAGAAAACCTGGCTTCTTAGAAGCAAAATTTAAAGAAAGATTGAATAACTCAAACTCTTGCACAGTACTGTATAATAAAATAGGAATACAAAGACATACAAAGCAAATTTTAGTTAACAGATGCTCAAACACTAACAGCTTTCCATAACACCCCTAAGAGAACACAGTTCTTGGGAAAAAATACTTTAATAACCTAATAACAAATGTAGATTTTCCATATCAGCAAAAGACAAAAAAAAAAATCTATATATATTTGCCTGTGTGAGGTGTGTGTGTCTCAGTGCAAGACTCCTCTTTGGTTCATAGGGACACAACACCCCCCTTCTCATCATACACTCACCCTGACACACAAACAGGCTGTGTCTCATCATCTGTGAAGAAATAATGGAATTATATATTTTTTCTCCCCTGCGCGCGACGAAGCATCAAAGTTCAGTGCTGTGATAAGTTGCCTGTGTGCTTTGCCCCCGGCCATAACGGTGTGTGGTGTTTTCCTATTACTGGCATGTCCTGTTTCATAGATGGATGGACCTCAGGCTGACGTCTGCCACTGCCTCTGCTCTGCTCTCCGTGTTATTACCAAAATCGATGTCCATGTCTGCCACCATTTATTATCCCCCACCACCCCAACAAACACTCTCACACACACACACATGCACAGGGAACCAAATACACGTGCATACAACTGAAACTAAACTGAAATGAGATGAAGGGGATATTGGGAAGTTCCATTGCATGAAAATTCTGCTGGTCTTGGGAATCTCTGAGCGTGTACTTGTTTGTTTGTGTGTGTGTGTGTGTGTGTGTGTGTGTGTGAATGAGTGTTGTATTCACCAAGAGTAGCTGTGCTTTGCAGGTTTTGAAAGTAACAAGTATATTTTTGTTTACACCTGCTTTTATTGAATTAATTTCTCTTTATGTGTAGCTTATGCTACTTTTAATCTTTTTGTTTGTTTGTTTTATTGTTTTTCAAGACAAAACTTCATAAATATCCTTACAAATATGTTTGAATTTGAATGTTAAATACTGAAACATTTTCTAAATATTCACCAACAAACCAATTGAAAGGTCTAAGTTTTGCCAATGGCAACATGCATTTTGAGCAAAAAAACAATACTGATTTGATGTTTCATGTAAGAAGCTGATGCTTTTAGAAAAAAAAAATGTCTGTTTAAATAAATAATGTTTTAACCAGTGGATGTTTAAAAGGCATTCCTCACTGTCCTCAGGTTTTAGGAATGATGACTGTGTTCAGTTTTGACATAAAGTATATAAAATTAACAAACAAAAGTGATTACTTTTTCTATTTATTAAGTTCACAATTGGCATGAATCCCTAAGGTGGTAACTTTGACCATTTTATATCTCTCACATATTTAAAACAAAATACAAAACAAACAAAAAACACCAGCACCAATACATGTTTTTAATTGTCTTTTGAGAATTTGCATAATGTGTTTGTTTAAATGTTTATCCAGACTGAAGTTTGAACGCACATGTTCTTGTGCGTATGAGTTTGTCTGTTATGCCAAGGTAGCGTCTCAGTCGAGTCCCTGCGGCACTCCGGGCCTTCTGTCCTCCCCTCATAACCTCACAAAGACACTAATAAGCCCCTCGATGATGGACGCTTATGGATTTCTGTGCCGCTAATTTCCGTAACTATCACTGTTTGAAAGATAGCTGAGGGATTTAGCAGAGGGGGCCAAAAGAAGGCCCCCTTGTATTCTGTGGGAACACAAGAGCTGTATTATGTGATATAAAAAAAAAGGAACGTCTCCCACCCACCCTCATTTTCTCTCCCTCAGGCTAAGTCCATGATATTTATCTACACATAGTCACATGAGACCATTATGTTTATGGAATATCAAATGCAGGTCTACACCGTCGTATTGGGTTGAGCCTTGGTAATTGCCAGGGGGATGCACAGGTTTTCTGCGACAATTCACTCTTTGAGAAGTGACATTTGAACTTTGGTTAATAGTCTGAGATAAATTTGTGTGGCCCACTAAGTGAAAAGTGAGGCAGCCTGCTTGTGTTACAGTTAAATGTATCCACAGCAAACAATTTGATGGCAGCACCAGTGTCCCCCTGATTAACAAATATTGCAAAAACAAGCTATGTAGTCATTTCAAAAGCGGATGTATTAGCTTTCTATTTGCTTATGGATTTCCCATTAAACATCCAGCTCTTCAAGCAAGAGAAGTTTGTCATTCTGAGGCTATAGGGTCCAAAAATCCCCTAATTACATTGTAAAGACAAATGCTGGCGAACTGCTGTAACCCTATCCTATCCAGCTGAACCACTCACTGGCTTGAGAATGCTATACCTGATAAAAAAAGAAAGAAAGAAAAAAAAACTATGACCAGAGAGAATCAAGTTAATATAATGTGCACCACGTAATATATTGTCTCCATGCACACGTTTCCCCTTTTTGTCCAGCACATTTGCTGTGAAGAGTTTAGGTTTAACTCCTATATGCTGCTTCAAATCTCCAGAAATGTTGCAACGCTCGGTTGAAGGCTTCCACACAGAGACACACACATGCTGAAGTCTGTAAAAAGTGAATGAGGAGCAGAAGTTCACCACTTACTGCTGAGTCCAACGTTAAACACCATCCATCACTGCCTGTCATATCAATGTGCAGCGGCGCTCACTGGCTATACCAGTAAATGTAAGGTAAACCACGTGCACGGTAGCCACACACGCCTTAAAACACAAATGTGTGTGTATGTAGTGTGTGCAGATATTTTCTACTCCACTTGCATTAATTAATTTGTCATCATCAGTTGTCCCCCTCCACTCCCCCGCCCCGTCTGCCTTCACCTCCACAGCGGATGAATCCTCCAGCCGTGCTATAGCGGGTTTTGCTACCTGGGCCTATTGCGAGGGTGGTCGGGGGCCAACTTTCTGTCAGTGAGGAATGTAATTAGGGAGAATTAAGCGGCATGGGGCTACAAGGGAGGTCAGGAAGAGCTGGCAGGGTCGAGGCGGGTCACTACCAAGTATTCTGTCTCTTTCTTCTTTTCTCTCTCTCTTTCCAATTCTTTTCTTGTAAGACAGGGTTCGGGTGCAGAGGTGTCATATTTAGTCCTACGCTGTGGGAGGCTGTCACACTAACCTGTGGATCTTCTCTGTTTCTGATCTTCTCCTGTCCGTTACTGTCCGTCTCATTTATGTGTTTCCTTTAGAATTATCCTGTTTAATGAGTTTGTTTTCTGAACTGTGAAAAAAATAAAATAAAATAAAACTCTTGGATCTTTTTTGCCCACTTTGTTTTATTTTGAACTTGGACCTAATGTTTGTTCAGTTGTAGCTTATTTTTCTTTTCTTATGTAATAAGCAGGTATCAAATACATTTAGTGAAGACTGAACTCTCTTAAAATTTCTTTGCATGAGAAAACTGTTCTCTGCTGTAGAACATAAAGTGTATGAGTACTTTTAAAACTTGTTAAAGGTAACTATGATTGTTATATCAACTTGAAATTAAGTATTTAATTGGAAAAACCCAACTATAAGTGTGACTAATTTCTGTCAATATTACTGCTTGCCCCTCATTTTTCCATCTCCTACAGGTATGGTGAAGGTTTTTAAGCATTTCCAAATTTAAAAAAAAGCCCTTATTTGAGAGAAACTAAAAACAAAAACTGTATCCTCTGTGGTGCACAGTAAAGTCACATATATTTACTCTTGTTTATGCTTTAGTATTCTACAAACACTTCCACAGTCTAATGAGGGTAGCAGTTAGGATGCAAGTGTCTGATATATTAAAACCATGTGCATAAAGAAGATCAGATACAGAATATTATTAGGGGGAAAAAAGCAGGAAACTTTAGCCAAAACACATCCAAGACTGAAGTGCTTCTGGCCATCTGACAGGGTGGGAGAACTGTGACTCTGAATATGTTCAGGCCTCTTTATATGGGAGCGTGTCCCAACAGAGAGTCTATCTAAGTGCTTTTGGATGACATAATATACATAGGGAATCCTCGGGGTAGAATACACTGCATAAATTGAATACACCCCTCTGAGTGTCTCAGTAACGCTGTGTGCATACGCAAAGACAAACACACACTAATGCAGAAAAACACACTGCGCAGCTGGATGATTTTATTGAATGTGTGCACAGAGGGAATTTCCCCAATCATCTCCGGTGCAGTCTGTCTGTCAGTGGGCTACTCACTCACTTACTCACCCATCTCTCTCTGGGGACGTCTCCTCTTGCGCTGCCTCTGCATCTCCTCGTTTCCTTCCTTCCTTGTTTTTGGCGCTCATTCTTTCCTCTGTGGCTCAGTCTGTGATTATCCTCCCTGTCTGTCTCATGCTTGTCTAGTGTTTCGACTCTTCATCTGTTGCTTCATCTGTGTCTTTTTCTGCCATCAGGTTTTGTCTCTGCAGTGTCTAATTGAGAACACTTTGTTATTTTGTGATTGTTTTTTTTAAATTTCCTCCAACTGAAAGCAATCTTTGCATAACTCAATGTCTTTATTTAATTATGAAAAAAAGGACATTCAGATGTGTATTTTAAATGACAAAAAGCTTTCTTACAGATCACTCAAGACCACAAGATTTTTTCTGTTTTTACACAATTCAAAAAAGCCTCATGTTTTGCTCATCAACACGGTCCCTGCTGGTTTGGGAATGATGCAAGCCAATCAAACTTTACATACGGGATCAGCACTAATAATGCAATGTTCCTACACATATTCAGCAATTTTTCTGAGTATGTCCAAAGAGAAAAATAGTTCCAAGCTATTATAAGATTACCAAAACAGAAGTACTTTTAAAAAATAGTCTCTTTTTTATCATTACAACAATAGATAATCTCTGAAAGAAAAAAACTTTTTTTCCTTTTTTTTAAAAATATGACTTCCCTGGTTAATGAATGGTGTTGATCAGTTGTATATGAAACACATCAAATTATAATTATGAACAAGGTGAAAATTAAATAATAACTTTAAAAAAAGATCAGTGATCGGTGAGAGAGTTTCTTAGCCAAGACATCTTTAAAGGATATAAATCCTCAAGCCTCAAAGCTGAAGTTGTCATTCTTGGATGCTGAGTCATCAAAGACAGGAAGAATGGATTGATCATTTGTTCAATTAGCTTCACGATGTCTGTTAAAACCATAAAAAGGTATCACTGCATTGAACATTACTGCTCCTACCAAACAAAATATGGTCAGTGGTTTAACCAGTTCTGAAAACAAATCAAAGCATTCATTATTAGCTATGCTATCTGTCAACACAAATAAAACCATGTGAATTACAAATAGAAAGTATTTTCTGTGTCAGGAGAAGGAGTTTTTATCTTATTTAACCATGACTGTAACATTAAGGAAAAGGAAATCCAATTTTCCTTTCCTTTCTCCATCTAACCTTTTCTGGTCTCGTCTACAAAAGCTGATGAGTTTGACAGGTAGTGGTGTGCTCTTCGCTCCTCTTTTTATTCTGCACACAGAAACCACCAAATTTTCAAAAAAGGGGAAAAGTGTAGGCAAGGAGATGACCAAGGGAGTGGAAGAAAAGAAGCACCAGAGTTTGTGTTGTGTCTTCTGGATCAGAATCCAAGAGTACAGATGAGAAGTGACAGACAGGATTGACAAAGAGAAAACAAAAACGAAGGATAGTTCTGGAAGGCAATATCTTGTCTACTTCCATTTCACATGAGGACATTATTTGAGAAAACAAACTTGATTATTAGTTTGTCCAGAGACAAATTTCGGGGACATTCTTTATATATTGTTTCATCTATTAATGCAACCGTAATGTATAATAAGTTTAATAAGTAGAAAGTATTAAAAGCTATTTTTGCCGTAGCTCCAGATCCCTACCACCCTGCATGAGATTTATGCTGCAGCTGGAGAGAATTATAGCTCTGTATGGTCTTGGTTTTCAAAAGACAAGCCAGATTTAAACTTAACATATAGTGTTTTAGACCATAATTACATATGTATAGTATGACAATCTAAAATAGAAAATGCCTGGTAAAAAGCATAATTAGGACAAAGTGCTGGTGGTTACCAGCCTATGCAGGAGCTTGTGGTGCAAAGAAAGGGATTTTCTTTTTAATTGGTCGCAGGAACTTTGGGTGACACAGTAAATTACTGCATCACACATGGTTTTTAAACAACAAAAGCTAAATCAATATATGAAATTAGATAGACATTTATTTTTTAATCAGTTTTTATTAGTATTAATTGTGTGAATTTTGGTTTGTTTGTTTTATTTTAGTAAAACTGATCTGTAAAATTTTATCTTTCAATTTGAAAACAGATTTATCATTGAGGTATCAAGTCTCAACTTCCTGTTTCAGCAGTGAAGCCTGTAGGTTCTTGTCAGGTTTCGGCAACTCAGTCTTACTTGTAAAGTGTAAGTAGTGACACACACACACACACACACACACCTACACACACACGCTAACAAGTATTACTATGCAATGGATGGTTATATGGGATGGTGTTTCCGCAGTAACAGTGGGGGGATATTGGAGCCAGACATGCAGAGCTGTCAGGATATACTGATAGGGATGGGTGTCAGTCACATCCCAGGGGTCCAAACACGCACATTCACACACATGCACACTCTTTAACGGTAACCCTTTTACTCTCTTTTGCACACAGATGAGTGTGATTTGATGAGCTGTAGCAGATGTAAGTGGACACCCTTCTTCTGCTCAATGAAGATATATTCCTGGCCAGGGGTAGATTGGGGGCCTGACTCTGCACCTTTACCATGCAGGGCCCAGTCTACATCTGCTTCCCATCAGCCACAAGGCTTACCTTTTTTTAAGCAGGGTTGAGGGCAGTCAGGGAAACGAAACAAGGGGCTACGGGTGGGAAG
>NC_051437.1:21263863-21296095 GCF_001649575.2 Kryptolebias marmoratus | reverse complement strand
GGGGGGGGGGCAAAGTTCGGTTTTGGCTTGATTCAATTACTAGCACCAGTGCTGCGAGAGAACATTCCCCCTCGGGTGTCTCGCTCTGAGTCTGTGTGCATGTGTATGCATGTGTTTGTGCTGCAAAGAGAGACTTTGTATCAGTCTTGAGGTAAGTGTGTGCATGTTTGTGTATAGGGTGGCTGACAACCCAGGGTCACTGACATGTTCTCTGGTCACTCAGTGACCCAGTGAGGCCCCTGAATATCTTTTCTTCATTTCTCACCTGGTTGGAACCATGTTGCTGTTGTCAGTTGTGCTAGTGACCTCTAATCATTTTTCCTACAATTACAAATTGTATTTCCTCTAAATAATTTGTGGATGTAGTTGCAAAAGGGCTTCGTATACTTTTATATATTTAAAACTACTACTAAAAGTATAATTTTATGTTGACACTTGATTTTGAGACTATGCAGTATTAATACCTTTACTCAATCATAAGATCTTTATGCAGCTTTAATAAGCCAGATCATTTTTAAATGGTATCTCTTGAGACGCATTCGATTTTTACGTTCTTTATGTGTTAAAAACTGTAACATATTGAGTTCAGATACATCTAGGGATCTTTTCTTAAAGTTTCTCCCCCAGATACACTTTTCTGTTCCTTTCTCTTACTGTAGCATGCTGTAAGTTTATGAAAAAAATGGCTGACTGATGGGGTCTTCACTTTTTTATAGGGGCACACAAGACAGTGAACAATGGGCAAACTGTTGAGCAGCGGTCTGAAGGATTTCCTCCTCAACCCTGGACTACCTAACGCTACATGACACGCTACATCAAGTCGAAAGAAGGTGTTCATTAAAAAAACAGGAAAAGAGAAAGAGAGATACTGAAACAACAAATGATGATTTTTTTTCAGTTCAAAATATGACTGCATTGGTGATTTTAAAAGGTTTTAGTGTTCTTTTAATCATAAAAGCAATAAATTAAACTCTGAGATATATGAGGTATACATTAATGGGAATACACTTTTCAACAAAAGATGGGCTTGACCATCAGGACTTTTGGGATAAGAACTTGAGCATGTGTATGAGTGTGTGAGAAAAAGGCTTTTTAAAGAAGAGACAGTCAAACAGACAACTATACTTTTTAACCTCATCTACACATCAACATCTAACAAGACTGTTTGACTAACACATGAATCATTTTCCATTGTTGTCTCTGCTCAAACGCTTTTACATCATAAATCTGCAGTAAAAACATCTCTTTGTGTAGCAGCTCCACTCGTCACATGACTTGCTTCGACCTTCTCCATCAGAAATCTCTCACCTCAGCCTAAAGTAGCTGTTAGCTAACCAGACACAGATGGACATTTACGAGTGACAGCAGATGGAAGAACTTGACGCACAAAATCTTGACCATAGTCTCATTTGTGACGCTGTGTTTCTAATAGGGTTTGTTTTATTAGTTAAATATCCCACCGGTTAATATACCTTATTCTGTTTTTGTTTATGTAGAAAAAGAAAATAACATTATTATTACAGATTATTACCAAACAACATGTTAACTGATTGCGTATAATAAACTCATTGATATTTATAACAATCAAGTTTGTAGTTTAGACATATTTAACATGGAACGATCATGTTCATAACATGAAAACTATCAGATATCATCATAGTTATTCTCCTGTTTTTCTTTTCCCTGCTCACTTCTGGTTAGCCTACCTTCCATAAACACCCACCAGGATTGTCCCGCGGTGGGCAGACGAAGCTTAGGCCAGGGATAAGAGAAAGTGCTTGGTAGACAACACGGGCTAATTTGTAAAAGATACAGCCACTGCATGGTTTCCAAGGCACCGTGGGGGAACCAAAACATTCAGCAGTTGTCCAAACAGATTCCTCTCTTTGCTTTGCAGTGGACAACACAGTGCTGCTACGACTGCTACACACACACACACACACACATACTCTATCCTCTGGTGCAGGAATTTATTTTGCTTGGGGTGATTGCTGTGTCTGCAAGTTCTGAAGTCTTGTTAATGAATTTGAAACGGGGTCAAGCCAGGATTGATGGGTGAAAATTATGTGTGTGTGTGTGTGTAAGCTGTGAAAAAGAGAGAAATGATGTGAGGAGTTATTATAAGATCATGCAAGCTAAGCACCTTTGTTTCACTGAACAGTTTGACAGTGTTTTGGCAACGATTATCTGCGGTGGACGATCTGATCAATGCAGGACCTGTGAAATGGCTGCAAACAGCACGACAGTTCAGTCAGCCCATGCGTGTATGTGTTTGTGTTCTCATGTGTAACTTTTAACGTGTTTTTCTTTCCGGTGTGAAAAAAATAAGCAATAGGGGGCGCCTGAACACAGCTGGACATTGAAGTAATGTCGTACAGGTGACACACAAACTGAAAAGAGACGTTTGTGCAAATGAACCATTTATCTTCTTTTGTTGTACATTTGATCAAACATACATTCATAGTAAATATATTAATTAGTTATAACTTTCTGCACTAATATTCATCATGGTATCCCTCTGACTCTGCTTTCTGGGCATGAGCTGGGCCAGTCCGTGCGTGTTGCTCAGAGTGTGAGAGCGTGACCACCGCTGCCCTTCCCATATCTGTCTCCCATCGTCTTGTCTTATCACAGCACACACATACCGCAGCATTGCCTCCTGTGATTGTGTAAAAAGCCTGGGGCTTTATTTTCCGCGCCACAGAGACAAGGAGAGGAAAAATGAGTCTAGTTGTTTGTGACAATACTAAGGCGAGCGGGCGCAGTGGTGCTTGGGAGATTCTGTTGTTATAGGGACAAAACAAATAAAGTGTCACCCATTCAAAAGATGGCTTGGCTCAAGAGGGTCAGGGCAAGCTAATTCCTTTGAAAAACAATCAACTGACATTTTTTTCTCTCAGCAGCTGTCATGGATTTCTTGACACTGATGGACATTTTGGGAAACTCTAGTAGTGCCAATAAGGTCAAGGGTTACATTACCCTTAGATATAAACAAAATATTACATGCCAAAATGTTTTTTTTAAATGAGAAAAATAAGCATAATTTCTACCTATGATGGTATTGAATAAAGTATTAGATTAAGTTTTATTTCAGCTATTTAGATTTAGATATGGTGGTTTCTCAAAGTTATAGCACCGACCCTTTATTTTAAAAAGCACTGTTTTATAAAACAATACCTAAAACAATAAATAATGTGTTTTTTCAGCCAATGGTCTTTATGCCTTCTTGCTGCCTCTTATCACATTTAATTTTAATGAAATTAACCATTGTAGACAAGTTCTCTTAAAAAATCTATTACCTTTGCACTCAAACACTTACAATTTTAGGAAACCTACACATATTTCTGCTCACTATTTCTCAAACATTTGACAGCAGGTTAGGCAGCCACCCCGTTCATGTCTCGCTATAATTTTCAGGAACAGCAGTCCAGGTTGTTCTCTCTGCTTCTCGGTGATAATCAGTGTTTTTACCACATGTTAAGACTGGAAACGGCTGCACTAGAAGGCTCAATACATGGGTCAGCCAGGATAACCCCCATATCCTGATTACTGACACAGGCTGCCCTCTGGAACACTGGCAAGCAATAAAAATGGCTTCAGTGCGCTGCTGCAAAGCCGTCTGTTTGGAGTAAAGCTCTAACTGTGAAAAGACACATTAATCTACCATGCTGTATTTTCTTCATGTGCTCAGCTATTGGCAGAAGATTCAATAGCAAATACAAAAAAAAAAAATCTATAAAGACATTATGAACAAAGAGTGAATATTCATGTGCATATAAATCAATAGCTGTTTTCAAAAAAAGCTTTTTGCTTCTCTGACTAGACTGAAGAAACAGGAAAAAAAAGAGATCCAAATAGAAAGGAAAGGAAAAAAGGCTTTTAAATCTTCAGCTGATAGAGCAAAGTGAGAGGCCCCCCACATGTCTATGAATATCTCTGTTTTTATGACTATTGACCAGTGCGCCAAGAAAAGCAGGGGACTATGGATCCCTCAGACCACAGAATTATATGAATATTAAAGGAAAACAAACTCATTGACATACAAACACGTACATAAATGTGACTTCTCAAATCCTGGCGTAAAGATTCAACTTCAAATTCTCTCTTTAGATAAATAAAAAAAGAACTATTTAAAAGTGTACCATTAAATTGTGAGTGTTTGAATGAGAAAAGCCTTGTTTTAATGTGACATTTTTGACACAGGCTGAACAACAATATATAATATATGTGACAACACCAATCTACAGAGTAAATTATTCACATGTATAAACATTTAAAAGTATGTAAATGTACAATTTCATAATAGACAAGCTGACAAACAGGAATTTGAGTAAATTAAAACCACAATGTATGTAAATAGGGTGGGAGTGGGGTGGGGATACAATTCTAATAAAAGATAATAATAAAGCACTGGTATTTATAGGGAAATATTTGTATGATTTAAGTAAAGTAATAATTAATCTGAGTTTTACAGTCATTTGTATCACAAAATAGTAATTTGCAACACCCAAAGAGCTGTTTCCAAAACTAAGACAATGGCCTGGGTCTATTTCTTTAATCTGTGTGTGTGTGTTTGTGTGAGTGAGAGTCTTTGTATGTGCGTGAACTAGGGGGGACACTTTGATAAATGGCCAGTTTATGGTGCTGTCACACTGAGGTTGTCTACTGGGAAATACTTCCCCACAAGCACCAGTGTTACTTTAGCATGTGTGTGTGGGTGGGTTTGTGTGTGGAGAGGGCTGCGATGCTCTGGTCATCTGATTGTGAGCCTGTGGTCTGGCGCATGATTAATCAAACTGATTGGATGGGGCAAATATGGTTTGTAATAGCTCAAAAAAAAAAAGGAGCAGGTCAGAGGAGGAGTTGGATTACTCTGTGAAGATGTGAGCGTGGGGGCGTGGATGTTTGCACATGTGTGATGTGTTTGTGTGCAAAAGGTGCAGAGGTGCGCATGAAGGGGGCTGAAGTGAGTCTGCTGTGTGTGTGTTTGTGTGAGGGTCAGAGGTCAAATAAATGGAACATGAAAGAGTAAAAACACAGCGCGGCGCTGCTGACACAGCCACAGCTCGGTTAATATTTCACAGGGGCTGCGCACTTACTGTGAGTACACAGGCTTCTTCTCGCACACGCGCACACTCACCTACAAACACGTGTACCCCAGCGTGGTACAAAGCAACGTTTGAGTAATTGAGCTGTGCCATTGTAGCTTTGTAAACGCTGACGTGTCTTTACATAGCCTTTGTGCCTGAACAATAGAGTGCCGGGACTAAGTTGTCGCTGGTCACAAGAAAGGCGGAAGAGAGAGGGAGGGCAAGAACGAAAAGAAAAAAAAAAAGATGGAGGAGGCGGGGGGAAGGCAAACAAGCAGCTCAGCCAGCATATATGGGTGCCACCTGGTCTTAGATCAATGCACTGACACACGGGTCACTTTTAATATGCTTTGATCTGTCGCCTGAGCTGGGCTGTGTGTGTATATTTAGGTGGGGGATGTTTGGGTGTGCCCTATCAAGCACATCTTGTTTTAACATGAGGATACGGTGCGTGAACTATTAAATTGTCCCTTTAATAGCCCCATCCTTCTTCAATCATTATCTCTCTAAGTACCTCCCTGGAGACATAGAAAACGAGACAAAGATACACTGACAAATTGAGACATATAGAGACAACGGAGCAGTTTATGAAGCTATCAAAGCCTAATTATCTTCATTTATAAATAAAAATAAGCAGGACTAACATGCGCAGAACTATTGAAGGTACGTTGTTTTTTTTTTTTTACCTTTCCAAAGATTATTTATTCTTCAAGTTGAATCACGACACTTCTAAAGGCACTCATAAAAAGAAAAGAAAAACGGCTCAGATAGCCATCCTTCAACATTTTGTGCTTTTCCATCGTTTTACAAACACAAACCATTAATCACAGTCAATCTCACTCCTCTCGGCTTCACATTTCTCTCACCTTGCACTACCCTCGTCAATCATGTGCTCTGAAGGAGAAAAACAACTCCTAATTGTGAGGAAGAGGTTGTGGTGCACAAGAGCATCCCAGGGTTTACTGATTCTTTGCGCCCAATCAGAAAGACATGAGGATAATAGCACGCATTCTCCAGCTTGCTTTCATTTTCTTGTCTCTTTCTCTCTTTCCTTTTTTCTCTCATTAAATCTGTTCCAGCCTTTAACCCTGTGGGCAGGTGCTACTGTAATTAGCCATTATTTGACTATCAAAAGTCAGGAGTTGATTAAATGGCCACGAACCGGCGCGCAGAGCACTTTCCCTCTGAGCCCAGCCCCATAATTTCAAAAGCTTCTTGCAACCTGCTGAGGGCCTTTCAGGTCTGTGAGACGCCGCTTCCGACTGCTGGTAAGAGCCTGTTGCCGGCGGTAATCAAAACTGATAATCTTACAGGAGAGAAAGGGAGGGGGAGGTGGGGGGTTTGCAGTGGGCCGTGGGTGGAGAAGAGAAAAGAGAGTGAAAGAAAGAAGTGGTTGGGGGCTTTCGGGAGGTTGGAGCTCAAGCAGAGAGCCTTCCATTAGAAATGTGTTGCGGCTCCGAGGGGGCCGGTGGCCAGCAAGCGGTGAAAAATGCTGCCTTCTTAAGGCAAGTGAATGGCATCTCTTTAGTGATTAGGAGCTGTAATAATGGGCACCCCTGCCTGTTAACCCTAAGTCCATTTTATTGCTAATTCATTTACCTGTTATTTCAGACATACTTGACAGAAGTCACCTGCTAAGAAGTCATGTTTGTCAGGCAGGTATGCCCATTAGCTGGGGATCTTAAATCAGCCTCACAATGGTGCTGGTAGGGGAGCAGAACCCGGCCTTGTTGTAAGCAGATAACACCACACCACAGTTATCCTGACCAACATGGAAAATCTTTTTTTTTGGCTCCAAAAATAATTAGACTTCATCCCTGGAGTGTTTTTAATTAATGCATATTTTTCCTCCACCTTTTCCTCCCATTGTAAGTAGATTTTAATCCGAGCTGATCTGCTTTTGTGCTCTGTGGAGAAAATCCTGTACACACAGAAAAATATTACATCTGACCCAGTGCATTAAGGAAAAACAGCTGATTTTTTTTTTTTAAAAAAAGCTATGAAAACATCCAACAATCTCTCTTTTGAGTAAAAATTAATCTGACATTTGGACTCAAAAACTGATTTTAAGATAGGCGTAGTTTCGGTCACAGACCAACGTTTTGCATTTTCGTGACCGAATCTCTTTTTACTCTGCAAAGTCATCAATATCCACATAAATAATTGACTAGATATATTTTAGACAGAAATAAATCATGTCCTATTCATGCTGTTATATTCCCCAAGGAGAATTGGAGCCAAATAATCATTTTGACTCCCTGGTTAATGTTCTGGATAATTCTCCCTAAGGTAACACTCTTTGTGATAATATCCTCACATATGAGGATCTTGATCTGAAATGTCACAGCGAAGATTAAAGTGAGATTTGCTCCCAGTGTACCATGCAGTGTGGAAACACAAACAAAATGGGGTTTAGCATTAACAATGCAGACTTCTCAATCACAACAAAATATGTAAATATATACACAGTTTGATTGGATTATTACATTTAGACATTGAATTTTTCTGTGACAGTCTGCTGCCTCAGACAATAATCACCACTGAAAAGAGAAAAAAATATAATTGTATTTGAATTGAGCGCTTTGCATAACATTTCACTGCCCAAGTCCTTTCTGTAAGGCTTCATATCAGCCGTGAGTCCGTCACGCTCCCTGACTGCTTTTTGTAGATTTCAGTGTCGCTCCCTGAATAAAAGGATTATCCAGTATGAATTAGCACTAAGACAGAGAAAACCTCTCTCTTGGGATGATGTTCTGTGTGTGTGCCTGTGTGTGTGTTTGATACCCTCTCATTGTGGGCCTCTCCTGGGATCCCCCACTCTGCCTAATCATTGTTTCTCTAACAGATAATTCTCCATGTCCTCACGTGTGTCCCTGTGTGTACTTGTGTACACGTTAATTAGCACTGCGCTGGCTGAGTGTGCTCTTCCTTGTAATCACTTAATTAGGGGTGACGGCCCTGATGCTTGTTTACTCAATTAGCTATCCTCTTTAATTATCTAATTCACACAGAGTAAACTGTCCTTGTTAGTAAGCTTAGCAAAAGTAATGATACACTAAATATGTGCTTTTTTGTACGAAAATGTTATGTCCTTTTGCTTGACAAAGAGAACTTAGGTGAGTATGCACAGCACATGCACAACATATTTTTGGTGACTATTTAATGGGATGAGGAGCCACTTAAAAGACAAATGCAGACATGTAATCACTACCCACTAGATTAGAATAGAATAGATGCTTTTTCTTTCTAAGACAAAGCCCACACCAAGAAACAAATTTTTTTTTTCAAACACTAGGCCA
Organism: Kryptolebias marmoratus; assembly: GCF_001649575.2. Classification (NCBI taxonomy): domain Eukaryota; kingdom Metazoa; phylum Chordata; class Actinopteri; order Cyprinodontiformes; family Rivulidae; genus Kryptolebias; species Kryptolebias marmoratus. The sequence goes on along the minus strand of NC_051437.1, from coordinate 21,287,706 downwards.
TGCTCACAGACCACATTTGAACCACACACGTATTATTACTATTGCTACAATTCTCTGAGATTTAGTCATTAATGATAGAATTGTCAAAAAAATGAAAGAAAAGTGAAATCTCATGGTGAGTGTGATTGATGGTTGCTTTAAATGGAGGCGTCCAGGGCCGAGTCTATTGTTTCTCCTGACCAGCCTTGCCATCTACTCCCCCACCTCCTCCCCCACACTCCTTCGTGTGGATTAGGGCCTGCCGTTTATTTAACAGTTCATTTGAGCGAAGGAGCAACCAAGGTGAAGTCGGTGGGAGGCAAGAAGGGTTGGCAGGGTGTCTGTGCTGCGCCGTGGCAGGACGTCCCTTGTGGGACAGTGCCAGGCAGCGCTGCGGGGAGACGAGACAGGGCCTCCCTAGCGGACTAATGCCCTGTAATGAAGATTAAGACTCAGTCAAAGAGCATACTGTTCAGCTGAGATTGGAAGGAAGGATTGAGGGATGAAAGGAGGGGGAAAGGGAAGGAAGTGAGGATAAAGGATAAAGTAAGGATGGAGAGGACAGAAATCTAGGTTTTCAGTATGTTTGAGGGTGGATTATTCAGACTAAGACTAAATCAATCCCTTCCACATCAAATATCATTTATGTCTGTGTTACTTAAACATATCAAGAAAATTACATTTTATATGTGAAGTCTCAAAAAAGTGCTTTATATAACTGCCATCTTTGTCATTTGTCACATTTAGTCCAGTGTGTGGTTGTGGCCTTGACACAATAAATTGTTCTGTAATTTTTTTTATTAAGTTTGCATTTTTTTGGAATTTAAAAAATAATCTTATGTAATTTTTTATGTGCCTTTATAACAAAAACAATGCAGAGCTAATAAAGGTTAATGATTTCAGCTCAGGCAATAAAAGTACAATGGCTATTTGGGGGAAGAGGAAGGGTTCATGGATTGTAGCCTCTGTAGTTGTAAACAAAACAAAACAAAACAACAAAAAAAGAAATGTTAAAATATAAAATTTCCAGGTGCTTCATCATAACTTTCAAAAAAACTTTTCTTTGTAATGTGTTATTATCCAACAGCTATTAACAGCAGATATATAATTTTAAAATAAATATAAAAAATCCTCAATTATGTCATCAAATTGCTCATTCTTTCATTCAATCATTCATTTTCAAGCACTGCGGCTACTTTTATGGATTAAACTAGGGCATAAACTGCATTTGTGAGGTTGAAAAGGACCCCACAGAAAATACAGAGTAGGCATTTGATCATTTTTTTCTTCTTTTTACTTTCAAATTGTCAAAATAACTGGAGAGTTTTGAAACTCAACAAAACAAACCACTTTCTGCTCAATCTGGGGCCAATCAAACACACACTGAGATCCTCATTCTACAGAATGAAGACAGTTAACGAGATCAGCTTCAACACACGGCACGCTTCACTTACCACTCCACAGCTAAAAGCTCCCCTAAGACCTGTTATGCACAGACGCAATCCCACTGTCTCCTGCCATCTCCCCATCTTTCACCCTAAATTCCTTTGCCCTCCTGTTCTTTTCTTTTTGATAAATTTTAAAGTGTTTTCTTTCCCAACTATCTAGGGGGGGAAAGTAATATGTAGACACAGGAATAGATGGATGGATGGATAGATGGGTAGATGGAGATGGGTGGGTGGCTGGAAAGGCAGGGATTTTTTTTTCACATGACCTTGTGTTGACGGGGCCAACCTCTTTCCCCCACTCTCTGTTTCTCTTCCCCAGACGGGCTGTGTCTGTGACTGGGCTAGCAGTACTTGCCTCTCTTGGGCATTCTGGCATTCCTCCCTGTCATACCCCCCTCATCCCCCTTCCTCCGGCTGTCTCTCGCCCTCTGAGCGGTTCCATCTTTACTGACAGTCTGTTGTTTTTATTCCATCTTTTGCCCATCTAACTTTTTGCATTAGCACCTCACCACCTCTCCTACTTCTGATTTATTTGGCAGTTTTTTAATTGTTTTTTCGTCTTTTTAGATGGATTAAAAAAATGGATTAAAAAAAAAACGATTACACCAATCAGAATTTGCATTTCTAAAAATTCATTAGCATAGCTTGTGAAAAATTCTGTTGCATAAGTGAATAAGTTATGCACCAAATTATCTTAAAACAACAAAAATAAAATGTAGTCGCGTCTGCAGTATGTTGTGAGAAAACACACTGCACACACACAAACTCCATTGTTATGTGAAGTATCAAATTCATCCAGTCATTCTCATGGGTTTAAAAAGCTTTATCTTCCTCGTCTGACACGTGAAAACATTTCTGAGGAGCAAGACCACACAACTCCTGGCTCTCACCCTTCTTCTTGGCTTCTACATCTCCGTGGCAACACTGTGTGGATCGTCATGTTATTATCACCGATGCTTGACCAGCCGGCCTTCTGCATTCACTCTGTCAGCCTTAATGGACTTGCCTCTTTCTTGACAGACAAAACGTAATGTGTGTGCATGTGTGCAGACATATGATATTGAGGGTTTATTTTAAAGCATTCAGGTAGTGGATGTCTTTTAAAGCACCAAACAGAATAGGTCTCCAAAGTTAGGACACTAAATCGAAAAGTGATGACGCCAAAAAGTATCAAAGTGATGCTGTTTAAAATTTTAAAACAACACTGAAGCTACAAATATGGAAAAAAAAGATTACACAAATAAGAAAATAGATCATTTGAAGATTTTTCTTGATTTTGTTTATAATTATTCCCTGGTTTAAGGCAGTGAAGTGAAATTTAGCATTAGGATTAAGCTTAGTGAAACAAGGACAGAAATAACTTTGTTGCTGCAGTTCTTTCCAGGAGTGCTGAAACACCAAAAGGTTGATTTCTGCACAATACTGACTGCAGATGTACAAAAAGTGCACACTGCCATGGCCTTCTCGGGCTATTGCTTCTGTGTCTTGACAACTGATTTGATTGATGAATAAATAAAAAAAGAGCCCTTATTTAACTGTGAAGTGCTCACATGTTTGAAGTCACCAAATATTTGAATGTGAGCCACTTTTATAGGCCTATGTTTAATAAGTTCTTTACAGGAAAATAAATGTATAGTTAAATGTTATTGTTTAAAGGTATTTTAAAATGTGGACTTAGATTCCAAGTCCAGGAGTTTAAGAGTTTCAGAATTTTTTTTTTAGGTACCTAGTTGAGAATCATCCAATGGACATAACAGAATGTGACATTATGGAAAGCTCAAAACAACTGGATGAAAGTGAATGTGTGTGCACATGTGTGAAGAAACTCATATGACAAACCCCCGCAACTGTCAGAATATCGGCCTTTTTCTTTTGTTGGATGACCCCAGAGAATGTGGTGGGAACGGCCACTGGGAGAGAGATTATGAAGAGACAAAGCCTACAAGAGCGAGTGAGAGAAGATAGAAGGAGTGAAAGGCAGAAGGAAAGAAAGAGAAGGATAGAGTGAGAGAGACACGAGGTCAGAGAGCCAGCTGATGTGAAAGTGCCTCTGATCACCTCGTGCTTCTCCTCCACCCCCTCACTCTGTCTCTTTCTATCTGTTCCACTCTTTCTTTCTTTCGTTCCCACTTGAATTCCTCTCCCAGCACTTCACTCCATCGTGACGTTGGTTTTTGATCGACGATAACAACAGAGATGCGTCAGTCAAGGCCCACACACACACAAATGCTGGATGCACACACAAGTTGAAAGTGCCAATGCAAGTTAAAAGTGGCACTCAAGAGAGCACAAGCGCACACACTTGCCTGAACACAGCTACACACAGGGGTGGCCTTTGAGTGAATGCTGCTCACAAGGCATAATGACAGCATTCTGCAGCAGCCATGGTTGGGACAGTTCCCACAGACAAGACAGACGGAGCAAGAAAAAAGGCCATTTCTTTCTGTCTTCACCTCTCCTCCTACTCTCCACCTCCTCTTCAACAACCCTGACTTTGTTTGAACCATGTGACCTACCACCAATCAACGCTATTGGCCAAGAAAGTCTGTTTGTATGAATCTTCTACAGTAAAAGAGACACATTAAAGAAATAGTTTAGTACTCAGTGCATTTAAATCTGAAAGTTGCCACTTTGGAGTTTAAAATCTTTCAAAAATAATCTAACAGAATAACTAACATCTAGTGAAAGAAAAATATCCAATTATACATCATATTGATGAAACTGGTAAACGCACAACTAAGGGCTAGTAAATGTTTGTTGTATTTGATTAATTTCAGGCATAAAAATATATTTATGCATAGCAGGAAATGATTTTAGAATTATAAATTCTTCAATAAGTGCATCAATGAGATAAATGAATGATTATTCTTTCAAAGATAAAAGCCTGTTTGAAATACATGATTTTGATCATACCAACCCAATCACCGCACATTTGTCTGTGTGTATAGTACCACACTGTAACGTTCCGCACAGACTCTAAATGAAACCTCAATGTTGACTCCTCCCCCTCCATTTTCAGATCACCATTTCCTCTTCATCAGCCCTTACACAATGCAGCATTTTGTGGTGTATATTTTGAAGGATGGGGCGACAGTGGTGATGTTGGTGGGGGTGCTGCAGGTTATGGAGCCAAATGAAAACATGTCACTCAGGGCCCATTAAAACGTAACCCTGCCCAGTAGAAGAAAGAGACCCATATCATCATTAAGTCATCTCGGGGTGCAGCAAAAAACCACAAATATTATTCCTGCACCCCCTTTCACAGTGACACACACACACGCATAAAGACGCACCCAACACACAAGTGCTCACATACTTCTTCCCTTACTTTTCTTTAGATGGCTGAGACAGGATGATTGGACCTGTGGTGTGTTTGCCTACTGCCTGGGAGTGACAAGAAGATGTTTGGATACTTCCTGATTAAATATATTAGTCTTTTTTTAACAATGATTATTACTTGGGCAACATAGCGTGGCAGTGGTTAGCGCTGTCGCCTCACAGCAAGAAGGTTGCAGGTTTGCCTCCCAGCCTTTCTGTGTGGAGTTTCAATGTTCTCCCTGTGCATGAGAGGGTTTTCTCTGGGTACTCCGGTTTTCCTCCCAAAGACCAAAAACATGCATGTTAGGTTAACTGGTAACTCTAAAATTGTCCTTATAGGTGAGAGTATGAATGGTTGCTTGTCTTGTTTGTCTCTATGTGGCCCTGTGACGGACTTGCAACCTTTTTCAGGGTGCACCCACCCTCTACTGGACCCTGACCCTGAGTCTCACTTCATCTCACTGTCTCTGCTTCCTGTACACGGAAGCTCACTTAATCCCACTAGCCCGGTGAGTAAGGATAATGGATAGATGGATGGACAGTTATTACTTTATTTATTCAGGTATTGAGTATATTTCATGTGCTTTGTCTCTTTGACTATGAGCACCCAGGTAAAGCATGGACAGGCACTGAAAGACCAGGGAAACATCTTCTAGCCTCCCAGCTGGTTTGAACCAACAACCTCTTTGCTGAGGTGACAAAATAATCTACTGCAACACCATGCTGCACACACAAAATAAATAAATAAAAATTGTACAACAGAATTGCTACAAAATCTTCAAGTTAGTTAGCTGGTTTATGAATGAGCTATCTAATAAAGCACATAAATAAGTAAACAGATGATTGAAATAATCTAAATTGTTGTGATTCTCATCTATTGTAATATTAAATCCATGCACGTATGACTCCATTTAAACATAAACATTTCTTTGCATGATCCACCTTTAGGTCTGCATTGTTTGTGCACATGTGCGTGTGGTGTGTGTGTGTGTAACCAGGGGGTATATGTGACGCTCAGCATTATTAAAAATGACTTGCCCCCGTGGCACACTGGGGTGGCAGTGATTATAATATTCAGATAATCATTTCAAACAAATTATTATAATTATCAATCAATCATGAGCCTATTTAAACAGGGGGGGAGGAATGGAGGAGTTTGGGACTGTTGGCAGAAGGTAAACTATGGCCTGAAGCACTGGATCACTTCTGTGACCCATGAGCCTCCCTGTGTCCACATAATAGCCCTCATACATTTAGGGCCATTTAGGTTGTGCATTTAGAGACTCAATTCCCCTGCTTGGAAGGGAGGGGTGAAGGCAGATACTTGGTGCCGACACATACACATTATAGATTTACAAGTTCAACTAACCCCCATTTTGCTCCTCAGTGTTTAAGCATGAAGAGGGAAAACTTACTTTTAGGTCAGAGTTCTTATCAATCTCTGTCATATTCCTATTCTCAAAGAATATTTAATTTGTATCACACTTTTACTGAAAAAGTCGCATCATGATGCAAATGATTACAGCCAAGTGCCTGAGGTTCAGTAACAGAACTTTAAAAATTACAAAAAATACAAGTCCTTTTTCAGTAACGGCAAATCCAAAAAATGAGATGCCCAATAGATGGAGTAGGAAGACCTGATAATCTTAAAAAGATATTCTTTTGTATCTTTTCACAGTAAATCCCCAGTGAGAAGCAGCATGAATTGATTCAATCTCTGTTGTATTGAGAGGTGAATGAATAAGGCTGGAAGAGAGGGGCTGAGAAATTGAGAGAGAAGTAGATATAGAAAGAGAGAGAGACAGATAGTAGCCTTTGGGTGAGAGATGATCGTCTTGGGAAAAAAGCAATCAGTGCTCATTGATTTTCTCTGCTGGTTGAATGGAGGGTGTCTATCTGGAAGTCATTATCTGTCATCTGATCTGCTGGAGTGTTTACACACGTCGGCGTGGACAGGAGCGCTCTTCTGAAGATGAGGATTAACACACACAGAGACAAACCAAACACAGGCACACACAAAGGCAGAACAGAGACTGTCCACTTTTCACCCTGCTCTCTATCTAACTACCACTTTTAAATCCATGGATTCTAAATGGAAACTCAAGTCCTCCAATACCCTATTAGCGTCTACACACTAGACTTAGGTGAATGTACTGTGTGTGTGAGGGGAAAATATACATAAGCGGGGCCTAGACAGCTAAACAGACAGATAGTCCTGTTTTGTATAGCCAGGCCAGACTAAATCAAACAATCCCCGATCCTATCACTAATAGCCACCGATAACAATCTTTAGCTACAACAACACCATCCTGTCTGCTGAAAAGCACAGAGGGATGAAGTAAGTGGAAGAGGGAAGCAGAGAGAGGATTCAGATAACAGGTCTTTTTAATTTTCTGAATGTGGGTGGCGTGATGATGCATGAGACTTTTTATTGCATGTGTGTAAGCCAATATGGTTTAGAAAGCCCAGGATATGAATCCAGAGCTTTAAACTTCACACATGTGAATACACACAAACAGGTCTAAGGGCAGCTCTGGGCAGCTTTCAGTTAAGTGGCCTGGAGAAGCTACAATAATATCTTTGCTTCCATTTTATCTGCTGCCTTATCCCCGACTCTAATGCACCCTCACGTTTGCTTTTATTCTTCTTTCAGATGAACACAAAAAGGCTCTTTTCAGACACAGGACGCACAACTGGCCTTAACCAGCCCGTTAACGTGACACGATTCAGTCAATCAAGTACTTTTCTGTTGATGTTTGCCACAGCCTCAATCAGACATACACATGGCAAGGATGGAGTGAGTAGTATGCATGCACATTTTTTGCCATTTATGTAAGATTAGATACTGCATGAAGTGACAAAGCATGCAAGGCTTTAATTTTTTTTGTAAATATAACTGGACAATAATAACATACTAACATATATTTTGTATAAAAAGTATTAGAAAATATTTTTTTATTTCTGAAGTATTCCTGAAGAATACTTTTATGAGGGCATATCATAATTTCTAAAATATTACTCTACTTAAGTTGTTCTTGTTTCTATTTTTATTTCGAACGATTTAATTTTAAAATTCTTTATTTTAAATACCAAATTAGGAAAAATGCCAAACCTAAACCTTTTTCCCCCCCATGTCATTTTTCCATCCTTCCATGTACAGAATTACCTCTTATATTGAGAGAACTGGTTTCTGCCTGTACAAAAAACTCTTTAACTGAATAGGTATTGTATGCAGTGTTGTAGAATGAAGAAAAAAAACGTCTCTCAGCATAAAATATGCGGGGAACGCATATAACAGCAGATTTTCTTACAGCAGAGCACTGCAACAAATGAGCTTGAACAACACACAGTTACATAAACACCTTTTAGCAGTAAGCTAGTTTATTCACAAGTTACAACTCAATTAACATTTTGCCTTAATCAAGTGCAGCGATGGTAATGGCATGGAGAAGGCAAATAAAGTCGATGTTTTTGTGTGCATGCAAGCTGCTGTGTGCAAGCTCTCGCCCTGCGTTTGTGTGCACCTGCATGGGGATGAATGAGTCATGTCATAAGAAATGGCTCATGCATAATTTCATTCATATTCATAACAAGCATGTGGTCTGCCACCGCCCGATGAGGGTCCACCACAACTCACACTCTGCATAATGCGATGTAGCCAGTGTGTTTTTACTTACGGTAGGTAGGCAAACTGTAAGTCTGTGTTCTGTCATCTGTATGATGTAGAGTACAACTTTCTGCTCCTGTTTTGTCTGTTTGCATGAAATTTACCTCTGATTGTGCAAATGAGTGTGTGTTTGTGTGTATGGATGCAGATGAGAAAATGCGTCTCATGTCGGAGGTGGTTAGGTAGTTTATAGAACCAAGTAGGTTTTTCCATATTGTACGAACATGTGGCAGACTCTGAACAGCCCAAACCATCTGCGGTCAGCACTTAAAATAAGCTCATTGACTAATGTAAGATTTCAGATCCACCAAGCAGTCAGTGATTTACATGATGGTCTAGCTGTTTATACAAGGTGAAGCAAGACCCTTGACCTGAAATGCAAATGATCAAATTGAAGTGATTTTGTGTTTTCTAAAAGCCAGAGTGGTCATAACTGTAAATTACAGCTAGAGTGATCTTAAGTGTAATCCACTTTGCTGACTTAGCTCACAAGGCGTCTTCAGTTTATCCATGTTTGGACTTTTTACACATTGCTTGGATTGAAGGAAGCTAGTTTTGTACAAATATCTAGTTTACCAATATTTCCTGCTGTAACTTAACTTTTCTTTTAAGCAAATTAAGATAAAAGTCTAGATTCTTACCAAAATGATATTGCTCCTCAATTGTAAAATTATCTGATGCTGATTGTTTCTGTATTACAAGTTTAGTAAAACAAAAGACCACAACAAAACTAGTGTTCAGCTGGTTTTTGTGTCATTTTGTTAACTGCATTTCTCCTCAAACACTATATAACTTACATATAATATATAACTTGATGCTGTTCCATTTTAAGCATTGATTTGCCCCTCCCCTATACACACACACACACACACACACCTCTTGCTGTCATTGACTTGAGTTGTGGCTTGTTCCTGTATGGTTTCAGCAATTCTCAGAAAGAGTGTGCCCTCTGCAATGGCCATTGTTCTTTCATGGACCATTAGATGGACATGAACTCTCTTGGCGTTTTTTTTTTTGTTTTTTTTTTGACCCTGTGACACTGGCCATAAAAAACAAACTGCCCAGCCTCTTCAATAAATTTATCACCCCATAAAGTGGTCAGTGACTGGTCAATGGGACGTGTCGGTCACAGCACATGCATGAGTAAAAGGTGGGCGTACAAGATTGCAGATCATTATTTGTTGGTCTGATAAGCAATGCTTGATATTTACCAAAATAGTTACTGCAGAATAAAATTAAAAAAACAAACATTTTTTTCTGTTCATTGCATGTCTGCTCTGTTAGAAGTTAATGATATTCTAAGATAATGATTGAATTGACAAGCCAATGAAGTATGTAAAAATTACATTTTTACAGTATATCAGATTTTTAGACAAACTGCATAAGAACTTCAACACCTATGATGTACTGTATAAAAACATGATAGCTGCAATTCAAGACAGAAATGAGAAAACAAACTTGAAATGTAGCATTTAGAGAAATAATTGTTCTACCTTTTTGATGCAGCTATCAGGGGAGTCATCTTCATGGTCATTTATCATCTGCTGAAAAAACAAAAACATCATTATTCAAACATTTTATATAAAAACATTTTGCATACAAGAACAATAACTTTTGATGAATGTATTAAAAGATAATATTGATTATGCCTCTTGAAAGAGCCAACCTTCGGGTATGATTTGATGTGAGCACAAGACTTTCACAGTTCATCAAATACACCCTCTGGGTTACAAATATGACCAGTGGGACACAATAATGGCCTGAGAGGTCACAAAACCACAACCAGACGCAAACATACACTACACACATTTAGATGAATGAATGCCTCACATTTGACGTTAATTCTCTGCTTCAGCGTTGCAGGAAATTTCCCTGAGAATGTGTGTGTTTATCAGTGAGAGTATGCATAATTAAGCCTTCAAGCAATATTTACTGGGGGGCAGATGGGTGGCAGAATGCTCCCAGTGTCTGCTAGAGGAAATGGAGGAAGTAGGGGTATGATGAAGAGATGGTGCTGCCCTGCTGCAATGAGAGGGTGTTTCACACAAAAAACTGTAACCCTGAGTCTCATTTCATCTGACTGTTTCTGTTTCCTATGCTTAGAAGCCCACCAAGAATAGAAAAAAAAGCTAACTGTTTTTTCAGAGAACTTTTAGGTGGGGGATCAACATACCAGGTTTATGTGAAATTATGCCCAACCCTTCCTCCATGAAAAAACACTATTTCTGAGCTTTCCTTTTCCTGCATCCTATCCTCACCATCTGCCCTTTAACAGTAGGTGTGTTGTATGGGTGTTGTGACAAGACTGTCAACCTTTATATTTGAGCTGACATATTAAAGTTTGTATTTCCTTAACCAATGTGGCCCACCATGATTGGGAAAGAGACATTTATCTGTTGTGGAATCTCCCATGGAAACTGTGAGGCTATTCTTTGAATTTTGGCATACACTAACTTCTTGTATGGAGCTTTCCGTGCCAGGCCTCAATTCACAGGAAATAATTATTAATTGTGAGCATGATTTTAAGATTGTGCACATTCCCACATAATTTAGATTAAAATGTTTTTGAGTTTGTCCATAAGACCATTTTCCCCCATAAAACAGAAAAGAAAACATCTGAAAACAGAGTAGCACACAGTAGTTTATTTTCCTCATTCACTTAAGATTGAACCAGATGGACCACATATGAACAGATGTAGTGTATTCCATGGTTTCCTATATAAGGGTGTCAAGGTATATGTTTTTTAGTTTCACCAAACCTCACCAAGATGTTTTAGGTCTCACCACGTGGTTGTAATTACACAACAGACACTTAAAAAAGTGTTATCAACCTATTTACTTTAGATCTAAAGCTTTACAAATGCTAGCAAATGCAATAGAAGATACACAAACACAACTTTTAAACTGTTTGCATTTTTTAAAATGTACAGATTGATTATTAAAGTGCAATAGGATTGTTTGTTAAGTTGTTACATTATTATAAACATGACAACAGTCACTTACAATTATGCTAACAAAGGATTAGAATATATTCCTCATTCAGTTTGTGGGCTAAAAATGTTAAAGGGACTTTAAGATGACAACTAGAAAAAAAAGATAAATTAGGTTAATATGGTTAGTCTGGAAGTGAAAAGAAAAATACATGTACACTTTGAACATGGGAACACCATTGACAGTAAAACAGAGACAGTGTGCAAGAGAGAAGAGTTGGGGTGGGCTTCTGTTTCTTGTAATGCCTCAAACCATCTGCAACAGTTTACAAAACCAACAGCTTGGCTGGGTCATCTAAAATGCTACCAGGCGCTCAACAACTATGGGACAATTTCTGGACTTTCCCCCTGCTCTGCTCAGCTACATGCCAAGTGTAAATATGTGTGTGTATCAAATTGTGTGTGTGTAACCTAAAACTCCAAAAGACATGCAAGCAGACATGAGTGGTTTTACTGATGCCTTAATGTGTTTCAGCTTTAGGTGGGGGGTCGGGACTGTGTAGGCATTCTGTCGTCCAAACCTCAGTTTGGGGTCCAAAACACTGAGCTCACTGTCAAAGACATACTAATTTTAAAATTTCCTGTCTTTGACTTGAATGCATTTTTATTCCAGACTGTTTGTCAACTGAAAAGTACCCAAGCAAGAGGACTGTTGATTGTTTAGTTTAGTGGTAGAAGCTCAAGAATGCGCAACACAGGCAATGGCACTAGCAAAAAGGCAGGTGGAGATGCTCTTTTAACACTGACTCGCTGTAAGTTTGCACAGACTCACATTCCAGACAAACACAAACACTGAATACTTTAGTTCCAGCAGAACCCCATCAAACAAATAAATACACAATTAATTAGGGTAGGAAAATGTGATTGGCCAGCAACCGACAGAGCTATGATTTATGGCATGTGTCACCATCATCTCAAAGTGACTTTTCCTCTGGAGTGGTGAGACAAATCCAAATACAGACTAGCCTATGTTGAGGGGGATAGATTTTCCACCATACAGAGGTAGGTAAAATTGTCCATTTGTTCTATATCTAGACTGCTAAATGCTGACATGTCAATATGTCTTATGGAAAAGAGAAAACACTGAAGTGAGGGTAATTAGCCTGAGTGTGTAAATGTGTGTCTAGGCACACAAACTTCTCTCTCTGGCCCATATGACCTCAAATGTAAACAAATGTAGTCGTGGCTTGATGAAAGTGCAGCCACCTGCAGAATCCTTCTACCAGGCGATGTCCAGACCCTCATTAGGAATATACGTAACTGTGTATGTATGTGTATGAGAGACTGTGTGTTTGTATCTCATCATGTCTGTGGTGTGAGTTTTCACCTTGGGCTGGGGGAACGAAAAACCCCACCATTATTAGCGTTCCATACCACCTTTCTGTTATTGGACAAAATCAGGAGTTTTTCAGCACTACCTAAGTACCATTCCAATTGACATGACATGATGACTAAGCAGACAAATGAAAACACAACACTCAGTGAGTGGACTGCCTCATTGTTTTTACAAGAACTGTCACAGTCTAAAACAAATGACTGAGCAAAATCAGTCTGAATTTATTTCTAGAATTTTTGGATATGTGGAAACACCAGAACTTCACCTAAAGAAGTCTACTCAGGGCCTATTAAGAACATGTGTTGGTTTTGCATTCACAGCTAAAATCTGTTCTTGAAAGAAGCATAGCAACAGAAGTACAGGAGGATGTTAAAGCTTGCTCATCATCATTCAGAGAAGAGTGAAGAGAAAAAGAGGGCCCCACTTGGAGGTTTGTACCATAGGAAAATGTTAGGATTCTGTTGCCAAAAACAATTCTACTCAACTCCGGATAATGTGAGGCAATACGGCAACATGGCCCAATGGATGACTGCGGATGTCACAAAGCCACAAGTTTCCAAAAAGAACCAGCAGCAAACAAACCTCAGGGCTTTTTGAACCAGGGCCCTGACTGACAACCCATTGGCTGCAAGAGCCACACCAAGAAAGCCACAAATTGAAAGTTTTGCTACACATTTATTGGGAACTTTTGCAGCTTTTTGGCACAATGACAGAACTTCATTGTGGTGGCATTGCCTTGAATGGGTTATTGATCTTCTTGACATATAGATGGGGCAGTAAGAGGTTTTGAGAAGAGGATTTGTGTTATAAAATAAAGCCCAGAAATAAAGAGTTTTTTAAAAAGAAAAAATTATAAAAAGCGAAGGAGATTGTTTTAAATGCTTGAAAATAATAAAAAAATGGTTTAACTCTTATGCCAAACATGATCTCAACAAATGGGTCAAACATCTCTCATTCCAGGATACTAAGAAATTTGATCACTCTTTAACTGACAAAGCAACACCCCAAAAATGGCAGCAAAGGAAAAAGGAAAACAAGTCTCCAGTATGTTGAGATCATGTGGAATCCTTGATAACAAACCTTTTAGACTTGCTTGCCAGAGACTGCTTGACTGGGTACACACGTCTAATCCAATCTGCTTTTGACCGTCAAGTCAGATAGTCCCTGCTTGTGGCTCCACATCTTTTCTCTGGCGTGTCTTTCAAAAGGGTGTAAAATGCAGCTATTTCTGGACTTCCCTCAGATAGGGCTTTTGACAGCTGTCCCAAAACAAAACCAGGGCTGTGACTTCTTAAAAACATCCATTAACAATGAGGTTGCTTACTGAGATTAAGTCAAGAAGTGAAAAGGCTCAGGAAATAAAAAAAGGCTTGAAATTTGTACCACTAAATACCAGGAAACTGGGCGTCCATCGGACAATTTTTTTTTTTTTGACTTGAGGTGCTTTTGCCAATGCAAACAGTCAGGGCACTGCTGATAACAAACTTTCACGCTCTTGGTCCTGTAAGTATATCAGGAGCAATAATTTCCCTTATATTTATCAATATAATCACTGATTATTTATTGTTATTTAATATTACTAAGATTTTGATGATGAGAACATTATATAACTCATTCATTGCTGAACACATGCACATTGAATCTACGGAAATAAATTATGTCAAAGATTCATGCAAGATTAGATTTGCTTGACACAACATTGCACTAATGCTAACTCTGTTACCCAACCCTACATCCAGATGGGTCAGGGTGCGGCCTTTGACGGAACAGAGAACTGTTGGCAAGATAGAGCTTAGTGCACAAAGGTTAGATTTGGAATACAAACAGACGAAACTATTGTGTGACTCTGGAAAGTCATGGCCACTTCTCAAATACAAGCAGCTAATATTTACTGAACGAGCTTTGACCTTGTATGTCCTGAGAGTCTGTGTGATTTATGAAGAAAATGCCATAGTGAAATCTTCTGGCACCACTTACATTGACCCCGAACAGACTTGTCTCATCATTTCACTGTCCTGCATGATTCACAGGTCTTGCATACACATGCAGTACAAGTGTCAAACCATTAGCGCAAATGAATAGATCAAATATTTACATTCATCCACCTGACAATTGAAAAATTTGAAGCTTTTTCTTTGTAGGAATGTGATGTCACAAATTGCCGTTTGCACTTACTCAGCAAAGAAACCTTGGGAAAGAAGCGCACTTTCACGAGAAGAGACTGAGAGGAATGCAAAGGGAGGTGGGGGGAGAAGGAAAGGAAAAGGATATTGCAAATTTATTAAAAGGGTCATATTTTCATGGGAGCCTTACCATCATCCATCACCTGACGTCCTTATCCTTTTAAGGCCGTTGGTTCTGAACTTGATATTGACAGAAGCATGCAGATAAATTATCTGCTTGGCCTTTGCTTTATTGATAAGTCATTTGGGCAGATGATCAGTAATAATCATAAGTGAATAAGGGTGTGCCAATAGATCTTCAGCTTGCAGATTCTGTGACAGCTGCAGGATTGAGACCCAATAAATAACCCTACTTTTGGTCTAAGAGGATTGCCTGCACAGCATCAACAGGAGTTGTAGCATGCCTTTCAGATATTGAAATATCACATTTTGCCTCTTCATTTTAATAACAGTTGCCATTTATTGACACGTGACCAGTGGAAAAAAAATAATGCTGCCTCATTTCTAATGATCTCATTTTTTCCATGACACATATTGCCTTTTAGCAAGCAGAAGGTTATAGGTCCAAGATTTAGGGTCTTGACTCTGTGGCAAATAGATTGAACCAAAGGTCATGCTAGATCTACTTTTCATTTCACATACCTCAGCTGAAAAGATGTTTACACTTTCATTGCTTGTACGAATGTTTATACTTCTACCTTACATAAATTTGAGCTTGCCTTCTTAACTCTGCAGAGTATCATCTCCCTTGCAAACTGAATTGGTGTATTTATAAGCATATACAAGACTTCACTGTCTGCCTTTCCATCTAGTGCCAATTTATTCGTAATTCAAACCAGGAATTTGTTCTTACTAGGTAGGGAAGGACAAAGAAAAACAGAGAAAGAAAAGGAGTATCTCTTATTTGCATCAAAGTTTTTCTGAACAGCAACCACTGAGATATTGTCATTTGTTGACGGACAACTGGCAAGTAAATTCCACAAAGTTTATTGAGGTTTGGCTAAATATTTACATTGTTTCCATATTTTAACACAAACAGAAAACATTTGGTACTTTTTCTATTTTTGGCTGTCATTTTCTGCATTTCGAGTACATAGAGAGTTTTGTTCAAACAAGAGGCCCATGGATAGGCAAAGTTTGCAGACTTTTTAAAGACAAAGACAATGAAAAGGAAAACTATATTTTGAAACAGCAGACTATTTCTTCTTCTTGTGGGGATCCATATTTAGCTTTCTGCATGTTAGTATTTGTCTGTGATGTTGTGTGTTACTTGGTCAAACTTTATCTTACAAATCCATGCTGTGGTTTTTCTGCATTTTTAGGATCACATGCACAGTCACTCACACATACATAGAAAGAGTTTGGGCGCAGGTCCAAATGTACAAAGTGAAGAGTCTCTAGTGACTTGGAGGCTAAGTGCACATGCACTTAGCCTGTATATGGGTTGTGGATAGGACAAGTAGGGGCTTTCTTTGAGCTGCTAAAGGTTTATAGAGAGGTCAGTTTCTATATAAAAGGACAATGATAATGCCTGAGAAGGCTAAAACCATGTCGAATGACAAAATTATTCCAATAAATAAACAAACAAGGATGATGTTCATTACAAGAGTACGTATTTGTCTACGTGTAGCATGGTGGAAATTTGAGTTCGATCTGATGCACCTTCTGGTGACAAATTTCACATACACTGCAAAAAAGTTACAGAAGTATCAGTTGTGCTGACCAATTATCAAACACATTCAACATGTCTTCAATGTAAAAACTCTAGTAGAGTGGTGAGACGTATTTTTTTAAATCTTCTATTTAAAGGCAAGACATGGAACTTAGATATAGGACAAACTAGAAAGTTTTAGAGTGTATATGACAAAATTATACAAAGAAAGAAAACAGATCCTCATGAGACACTCTTTGTTTGACTAGTAGTCTGTGTTTTTTGGCTGCTTTTAACCAGACAACATGTCTCAACATGTCTTTAACCCTCTTGAAGCCTTTGTCACTGAAAAGAGGAAGAGAAGCCCGTGGCCTTCGAGTCCATTTGACCTGAAGGCCAGGGGAGGGTTAAACTGAAGCAATTAATGAAATGATGTATTAGTTAAACATGGAACTATCCTTTTCTTTATGGAAATAGACCCACAAGGAATAAAGACTGTTTTCTGTTCTACTTGATTAATTCAGCATTCTACAAGATCACAAGCAAGTAATGTAAAAATCTTTTCCAGGGATAACATCAAATGCAGTTACAACTTACGTCTTTGAAATAAATACCAAAAAAATAATGGGATCTTAATAGTCCTGATGGCTGCAATTATTTTGAGTATGATGGGCTGATACAGCACAGAAAGGATTTGTGTAAAACAAATGGACTGCAACTTGTGTGCTGTTTATCCTTGTGATTTCTTTTGGTGGCCCATCAGATTATTTACACAGTGGAAACATAAAGACCAGAGCAGTTAAGACAACTGCTACTGCCAAAAGATAATGTCTGGAGATACAGGCTATAAATGCTTTCTTTAGCTGCTGTGGCCAGAGATTTTGCATTGGTCTTTTGCAAAGAAAAAATAAGTTGATTACTGAATACATATAATCACCCCATGAATCATGATGACTATTTGTTTTCAGATTCAGCAAAGTCATCAGACATTAGGTACTTAAACTGTTAAATACAATACAAATTGTTGCATGATAGCTTCTACTGTTTTTCAGACAAAAAAACGAATAATGAACATTACAGCTGTAACTTGCTAGATGTTTTTATGGACAGATTATATGGGAAATAATTTTTCAAGTGACCAAGCTTGAGAATTTATCAGAAAAATAAATAAAAGTTCAAAAATAAAAAAGTACAAAAAGACAAATCACTAATATATATATATATATATATATATATATATATATATATATATATAGGAGTATTTAGCATGAAGGATTTATTTATGAACAAATCTTTTGCCACGCAGTAACTGTTTCAGATTTCTTGCGTTCTTTTCCTGTCTTTTTTGTGCTTGCTCTGAAAAGATAGCAACATTTATCACCAGAGGAGCTGTCGCCAAGTCCATAGAATAAACCTATCACCTCCACAATAAATGTCAAGCTGTCATGATTTATACAGCTAATGAAATCGATTATGGCTGCAGTGTCCTAGACCACTGAAATAGCATGATTCACTACTTTCCTGTTTCTCTGATAGTTAGCTGTATGACTGGCCATGAAACCTGCTTTAGGTGGGAAAATCTAACTGTTCATTCCTTCTTGAAAATGATAAAGTAACATCTTTGGCCTTGAAGACTCTTTGAAGAAGATATACTGAAGTAGAGATAATGTAACAGATCCACTCTCTTGTACAAATGCCACTGTCTGATGTTATTACATTTAGAAGGCACCATGAGTTAAAACGTTACTGACTTTGATCATTTGAGGGCTGATTTCATACCTCAAAAGAATATGCGGTAAAGATCTTGCAAAAGCAACAATATGATGCCACTGCTTATCTTAAAGCACTAAATGGAATCTTTGTTTCAAACAGTGGACTTGGGGTACAAATACCTGACAGTGTTTCAATATCTGACTATTCAAAGTTTGATCAGTCTTTTAATAAGTGACATGTTAGGATTAATTATCCTGAATATAATAAATTCACAAAACAGTTAATTTCTTTTAGACAGAAAAATTATCTCAATATCTTGTTTCAGTTGAACTTCGGGCTCATCACAAATTAGTTTATTAGCTGAGTGATATAAAGTGAACATTCTTTACAACCCTATTAGTGTGAAGCTGCAACTATGTTTGTCACTAAGATTGATGTTCTGTGGCTTATCGATCTCTTTTGTTATCAGTAAAAACCTTCAGCATAGTATCCTCTGTCCAAAGGAGTCATTAGACCTCACAGGTTTTTATCACTGGCATCATCAGCAGTGAACAACTGCTATCAGTGTCTTCAGTGCTGTCTGTGATACCAGTTTTAGTTTTGATATGCAGCTATCTCCATTATCCTGGCCGTTGGAATAACAAAGGCTTGATATGTACAGATAGGATGCGCTGTCTTAGCCTCTGAACCCAAGTTTATAGCTGTCTGTCTGTCTGGCTTGTCTGTGGGATGATGACAAATGACTTTATGGGGGGTGCTTCATGGTCACAACTTGGCTATGGGACTTTCCATTAGTCATCTAACGAGAGCAATCAGCAAGGAAAATGTTTGCAAATACCACCTTCACTCATTTTCCTGTTGTTATTGTAACTGCAAAGCCGGAGCGTGTGCCGTTCTTCATTTTTACACTGGTTTATTGCAATAACAAACTCAAAAATAACAAGAAGAAGGATGTAGATTTTAGAATTTGCAATAGCAAATAAAATAAATGATTTTGCAAGAGCATTGTTGTACAAAGCAGGAGAGAGCATTTGTGAGCTTGGTGAGAGGTGAATTATCTGTCCTTGGCCTGAGGAGCAGAACGCAGTGCCGGCTTTATTCTGCGTCTCAGCCTCTGTCGTTAAGGAATGATGACACACTCCTTGGGCCTTACATTAATCTTTAACAGTGTAATTTTTAAAATAACACCAGCGTTTTCCCTCAGGCACATGAGAGAAGGTGCAGTTCATTGCTGTTCAACTCCTTTTCTTCACCCCACAATGGTAAAACTGGAAAGGAGAGAATTAAAGCAAAGCTAAAACGATAGACAACAGAATCCAATGAGAAATCAGGAAAAGTATTGTGTTAGAGTGTGAGGATGACAAAGTAGAGCTGGGGTGCATTTGGTGCATCGTCATCAGGTGATAAATGTCCTTGACCTCACTTACTCACCCTGACAGTGGCAGCTCCAGTGGCTCCTTTGCGCTGCACATTATTGTTGTTAACAGTGTGTTATCTCCTGGGCAAGATAAGAACTGTGGCTGGTGATGACTCCTAAGTGAATAAGGGACTTGCTACAGATGCACAGAGTGAGGACTGTCAGTTAGCATGCCTGTGGCTAATACAAGTGAAGAGCTAAAGCAAAAACAACATTTTTAGGGGGGATACTTGCATATTTAACTTCAGCTGGAATTCCGATGCATTGAAATCAGTAATGTTGCTCTGATTTCTGAAGAATGACAGAAACCTCTATTTTTTATGTCATCTAGCTAGGCCATTTGGGAGTGACCATTGCACAACACAAGGACCCAGCAGTTTTTTTAGGTTTCCCTTGAGGACAAGCAGGTTGCCTAAACAGAAGACGATAACATTCAGCAACATTTTCTCAACAGAAGACTAAATCTAAAACTACTAGCTTACAAAACCAAAGATCTCTGTAACCAAAGATAAAGGTTCAGAAAACTGTCAGTGCTTTTATTTTTAATTTGCTATCTATCCATTGCTGTCATTTGACTATTGGAGTTGTTGGCTGGTCTCTGGGTTCATTGTATTCTGAGGTAATTTATTTTCCAAGTTCCCTACCCATTGTTTTGCACAGCTCCTTTGGTTCCTCAGCACCTTCCACACCTGCTCGTCATCTGCTCAGCAACTCACCTGCTTCTCATCCAGTAATCACTCCTCCCTATATAAATAGACCTCTGGTTTTCTAGTTCATGGTCAGATCTTACTGTGGCTGTTTTCTAGCCTGATTCAGTGTGCTTCCGTAAAGAATGTCAAATTTATCTTTTGCTGCTTTGTTAGCACATTTGTTTATTAAAGTTTAAATTTTGACTTGGTTTCCCATCTCCTGAGTCTGCATTTTGAGCCGTAAACACACCACTGTTATATCAAACTGTTGTTGGCCTCAGGTTAAATGCAAACTACTCATAAGTACTTCACACAACTCACTTAAAAAAATAAAATAAATTTCCCTTCATGATTGTTTTTAGAGGCTGTTAAGCTGTTGGATAGGTTTATCCATTCTGTAGCTTTCAAAAACATCCATATGCATTTCATTTCTCATCTCCTCCTTCCTTCCTCTGTCTTTCTTCCTCTCAGTGCCTCACACATTACTCAGAGAGTTGAGCCAAAGCTAACATGTATCCATAATGTGTTCATCTAAGGCAGCCCCCTGAGGAGTAGAGCCAGGCTCCAGCTCGTTGGGGCAGCGGACAATGTGGTTGTTGTGTGGAGGAGCTGGCTGGCTGTCCACTCTGAGACAAGTCAATCTGGGGCCACTACTGAGCTGCTGTTTGTCCTGCTGCTCATGTGCCTTAGTAAAAAAAAAAGTTTTTAAGTGTGCTTTCTTAGTTTGTCTACTTCATTAATACTTATTCTTTTCATATAGATCTTAATTCTAATGCCCAGTAGAGCATTTTTCCTTACTGGCTTCTGTCTCACTAAGTGTGTGTGTATAGAGTCCCTCTTTTCACAGTGCTGACACCCGGCAGATTGAGACATCAAGCGCTTGCATGCTGCGGTAAATTAGCCTGTCTTCTCAGTGGCTAATTGGAAATCAAAACGTTTTGAAGAGAGGAAAAAGAACTGTAAAGATATATGATTCACTATAAAGTGGAAAATCTAATGATATAATTTTTTATTGTATCAAAATACATGTTGTTTTCTCACTGAATAATTTTATTTGATGTGAGGTTACAAATGGCAAGTTTAGTAAAAATTGAACATAGAGAAAAACATTTTTTGGAGGTGTTTTCCCATCGTAACTCACTATGTGTTTTTGAGCTAACACTCAAAACTCTAAATTAGAGGCAAATACATTTCCATGCATAATGAATCTAACACACACACAAACATTAATTACAGTGCCTCTATCTACATAATTTAGAATAAAATATGAAACAAAAAATGCCACTAACCCTAATTGCCTAATTTATCACAGGGCCTTTTTGGTAAATGTTCTTCCCTGCTTGAGCAGTTTCAGGAAAATGAAAACATTTGCATAAATTTAAGTTTTAAGGATTAAAACACACCAGTAAACACTAGGACAGGAGGCAAAATGTCGGTCAACAATTAGGAATTTTTGTAATAGTGATGGATAAAAATGCCATGTAGCTTGTGTCATAAAACATTTTTTTTATTGCACAGTTGCAATGCACAAAAAGAAACAGCAAAATATGCAACTTATTGTTTGTAAAATTGTACAGTAATATTTTTTTTTACCATTTTAAATGCACACAGTCTTGTGAATATGGCTGCAGCATGACCCATGCATTGTTGTTGCGGTAAGTTAGAGGTGCTGGGAAAAAGTAATTTGCATTCACAGTAAATTAAGTTCTGTGAGTAAATGTGGCAGGAGTGTTTTTTGAATCATGAGACAATTTCCTAAATCATCTCAGCCTCATAAAGAAACCAACAAAGACATACATACATACATCCTTACAGCAAACCACAGAAGGCCACTGAAAAGCTTAGTTTTGGCCTCAGTCACAAAAAACAAATCTAAACACTGTGAATTAGGTTTTGTCTCATTCTTCTTAATTGGCAGCAGCAGGTTTTTGCCTCTTTTTTTGGTTTGATATGAATAAATGCAACAAGCTTCTGATCCCTGCTTTTCAGCCTATGACTGTTTATCTATTTCAACTACATCTAAGGGAACAAAAGACACACAGAATGGCCACTGACAGCCATGTCGAATATCTCTTTCTGCCAAATCTGGCTGTTTTCTCTCACTGCTGTCACTTGATGTCTTTATGTGAGGCTGAGAGTTCAGCACCATGAAAAGGGTGGGATGCGAGCTGAGTGAGTGACCCCACAGGAGGGGAGTATTAAAAGTAAAAAAGAGAGTGAGAATGAGGGATGGATGAACCAGAGGGCGGGAGAAGAGTAGAAAGGGGAGAGGGGGCACCCCTGCCGGGTCCCAGGCATCTCGGCTGGCAGCCCCATCTTGGCTTCAGACGTCTTTTGTCAAAGTGGGGAAAAGAGGGTCTCTTCTTCACTTGGGCATGGGACAATAGATGTTTTGTCAGACTTTGGAAGGGGTGTCACTCGGGGAGTATGGAGGGATGCTTAAAGAGGAATAAAACCAAAGACCCATCTTCACAAGGGGTGGGGTGACGGCAGTGGGCAGCCAATTGGGGCTGGACAGATGTTGAAATGAGGATGATTTATTAGCCTTGGTGTCCTTGGTGGCACTTGGCCTCCATCCCAGATTTAGGAGTGAGAGGGAGAGTGACTGAGAGACACAAGGGAGAGGAGGAGGAAGGCAGACATGTATCAGAGACATCTTAATACCTTCTTTGGGCATGGGGCACGTTTTGCTCTCAAACCGTCATGGTATTTTTGCCCAATTCTCTTGAAGAAAAATAACTTGGTTGGAAGTCATCTACATCACTAAGCTAGATGTTGTCACCAAGAATTATCCCCTCTTTCTTTCACAACCTCCCCCTCTCCCAACATACAAATGCATTGACTGTGTGTGCTGCCTTTAGTACACCAACATCATGCCTCCACTGCTTATTTAAAACAGCAAATTACCAAATTAACATTCTCAACAGCTCTCACTCTCCCCTTTCTGTTTTCAGCAGAGATGTTCTAAAACTTGCCACAAAACAAGGATGTTCCTTTGGTGGATGAGGTTGCATATAAGTGTTTGTATCTTGGGTTCTTTGCTTTTCTGATGTTGGGGACCCTGCACTTTTTGTCAGCATTGCTACAAAAAGAATACTATAAAGTTAAAGTGTTTTCATGTATTTTAGGCAGCTGTAGTTCCTGGCATTCTAAGATCATTGTAAACTTCTATGTTTTGATTCACAGTATGTCTCCTTGTCTTGCTACCCATGAAGACCCTTGAGTCAAGGTGTGTGTGCTATGTGTGTAAGTGTGAGGGGTTAAAGGGGACCTTAGGGAGTGGGTTGCTTTATTGTATTTGTGGGGTCTGACAGCTTTGAAGGAGCACAAATGGTCAGCATAAAAGTTTAAATATAGTAGTTTTTGAGAGTTAAAATACAAGAATTTTTTAGGTACAGAAATGTGAGTGTGTGTGTGTGTGTGTGTGTGTGTGGGGGGGGGGGGGGGGGGGG
>NC_051437.1:21219684-21263848 GCF_001649575.2 Kryptolebias marmoratus | reverse complement strand
GTGTGTGGGGGGGGGGGTGCATGTATGGGTGTGTGTCAGAAACTACTGAACCCAAACTGAGAATAGGATGCATTCCTCAGTGCAAATCTTCCTTAACGACTGTGTTCACTGTCTGAATACCTCTTTCCATGCCCACTGCACATCTCTTGTGTTTCTTCAACACAAATTCTGCAACTCAACTTCCTCCACACATGCAACACATTTTCTCTTGACTTTGACCTCTGGATTTGTCTTTTATTCTCCTTTGCATTCTCCTTCCAGCAACATTTAATCTTGCCACTTGTTTGTCAATCCTTTTTCCTAGCTCTCCACTGACAAATTGTAGTAGGGTTACTTAGTTCTTGGGGAAAGTTTGGACAGCTTTCATCATGGGTACCTAGGGGGAAGATTGATTGGCAAAGTAATTTACTGCTCAGTGTCTGTTCTGCACTCCTTGTTCTCTACCTCTTTCTGTGCCCTTTTACCGATCCATCTATCCATTCATTTTTTTTACACTCCAACACTTGCAGCCTGGAGGTAAAGGGTCTCAGAGGAAGTAACAGTGAGTGTGTCTGTTTGTATAAATGTGATTATGACATGGTCTGCAGGTAAGGTTGACAGGTTAAAGTTGGAGCAATCACTGACAGAGAAGAAAAGACTGGCTTTGGGTTGAGAAGGTAAATGACTGGACTTCTGTAGGACTACATTTGTGTCATTTGTTTAAATGTGTTTGTGCTCATGAAGAGAGAATAAACATGTGATCCTGAAATCTGATCAGTATGAGCTAGAGATATGAAGAAGAGAGTTGTAATGAATTTCAGTGGGAAATATAAAAATAATGAGTGAACAAGCTGTATGAGCAAGTCTCCATCATGTTGACTTTCTTATGTTCTCTCATTTTCACCCTTTAGGTAACTAGCCACTCTGTAAAAGTCACTTGAGCCTTGTCTTGCCTGCTTTCCTAACTGAATGTTTTCTCCATTTACTAGGCATCTGGAAAGTTGTGTACTCTTCATTAGTAAAATAAATACATAAAGATGCACAACAACAGAGAATACAAAGACATAAATGACTTGTAAGCATACAAATTACTGCTGATTCAGTGGTTTTCTGCTTTTTTGTAAAAAGTTTGCCAATAAGCTCATGTGAGAAGCATCTAATTTCTCAAAGTAAACATGGATAATTAGGTAGTTCAAAAGGGTATCAGTAATAGGAGTATCTGTGATTGGCTTTACTTGTTTTCTGATCAAAATGGGAGATGGGCAACAGATATAATGACAATGGCCCAAATAGATACATTCACACATAATCCTGGTGTTGATTTCAAGGTCTCTTTAGGTATGAGTCTTTTATTCAAGTGATTATTGTGTTAGCATGCATGTGAGTATGGCTACCATCAACCTCACCTCAACATGACACCACCCATGATGGCTCCATCCATCTTATCTCCAAAGATATATGCAACTGGACATGGCATTATTTTTATGCCCTAGTTTGACAAAAATGTGGAGAAAAAGAAGAATTTTCTTCCTGTTGCCGAATAACTTTTTTTTTTTTTAGGCAAAATCGGTCTGGGTTTCAACTCTGCAGCCATGTGAAAGGTTGATGGTCACCATTAAGTTGGAGGGGGAGGTTCACAATGACATATACAAGAAACTGAAGGAGGCAGGCAGAAAAAGAATGCTAGCGTTGTTGTTGGGCAGCCTGACATTGATTAATGAGAAAGAGCGGCACACACAGAGAAAGGAGCAAAATTAAGAAGAGAGGGGTGGCATTTGGTATGGTAGTCCACACAGGGGAGGGGCATTGGACTGTTGTTGGGGCGAGGGATTCCGGAAGAGCCCCAGGCTGCAGTGTTGATCGGAGAGAGGGTAGCAGCTGAGCAACATTGCAAATGTATGTATGTTTGTGTGGTGAAAAACTGAATTTTTAGTTTGCTTTTTAGTTTCTCTTCTTTCATACACAAGACTCCATATAAGAGGTTATCAGAGTTATCAGTACACACCAATCTGTGTCTATCTATCATCATCTTCACCATTAGAAAAGTGATTTAAATTTAGCTTCATCATGGAGCTAAATAAGCTCAGCTTCATATGTAGTGCTTTTAAAGTCAACAGTGTGAATTTCTGACATAAACAACATTGTTGTTTGTTGCTACTGCTGTAATAATGGTTAACTGGAGAAAATAATAATCTGACTTTACTGGTTTATATAATTTCCGTTATTGACAAGTCAAGTTAAACCTTGTTCTTTTTAGTATCTATCTTGGAACACTGGCATCTATCCGAACACTGTTGACTGCTGTTGTCCACATCAGAACTACTTCATCTCTAGCCAAGAGGGTTTCAAAGCCTCTCCTGGATGTCCCAGGACTCTTTGTCTCCACTCTCATTTATAGGTAAGCACAGTGTGAATCCCTCTCCTCACCACCAGCCTCTTCAAAACTCTGCACAATAGCCAGATTTCCTCCCAATTTGCTGGCAGAGAATAGGAGGCTCAGGAACTCTTTTCAGTAGCTTTGAATAGTGAGCCTAATTCAAACTTAATCTTTGGGTTTGACAGACCTCACCCCAGCTGTAGCTTGGCTCACTTAGGGGCTCCTGACTGTGGCTAATGCTAGGGCAATCCAGCTGTTGAGAGACTTAGCCTTTTGCATATTTGTACCTCTTGCAGAACATGTCAACTTGCTGTTATACTCTCAGGCATATCAGATAGTATTTTATAACTTTTTTTGTAAAAAGTAAAAAAGCAAACAAACAAGCGAACAAAAAAAACAAAAAAAGTCTGTTTGAAGTAATGCTACTTTACACACTTAATTTATTTCCATTTGTTGAGGTCACTATAAACTAACTTTGGGCCTTAGCTCCAAGTGCATATTTTCCTTTTTGTTCTCTAACCTCAAATTGACCATTGCTCATTAAACATGCATATAAATGTGATGACTCTTTTTGTGTGTTTTTATAGACTTATAGAGTTCTCTCTACTGACCATTTGTTCTATTTGACCTTGCTGCACTCCTCTCTGCCCCAATTATGCAAGCACACACGCTCACTTTGCATTTTTGCACTTCTTTTTCTCCTGACACTCTTGAGGTCAGTTCTAATCAACCACCCCTTGGTAGTACACTTTGCACACACACCATTTTCACTAGAGTTCCTTAAAGACACCCACCTTCCAGGTCCAAGGACTGCTATTAAAGCAATCAGGAGCTTTCTAAGCTAGGTCAAGAGCAAGGTACTCACATGGGAATTCTGATTTGAATTATGCAAAGGGGGAATATGAGAGGAGGCAAGAAAATAGAAAGAGAGAGGAAGATGTGAAAGAAAACAACCAAACCCCTGTTGTCACACAGAGGTAAAATGTTACAAAGAAAACCAAAGAGGCGAAAGTGTCAAAAAGTGTGAAAGTAACTTCTGATGAGACAAAAAGGTCTGAGACAGTGAGGAATTCAAAAGATTAGTCTTAAGTCCAAGACCCTGATCATGGGATTTGATGAAGCGTTAGAAAACATAGTGTGGACTGAGATGGTGGGACCACACACAGTTTTGAGAAAGTATGCGTGTATTAGTGCATATGTGTGTAAGAGAATATATGTCTGAGATAATTTTCCAGCAATTAATTCTGTGTCTAGTGGCTGTTAAACTGAAGCAAGTGAAGTGAGATAGAAAGCTTGATAAGGGAATATAACTGGAACCTCAGCATATTTGGGAGTTCAAATGAGATAGAATGAGAAGACGTTAGTATGTAGATAGAGACTTGATACAATCATTATATTGAAGGGGTAGCGATGTTACAGGCACCACATGTATACAAACTGCCAGACTTAGCCAAACAGGCAAATTTTTATTTGCAACATGCTGATGTCTTAAAGCCATATTAGCTGTAAACAATTTGGAGTTTTTCAATGTTTTTGATTTGATTTTTTTTGTACATGTGTATCATCTATGATAAAAAAAAAAAAACATTAAATGCCCATCGTTCATTACCAAAAGTCTGCCACATAATTTGTAATGACTGAGTAAAATCAGTGGAATTGTGTTTTGTTCCCAACAATTATGGGTTGTTTTTTTTACATTCAAACATTAATGAGTACACTTCAGAGTGTCTCAGCAAGCAATGGATACTAAGTCAGTAAAATAATCTACAAATGTAAACAAAGCCAGAGGTAGAACATCAAAATCAGAAACGCCAGGTCCAAAGTGAAAAAGTTCTTCTGTTTTCTGCTGAAAAGAAACAGTGAATAAGCGCTATGAGGATGAGACTTGACAGAACTAGAGCAACTTTGGGGAATGAAATGGAGCAGTGGTGACCATTAAACCTAGTTTTAAGGCCCTAATCATTCCTGATCATAATGTCATGGCTGACTGATATGATCAGCACATTCGTATAAAAACTGTTCATTAATGGTAAAAAAGAAAGAGGAAAAAAAACTTTACCATTGTTCCATTTAGACAGATGAACACTAAAAACAATCAAATTCTGAATCTGCCTTATTTTGCTTTGAGTAAACAAAGGTAATTAGTATTCACAGCTCAGAAACTAAAAGCAGAGCTTCATTATAAAAGAATCTAACGTTCATAAAACCAGTACTTACTGTTATAGAATCATGTGATTTATTGTGGACAGGATCATAATCTGTACTAAAATTTAAAAACCATCTAATATAGGATATGTTGATAATTATACTGGTGTCTATGTAAGTCATTGTACGCAAGTCCCTTTGTGTGCAGGGCTGAGTGTCTTTAGGCCAAGTCTACCCTGCAGAGAACATAATCATGGCCCTGTCGTCTTCAGGTTAAAGACTCACTGCTGAGTCTTTTGGCACTAATGTGGTGCCAAACTATAGGGGTCGCATAGCCTCAGCTACTTCTTCTTGCAGTGCAGTAGAAAGATTTCCATTCCCCATTAAAAGCCACCAGCAGGCTATGATGTGGGCCTACCTGTGATGCCATAAATGAGTCACTTAATGACAGCCATGCTGCGGAGAAGGAGTGCTCAGACAAAGAAAAACTGATTGGATACTGATTTAGTGCGAGGGTCATAAGAATATGAATCAGTGCATCATATCTGGTGCTTATCCCCGTGGACAATGAGCGAGAGGCGGGGTACACCCTGGACAGGTCGCCAGTCAATTGCATTGACACAGAAAACCATTCCCACCCACGCCAACCGGAGTCACCTATTAACTCAACATGCATGTCTTTGAGTTGTGGGAGGAAGCTGGAGAATGTTGCACACACTTCCTGTTCGTTCTGTATGTCGACTGATGCTTTTCAAAGTAAAAAACACAAATCACTTGTGAATTCTTACAATATTGTAAAACCTTTACTCATCATTCTGCAAGTTCTTCGTTTTTTGTTTTTTTTTTTCCCAGCAGACCAAGAAGAAGGCCCATCACATCCTAAAGGAGAGAACTTCATTCTTGCATTCCCTTGGGTGCAAGAGCAAGGTCAGGACACAAGAACCAGATTTTCCTTGGAGTCCTGGGGACATACAGCTTGTAAAAAAACATGATTAATGACAAATCTGGTCTAATATAAGGGTTAATTCACTGTGCTAGTCACCCCTTCAATGTGCAGTTTCTCATTCTTTGCACTACTGCTAATAATTATTTTTCTTTTAAATAACACCTCTAAAATGACTATCTGAGCAAGATGCTTGAATTGTTTCTTTTTGTTTGATCTACAACTGCCAACCCCAAAATGTTGCTACACATTTCTTTAAATGTAGACGTCTGTGCTGATGTATACATTTCTCCATGTTTTGTTTGTTTTTTAGTACACCTGAAGATATTTCACAACTTGTAATCCAAAGAGCTTAAAGAAAACTCAAAAAGTTGAAGTTTGAATATAAATACCTGAATCAAATGTGTGTTTGAAATAACAAGAATAAATAGTAAAAATTGAGATCTTAAAACTGCAAACAACAAAATTTGACCCATCGTAGAGCAGCTTTGGAATGAAACTAGGTTAAAATTTATTTAAACTTTCTCAATGAATGTTTGTATCACCTTTTAGAGAGTTGGGAGGAAAGGATGAGTGTCTTGAAGCTGTAGAGATGAGAAGAGGGTAAGTGAGCCATGCGGAGGAAGCCAGAAGGTGAGTGGTGATCTGAAAAATAATATGCTGCTACCTTCTCTGACCTCCCTGTCGGGCCACTCTGTTACCTGGACAAGATGGGAGGTATTAAGTGGCCTGCTGTCCCGCTAGGTTGAGTTGCTGATCCGTTAGCCAGAGAGGAAAGCCAACCCCACTCCCATCTTCACTTCAGTGGGAACATTTGTTTTGATTGTTGTCCTCTCTTTCTCACAGACAAACCTGAGATGCCCAATTTATCTGGGATAGAGTGAGGGGAAATAGGGCGCCTTGCCACTTGAACACTAGAACTTTAAGCCGGCAACGGTTCGCCGACTTTCTCTGCCAATGTCTTCCTTGACTGTAATGCAATGCTAAAATACACAGAATAACTGAGAGCTTTTGATAATGTATTAATTATAAATAAATCAGTTGTACATTGAAGTCAACTAAAACGTAGGACAAAATTAAGACTTTTTACTGTTTTATAATGATCAATAAAAAAAAGACAAACCACAAATCTGACAATTAAAAAAAAAGTGGTTTTTTTATGAGTCGTACAGTCTGTGCTGGTGCCCACCCATATCTTCAAACTGGGCAACACAGAGACTGGTGAGAGAACAGATGAACAATTTGCTCATTCTCAACCAGGACATGAGGGCTTTGGGAAAAAAAAAAAAAAAAAAAAGACACCCAATATCCAAAATCCCTCTCTCAGGGCCATCATGTGAAGAATTCCCCCTCTTCTCCTCCTACTATACCCTTCTGCCCCCCCTTTCCTCCTCTCTTCTTTGCTTTTTTAATCAAGCCGTGTGGGGTTGTCAGGTCTTTTGAGACGAGGACTCCCAGCCATGTGAAAAGTTAATCCCTTGTGGGCCTTCTTCTCCGTAGCGCTCATCTCCCTGGGAACACTGGTGGTGGCTTGCAGGCAGGTGGCAGTGGGTGGGGGGAGGTGGAAAGGAAGTGACATGGGTGGAGGGACAGAGAGTAAGATGGGCCACCTTTGACCAATGGATCGAGTGAGAAAAAGGTACAGCTTGTCTCCAATCCTTTGACACTAACACTAAACCCTACACCTGCACTTATGGCCCTGTTGCTTCCCACAGCAAACCCTCACCAACACAGTAACCACACAAACACCACTTCCTTTCTCCACTCTCCTGCACGGCACTGCCTCCCTCTACACTTTGTCACAGTCCCAAGTTTCAAGACCTTTTGATGAGGCTCCTTGCCTGACTGACAGACAGCTGGAATAGAGAGCAGAGAGGATTTGTGATGTGAAGAGTAAGTCGAGTGGCTTCTCAAGGATGACAGTGGTTCACAATGTGGAGTACTTTTGCTGCATTGTGCCCCAAACCTTTCTGCTATGGAACTGACCCAACCCCCAAGCCACTTGGCTTCAACCGTTCTGCTCCAGTCATTTTACTGTGGGTCAAAGCAAAAATCCCAAAAGACTCCTCTTGGGCCTCTTGCCCAGAAATGGAGGACATGATAAATGACAAAGACGCAAGATGCAGTGCTTCACTTGTCAAGGCTGTCCACATGAGGTGTTTCAGGGACATCACTGGCAGGTACAAGGAAAGACACAAGTGTACTTTTGAATCAATACATTATATTTCTTCTTAACATTACAAGGTAGGATGAACAACAAATGTGGCTTCCACAAGCATCCTCTGTGAGTCTGAAGGAGACAGAAAAATGTGCACTTGAATGCTTTGTTTGCTGTGCACTTTTCCCCTCTCTGCCTCCCTCTTAGAGCAAAGTGCCATTGGAAATATAGACAGGCTCAGTCAGCCATCTTAATCCCGCTCTCTTGTCCATCTTACGCTCACTCAATCCACCCTGACCCCACACACTCTCTGTCTTTCACACATTTTCACATGCACACACAGTCAATCTTCTTCTTCCTTACATTGACGGGCCCCAAGCGCCGCCACCCAAAGAAAAGAGCTCGAGGTAGAGAGAATCTTGGTTGGAGGGGTGTACACAGTGAGATTTGGGAGTTTGTAAAGGTCAGTGCGGACTTTGTTCAATCTAAGGGTTTATCTCAGCAACAGCAGGGCTGGACAATGGGGCCACTCGCCGCGCGACAGAAACCCAAGCTGTGGCAGCTAAATTACTTCACTGATAAGGCCAAATTAGAAGCACTGGGACCCCGGAGGCCAGGAAAAGAGGTGGATGGAGCAAAAAGAAAGGCTGGAGAGTAAAAAAAAAAAAAAAAATGAGGAAGAGGCCACAAAAGGTTGAGAGAGGGGGTTGAAAAATCAATGACTCACAAAAGAACAGATTTGAGTGTGTGATCTTGGTATAAGTAAAGCTCATGTTGTGTATTTTGTAATGGAAGCACATAAAGCTCACTTGACAGGACATTGCCTGTAGATGAAAGTCAGTTAAAAGGTGAAAGTGTGACAGCATTTTAGGACAATTGAAGGCCAAATAAATAAATAAATACAGTGTTTAGGGAGTTGATGTATATTGTCAAGGAAATCCCAATTTTCTAAAATATTATTATTATATTATTGTCAATAATAATAATAATAATAATAATAATAATAATAATAATAATAATAATAATAATAATAATAATAATAATAAATGAACAACCGTTAAATACATTTTGATTATCTTTCTATTTCTCTCTTTATTTTATAATTTCAGATTTTTTATTTTTCCAGGAATATTCCCTCACTCACCTAAATTTCGAGTTTTTTTGTTTTGTTTTGTTATTGTTGTTGGCTTTTCAACCTTTACGTGGTCTTGTAACATCACTTTATTAAAAATAAAAGACATAAACAAACAAACAAAAAAAGTGGTTGTAAAACAGAATAAATAACACATCCATTCTTTTGCCCATACCCATTCTACAGGACTGGGGTAAAGAGAATCGATTCTCACAGAGAACAGATTCTCAAAGGGCATCTAAAAAACTGTGCAAGTGCTTTGTGTGTTGACTTATGTGCTCTTATACAGCACACTTAGAAGTTTTTTTCCAAGAATAGAATATCTCCTTCTTTTTGTGCCTTCTGTACAAAATATTTAAAAGCACTTTCCATCATTGTGAGCTCTTGGCCAGCAGAAACAAGCGGACATTGTTAACAGAAAAGCACAGGTTCTATAAAGTCACTGCAAAAAAGGGATTGTGTGAAGCGTTATATATGAACTTGACTTCTTGAGTTTTGTTTAATGTTTAACAGTTTAAATAACATTAATACAGAAGTTGGATAAAAATCAACAGATTTTCATGTAATGACAAGTAACTTCTCTATCATTTTAAAACTTACTGTATGTGAAGGTCAGACACATTTCTCCTTTCACTTACAAAACAATCAGTCACTCCTTAAATGTGGCAACGTTTTTATTCTGTATCACATGGCTCTTGGGCAACAATGTCATAGAAACACAACACTTTTCAGTTTCTTTTTTTTTCACTTGGTGGCATGCTGGGTACCACTGTGTACCAGCTTCACCAACATCAGAGCACCTCCTCTGTGGAATGAGTGGCACAGAGCAGAATCATATGACATGCACTGAGGACAGAATGACTGAGTGGCTTACCTTTCACTGCTGAGACCATTAAGAAGATTTTCTCTGACCAAGCTTGGCTCCTTGACCTCCCTTTCTTTCTAGGATGCTAAACTAATTTAATTTTTGCCCGTTGAGAAGAAAAATTTTGATTTATTTTATTTTAATTATTTATTTTTGTTGTTTTAGAGGATTTTGGCATCTAGTTTAAAATTATGTGGACCAGTGCCATATAATAGAGTTGTGGACGTATGTGTCTGTGTGCGTATGTGCATGTGACATGCACACACAAGCATGCACAGGCCTTAGCTCCTCTACAAATCTTGACTGTGTCCAAACCTTTTTGTTGTCCCATGCAGACAAGATCCCAGGTCTTGCTTTCAGTGACAGTGGTGGGGAAAATGAGTGAAAATCACTCAAGCGATTCCAGAGCCTTTCCAAAGTAAAGACGTCCCGGTGTGTCTGACACTTCAACAATTCAACACTGTTTTTAGATCTAATGTCGTCATCATGCTTGGCCTCTCACTCTACCTTGTTATTCTAAATGACTGGTTGAGGAAAGAAAAACATGGGAGAAGACTTTCCTGCTTGCCTGTGTCTCTTGTTAAGGTATATGCTGTGATTATATGTCTGAATATTTTCATAATAAATCTGAAATCTGTTTATTTCAATACATATTGTAATATTTTAATTACTGAGTTTATATTTTCTTACAAAACTTTATCGGTAAGTGTCCTCCCTCTCCTTCAGCCTATTAGAAGGCTCTTTATACTCTCTCATATGACTCTGACAAAGCCACTCACTGTGCCAAAGTGAAAGTCTTCACACCTAATAAAATGTAATTAAAAGGCACAGCCATGCACCTCATTTTCCTCCGTATGCACTGAGGCCTACAGTGTGATATAAGATCTACAGCAAATTAAAGAAAATAAGTATTTCTGCAGCTAAAGCTTTTGGACTATGTTGTGTATCTGATTATGGAAAAAGGCAATCACAACAGCCACAGGAACCTGATTAATAGGTCACCACCTCCTGTTTGAGTCAAAGAAATGTTAAGCAGCACAAGGGATTGAGGTTTAAATGAGAAAAGGGGAAAATGAGTGGAAATGTAGGAAAAAAAAAGATTAAACTGTAATAAGCATTTGCATGTTGAGCTTTCCAGACACAAAGATTTGGTCAGAAGGATATTAAAGAGCATAACTTTGAGAACCAGCATAAACAGAATTTGACAAATTATCTTCCACTGTGGCGAAGAGCACTGTCATTGTCTGCTGCTGCCTTGAGGCACAAACTGATGGAACTATTCATCAGTGTGATGATGAACGATGGGGTTTCCCTAAATACACAGTCCAAGAGAGGAGGATTGGACACGAGTTACCTGTGATTCGCCACAGAGGACTGATGGGCCAATGTGAGGGGTTTTAAATTAATGTTTAAAGCATGTCTGCGAAGGGAAACCTCATGTAATAAAGGATAGCATTGTGGTGGAGATGCGTGAGGAGATTGTGGGGGTGCTGCTCAGGGAAACAAGAGGTTCCATTGAGAACGCTTGGCGAGAGTGGCTGAGGTCTTAAACCAGTGACCAAGCAATAACAGCCCAAATCCCAGGGACAATATTTGTCGAGTTCTACTCCCTTCAAAGACGGATGACTTTGGCCCATGCGCTTCCTCTAAAGGCTGCACCTTTCATCTGCACTGTGGGATAATTTATTAACTAATTAACAGATGTTGGTAACGAGTTATGAACAAATGATAAGGCATCAGACTTCTAATCAAACCTGACATTTAATTTGCTGCCCTGCTTACTCGTTATCAATTACAATGTTCATTGGAGATAATTGACAATGGTTTGCTCTGGGACACAGGAGGCTTGTCTTTAAGGTTAATAAAAAAGCGTAGCACTGCTGCTGTGCTACCAGGGGCAACGGTGACCATATGTTTAATATTAGATGGAATCTGTTCCACTGGAGTGCTCCGAAAGCTGGAAAAAATTGGATTAAATTGACTAATGGCATGTTTAAAACCTACATAAAATGAACGTGAATGGAAGATATTACAGCACCCAGACCCGGGATTTGTGGTGTTAAACTCTCTCTGGTGTTTTTCTTCTGTGTGTAAACTTGAGGTTTCTGTCAAAGTGAAATAATGATGACAAAAAGCCACATATTGTTGGTCAATACTGCTATTAGAAACCACAGGTTTGATGTCCCTTTCATTACCATCTGGAACTAAGCACATATCCCAAAGTAACTCTGTATGCTAGTGAATGAATTGTATAACCTGCATTTAGAGATTAAAAGCACAAAACAGAAAATTTTACAATCTTGTAGTCTGGATATTTTAAAATATGTTTA
Source organism: Kryptolebias marmoratus (assembly GCF_001649575.2). Lineage (NCBI taxonomy): Eukaryota > Metazoa > Chordata > Actinopteri > Cyprinodontiformes > Rivulidae > Kryptolebias > Kryptolebias marmoratus. The sequence continues at coordinate 21,251,919 of NC_051437.1, read as the reverse complement.
ATCAAAGACAATACATTATTATTCACAAAAACTAAAGACAAAGTGTATAATATGCTGTGTTCTTTGTATGTAGTAATACATAAAGTTTGTTAAAAATACAATAAACTACAGTTAGAACTTTTAGTTTTAGAAAGCACTTTAAAATGTTTTATACAAGTAAAAGAGAAAAATAATTTTGTTTTTCTTTTCTTTTTATAAAAGTCAACTTTTTTATTGTTTCATTCTTCAAATTAGTAATAATGCTTAAAAAATTCTGAATGTCCAATTTGTGTTATATCCCAGTAATATCTGTGTCTGCAGAACATCTTTTTATATGCGCTTGAAATATGTGTGAATTGACCTTTAAGTAAAGAAGAATTCTCTTCTTTTCAACTAAAGTCAAAGTGAAGAGGTAAAAGTAAAAACACCTGCTGTTTTGCCTACTAATTGGCTTTCAGAAGAAGTGCTCTTAGCTCATGTCTAAGTACAGAACCTGGTCTTGATTTGATTACTAAAAGACATGATAATGACTGCATTTACATGAAATGCTCCACTCATGCTATACATGTCTACTTGGTACAGGTTTAAATGAACTAAAACGGTTTTAGGTATTATGAAGACTTGAGCACACAAAAAAGTGTTTTCAGATATACGATTAAACTGATCTACAGTCATATTTATGTTTAAAAATGTTCAAAAATGACAGCTACTGAGAGACCATTAAACACATTAGTCAAATCAAGCAGGAAACAACTCTCTTTTGTTATCGCACGCCCTTTTTTTCTCCTATCCAATTCTTGTACTTCATGTCACTATCTTCTGACTTCTCTAGACAACTTCTGCTCGATCATTTAGTCAGTAGTAGCCATCATAAGAGTCAAACATCAAGGTAAAGAACACCTTTTTGTGAAAGGCTAACAAATCCCGAGTTTTAAGCTGATCTTTGCATATCTTGTAGGGATTTCTTGCAGCATAAGAAACTGGCCATCTGCTGCTCTAAGACAAAACACAAAAGGTGAGCAAACACTTTAGAATGCAAAAGGTGGGTCAGAACAGATATGTGTCAGGGTGCGCCAAGGACTTCTTCTCCTAAACCTTTGAAAACTTTTGCCAGAGATTAGGACGTGAACAAAAGAAATACAACATCTGTGTGAAAAGCGGGCTGTCAAGGCAGAGATTTAGTGGTTGTTGAGAAGTGAGGGAGCTACATCTTGCCATGTCTAGAAGGGTGTCTGTCACGTAGGACCTTGGCGACATGAAAGTGCCTGCCAGACATCTTACCCTATCACTAAGTCAATATCTGGCCAAACAGAAGAGCTAGCATTCTTTTCACCTCTTTCCACACATCGTTGGATGAATGATACTGATATGGAAAATCACCCCACAGAAAGTAAACAGACAAAGAATGAAGGACAGTGAGATAGAAGTTTGCCTGGCAACAAAGTCATCCCAAGGTCTACTTCTCAAACACACAGGCATGACTGCAGGGCTGACATGGACACTATGATATATGTCGCTGTGTGTGAAAGCATTTATGATGACCTTGTTTAAAAGGTTCTACATCAAGATATATACAAGATATTTTATTATGTGTATAAAATGAAAATGCTGGAATTACAAAATTTCTATTCTAGCATCCAATACATTGTTGAAAATTGTAAAGAAAGTGATTCCATCTTTCCAGAGTTAGTAAAAAAGTGCTACGGTAACTAATGTGTGACCTTCATTGAAAAACTTTGTAAGATAAAAAACAAGCACTAAAGGTGGTAAAAGATAAAGACAGAGTAAAAACACAAAGCAAGAGGAGAAGTTTCAAAAGCTATGATTCAGAAGTGCAAAGATACACCTAGAGTTCACCCTGCAGTAATAAATACAGTGAGTATCGCTTTAAAAAAATGCTTGGCAACGCTGTTTGTTGCCTTATTGAAGGTTCGGAAAACATGGAAACTTGATTTTTTTTTTGTTCTTTAAAATTAAAGTCACATTTTTTTATCTTTACTTGTGTAAGTAATGATGACTTTGTTTTGCAAAAAAATGTGATTGTCTTTTTTCACATATACCAGAGATACACAGATGTGTTCCCCAATAGCAAACTTTGGCATGTGAATAGCCAAGAGAGGTCAGATGAGTGAGTCCACTGAGTGTCAATCAGTTAAGTGCAAATACTTCCAGCAACTGTATGGTGACATGCCTCTATCAATAGACAAGTCAAGCCAATCTACCAGCCAGATAATAGCAGCAGTCGCTTTGACACTAAGATCCCTACTAGGTACTCTCTGCGGGCCTTGCCTCTCTTGGCTTGCTTGGGCCTCTCTATCCTGAGGGGTTAGCAGTTCTACACACACACCCAAAGATGCACATACACAGAGTAGACTGGGGGCCCTGGCGTTCTATCATGTTGTGCTAAAGGGGGGCATAATGGTTTTTAAATGGATGACTCAGTGCAAGCCCAGAGAGGGCGTCTGAGACAGAAGAGAATGGCCATGGCCTGCAGCAAAGCAGCTCTCAGATTGAGCTGTCTGTCTTGCTAAAATGAGCCTGAGTTAACACCTCTGCCAGTTCCCTAAGCCCCAGGACAGACAATAGTCGACTTCCTCTCTGCCTTTCTCCTCCTTCTCTCTCTGTCACTCCTACTCTTTCACACTTTCTTTCTATTATTCACCATTTTTTCCTTCACCAAGCTCCACTTCCATTTAGATATCCAGAAAGCCTTAAAACATCCACTCTGTGATTGTTGAGCTTTTTGGATTCACTGGCAGACAGTGGCACTAAGAAAACCAACAAAAGTTATCACAAGTTAAAAGAAAAATACACAAAAACACAGTGTTCTGAAAGTGCTTTTTCTTACATTAATTAAATCCAATTAGAAGAAATTAACTAAGTGCATCTTTATGTGTTTTGGAAATACAGGACTACATGTATAAGAAGTCAAGTCGACATAAATAATCATAAATAATCCAGTCAACCAAACATAAAGAAGTAACAAAGTTGTTTAAAAGAATATAATTTTAGACAAAAACTGTATTTGTCAAGCATTATTATTAAAAATTACAGCTGTTTTGGATTACATAGAAGCACAGTTGCAATAAAGTCATCAATGAAATAGCTCATTTCAGCACTTGGTTCAACTCATTCTGTTTAAAGGTTGGCTAAATTGTCATGTATGAGGTCTTGGTTAGATAAGATCATGTTTACACCACAGGGATCCCAGATGACTTTATTTATTATCTCTCATAACACATCCCTCTACTTTGGCAAAGGGTGAATTACACACATATTTTTCACAAACACTTTTATGCTCTACCTAATCTTCTAGTGTGGTTGAAAATGTTGTGCTTTCACTTTTTACTTCTTTTTTTACTTCTGTCTTTCCCTCATCTGTCTATTTGTCTAAGACAGATGCTGTAGATGAGCTGATAGTGAAAGGGGAGAAAAATAGGGTTTAGGAGACTCCTAAGGGAGTCTTTTGATGACTATCAGCATTCTGACTGTTATGACTATCGGTGATAAGAGTCTGGGAGAGGAGAGCCTCTGAAGGTTTCCAGCCCCAACCCAGACAGAAAATTTTAACAAATATATATATACTCTGAGACAGAATCAGTTCTTCAATGATTATTCAAAATTCAGTAGAAAAAAAGAAGACTGAAAGAATGGATTAACTGTCCAATATCAGGAGACTAGAATACAAATATCAAAGATATTACCTGAAAGGTAAACCAAACTCCCAACAGCGACATGCACATTGATCAGAAAACGGTAAGTCCGAAATGCCATTAAAGCCCCCCAAAGGGGCTATTATCAGTGGCAGAGTTGGGGCTGATGGATTGTAACTTGCTCATTTGCATATGATTCTGAAACTAACAAAAACACAGCATTTTTTGTGAAATCTTAAAAAAAATATGAAATTTTCAGTATGGCTATTAAACTCAACTAGATGTTACCCTCTGTGGGGAAATGTGTAAGCGTGTTTGTCTGGACCCTTGTGCAGATGGATCTTTGGGGCAGAGAGGGGACTTTTTGCACAAGCCAAAGAGTTAAGGCTGAGCTGATGAATATGCATAAGTTGGGTGTCTGGGGAGAAATGGAAAGGGGGGAGAAAACTGAGAGAAAACATTAAAGCTATGGTCAGGGTGTAGGTTTTGGAGAGAAGCCCCGTTCACCCCTAAAGGCTGGCCATAAAGTGAACTTTAAAAAAGAAAATGTTGCACCTGGCATGCTGCCACTTAGCATGTGCCTGTGTGCTTTAATTGTCTTCATACTTCTACAGCTGGCGGGATAAAAACTATATAAAACTGAACTGAAACTATAACAAGAACCCTCATTTTTTTATTCATGTTTGTGAACATGAGAGATGTAGGATGTTTGTTTAAAAATATTCTACTGATATCAGGCATCCATTTAATAAATCCTAGCAGCAAAAACACTTTCCTTTTAGGTTTAAAGATTTCACAGACCTAAAGTAGTAGAAGTGGTAAAAAAAAAAAAAAACTTTGATATTTAAATTACCATAAACTATGAGTCATTGTATTATCACATTTCTGTCTATATTTACGATTTGTGGTATTTTATTCTGTATTTTATTAAAGTTCTAAAAATAAATAACCTATTTGGCAAAACTGCTTTAACCAATGCACATATTTTCTTGACAAACAAATATACATGTGCATGGTAAGTTTTAGTGTCTAATTCAAATGCATCATTCTCTGTCTACAACTATGTCCAAATGATTAAACTATCCTAGTTACTGTTCCTTACTACATACAATTGTAATATGAGACCATGCGAATGACCAACCTCCTAAAACTGAAAAGTCAAGGAGTCAGTCAAATGAAAAGCAGGCCAGGATATTTCATCTCTGATTAAGCACATGAGAAAGAGAGACAGAGACAGAGAGAGACAGAGACCAGGAGTTCCTTTTCCCCTTCCTAATGAGCTTACTGAAGCAACTTCAATATCCTCTAATGTCATGTTGAAATGAAAATTAATAGTTCAATATACCGCCACCGCATTGGGCCACGCTTCTTCCATTTCCATATCAGATGGCGTGACCAAATGAGTGTGCTTGCTTCAGACCAACGCCCATAAAAGCTGATACCTCCACTAATCAGCCAGATTTTTCCATCTGACATTGCTGTGCTGATGTGAATTAGTGTACTCTGTGGGTGTGTATATATGTAATATGCATGTGTGCGCAAGTGTGTGCATATGCAGGGATCAAAGATGAGGTCAAATCATAAAAGGGATGCAAATAGGATGACGATAAGATATATGCTTGTGAGCATGAAGAGTGATGGCTGAAAATGTGAATGAAGAGCCGATTATGTATTCAGCCGCTTTCTTCAGTGCCGCTTCACTTCATGCCTCGCTGTGTTTGGGCCACAAAATGTAAAAAAAACTGACGCACAATAATTGTAAATTGAAATGTAAAAAAACCCACAAAAAAATCCAGACTGGCTCCTACCTCCCATCCAAAGGAGTTGTCTTTGCCTGTGGGCCCGTGATGCTTTGCGTTGTGCAGACCAAACCTCTCGCCAGCACAAATGTGGGTCTTAGCCCAAATGCCGAGGCCAGCACCAGGCACTGAGGACTCCCGCAGTTCCAGCTCATTGGGAATGGGAATGTCATCAGGAATGTAGACGGGCGCCTCGTAGGGTGAGCCTTCCTTGGGTGTGGTGAAGTCCTGGTCATTGCTGCTGCTACTGTGGAGATGGTGAGATGTGTAGAGGTGAGGGTGCAGCAGGTGGTGGTGGTGGTTGTTGTTTGGATGGGATGGTGTCGGTGAGGGCAAAGGGGACATGTTGATGATGCCGTCTTCTGCGTCGTCTTCTGGGCTGTCAGGACCACCTCTGCTGCCTGCTACACCCGGGAGGTTGGCTTCTGTGTCGTACATGCTGTCCACTGGCTCACTGTCATCTAGAAAAAAAAACACGAGATGCTTGGTTAAACACCAGAGATATAATAATTATACAGGTGATAGATTTTAACATTTCAGAAGGGGACAGCAGCTTTCTTTTCGGTAATCAGTCAGTTTATACCAAATAGATTGAAGTATGTTTTTTTTGTTTTGTTTTGTTTTAAAGGTGGCAATGCACATTACTCAACATGTTTACTTGAGTTCATCATGTAAAAGTGCCAGATTTAACCAGATCGATTAATTTTTAACCAGTCTTGGACATATTCATTGTGTAAAATTAAACAATATATTCCAAAAGATAAACAAACTACCAAAATACTACTTGATAATATAACTTATATAACTACTGATTTTGGAGAAAAAGAACCATAAATTTAAAAATTGGCAAAATTAACAATCAGTACTGTCGAGGATGTTGGCTCGTTTTGTTAGGGAACAACCTCTGTGTGTAAATTTTAGAAAACAAACTGTAAGACATAACTGTTCCTTAGATCTCTGGGTTGAGTATTTGAGCTGCTCTACAAAAGAAAACAGGCAGACTCAAGGTTTTTCCTGTATGGGATTTTGTAGTGGACGATTTCAGTTTTGTTCAGTAAAATTATTTAGAAATTATCAACCTTTAATCTAACAAGTATCTAAAAAGAATACACACCTATCCGTTTGACATGTCAAAATATTCTATTATTGACTTGTCAGAAAACTGAACCGTGCATCAAGCAAATGTAAAATAAAAGAAATACATTTAAGTCATGTGCCTTTCAGAAAAAAATGCACTTCTCTGATGTTGCAGTGAAAAGCTATGCATGCAAAATGAAGAAGCATTAAGTTGGCAAAGTGTTTGATGAGAACAGTTCTTCATTTCACCATGGTCACTGTGTCCTGCCAAGTCTCATCTTTCAAATAATGATTCTATCTATCACTGACTTGGTCAGTCTCATAACCTCACGTTATTATCCTCACAGCCAAGAATTGAAATGACTGTATGGGCACCCAGAGATCATACCAGGGAAAATGATGTTGAGCTGTATGTGTGCAAGGATGCACTTAACTTTAGGCTTTATGTTCCAGCCACTTTTCTCAGCGTGTTATTAAGGAAATTACAGTGGACAGAGAAAGTTTGTAAGTGTGCGTGTGCAAATGCATTGAGGTGAGTGATATGTGACATCTGGCACATTAGTGCCTTCCCATTACCTTCTGTGAATGCGAGGGCTGAAACTATTTCTTGGTTTTCATTCTTAAACTGAATCAACATGAGACTGTGTTAAATTACTTGTTTTTTAAAATATCACCTTTGTAAATTAAAAAGGAAAAACACTAAATGTGCAGAACATGAGCAGAAATACAAAAAAAGTCTTGTTAAAAATGTATGAATACCAGGTTGATGATGTAATACACAATATAGTCAAAACTAAACATGCATTTTTGTTAGTACCAGAAAATTATAAAGATTTGATATCCAATCCAAATCTATTTACATTTGTTTGCTTGCTCGAGCATATCCATGTGGTTTCCCTTCTTTTGCTCTTTAGACAGATTCTGGTGTCTTTAGTCAAAGTACCACTAGAGTTTTACTATCTAAACACAGGCATTGGCAATCAGCAGGCCAACTAGGCCCAAAATTACAGCAGGAGTGGTTCCAATCAAGCTTTCTCTCTGCTAGACTTCATATCATCTGCTGCCAACCCTGGTGCTGCCCCAGTGTTGACTGAAGCTGCAACATGACACTATGAAAATGTACTTGTTAGTGCACGAATGTTTATTGTATAGCAATGCACGTTTTGACCCAAGCCATTTATTGAGGTTTAGAATAAGAGAAACAAAAAAAAGCACATAATAAAACATCAATTGAGATATTTATCTTTGTTTGAGTTCATCATCAAAGAGAAAAAAGTTGGAGGACGGCTGAATGAACTAACTAGAAATCCAAAAAGAAAAACTCACTCAGTGACATCACTGGGGAAAAGTAGTTGTGCAATGCATTTTTTTTTCTTCTTTGTTAAATATTTGAGTTTATTGCATGATGTGAACTGTTAAAGCTGTTAACTGACATGTAAGTTTCAAATGTGAAACGTGAAACCTTACAGGCATGTGACATGGTTTTCTTAGCGTCTGGCAAACTTGCAGTGTGTCTGCGTAGATTTGGGAAACTTATCATATAAAGCTAAGGCAGTAAAAGCCAACATTTTATGACTGAATTTTGCGTCATTTAGTGATTTTGAATGGAAAAGAACCCATTTTTTAATGATTGCAGTTTCATAGGGGTTCAGACCAGGCGTGCAATTAAGCACTGGAACAAGTGAGCCAGCAGTAGCTTCAACTCTTTAAGCAGATCAATTAAAGTTTTATAACTCAGCCCTATCTGCTGTTCCCTCCACACAATCAAGTGTTCTCAGGCTGTTAAACACTTCTTTCACTCCCTCTCCCTCTCTTCATTCCCCGACTCTCACTGGCACTTGACCCATTGAGAGCAATTTTGACAAGCAGAGAGACAGGCTTGGAAAATCTATTAAATGCTATGGCTTTTAGGGCCTCTGTGCACACACACCTACAGACACACACTATGTAGACGGCGACATCAAACAACAACATTTTAACAAGCATAAAAATAAAAAAGTGGATTTTCATTTAAATCAACAAAACACATTCAGTGAGGCCCATAAAAAAGTAAAAAATAGACATTATGATTTTAACATTTTTGTCATAAATTGTTTATTTCCTACAAGTTCTTTTTAAGATACAGCACACGAGAGACTTTTTTCTCTATTCAAATAAATAAATTAACAAGGAAATTAGGCTGTGAAATAATGAGGAGAGCCAGGAAGAAGATGACGAAAATAAGAAAGTTAAACCACTGATGACAGAGCCATTTCTAAAAAGCTTTGTGTTAGTTCTGCGTCTCCAAAGACCCAAAAAGAGATGTTGGGTTCACCTCCCTGTGGGCTTCTTAAAAAACAACCAGGCCAGATAGCGCCTTTCTCTTCCTGGCTCCTTGTGTTGTTCTTTCTCTCTCTATGTTCGTCTGGCCATCTCTTTCTTTTTTTACGGGGAGCTATTTATCCTGATTACATCAGGGGTCAATCATTAATTCGCACCTTGGGGGTCCCAATGCTGGCTACAGCTACAATGGGCTGCTTGTTCAGCGGCTGTTATTCCAGTGGAAAACTACTCTGCTCTGCCTGAGAGGCAGGCACAGGCCACATGAAGGCATCCCATTTATTTGATAAATTGTAAATGCGTGCCATAAACGGAGCTTTGCTTTGTAGCATCGCTTGCAATAACAAAGATTTTTGGGGCATGTATGAACGCAAATTCGGGCTTTCGCACAAACACACATCTGTTTGCAACTGAAGGAGCTGTTACTGTACTCTAAACACATGTGCACCAGATCAGATGTGTTAAAGCTAAAGATGATATCTCATAATCACTTCATGTCACAGGAAAATAAGACGTGACATAAATGTGGTATTTAAACATACAAATTAAAGTAAGATCCCAACAATATGAAAATATTTAAAAGAATAAGCAACAAAAGCACAAGCCATTAAAGAGAAAAAAGCCTTCCCCTCTTATTTTCTTTCAGATATTAGGATATCAAAAAAGAGAGATGCTGATAACAATGTAATCAATGTTGCCATGGCAAAAAAAAATAAAAAAATCTTAACACAGCTCTGGAAATCAGTGGTTTAATCGGAGGCCTTACAACAGGCAAATTGTCCTGTGGTTGTGTTTAATCAGAGCGTTCTAGACTTAAATGCAGAAAGATAGTGATCTGGAGTCATTTTCTGCCGTCTGCCTGGACACACATAAACACATGTGCCTTGTGGCTCATAAACTGAGCTGTATTGTTACTGTGCTCCATGAATACAAAAACATCACAGACTGCATGCAAGAAACCTCAAGGAAGAACTAAGTGAGGCATCAAATATGGACCAATTTGAGTTTTGCATGTGTTTTGAATGTGTGTTTTCAGCAAAAAACAAACAAAGAAAAAGGCTTTATAAATTGTTAAAGACGCATTTTTAAATAAAGGATGTACAACTGTATATAGTCAACACGAACTGCCGACATGATGGTATAATTTAAAAGCTTCAGCGTTTAAAACTAGCTTTGTTTGAGACCAAAGCAGGACGAACTCATGGTTGTCAGTGTAATGACTGTTAAGCAGAGCTGGAGATTGGCTGTATGAACCAGCGATGGCCATCATGAAACACAAACATCCTTGCTTCTTTGACTGGCTTCTCCATCACGCACAGAGACGGTATCTCTGTCTGGCCGTAAACTGATCTGGTTCAATTCAAAAAGAAAGCCAGCCACTGATGAAAAGACAGTATCCAGGGAAAAGGCCCAGCTATGCAAAACTGAGCATGGGCTCCAAATATTGGGAGAAAAGCTCATCTGGTGTAAGAAAAAAAAAAAAAATGAAGGCAGAAGGAGTATGTGTGTACCATGACAGATATGAAAAATGGGTAGCTGGTTGAGCAATAAGTGACTAAACAATTTGATGTGGGAACTCTGTGTATATACTATGTGTACACATATGTGTGTGAGGCTGCCTTCAAAAGCCAATCCTAACCAGCAGTTTGTGCTTCTATAATACGTTAATATGGTCTCACTTAACTGCGTTACTTGGCTGTAGAGTGATGCTGGTACCTGTTCCCCTGCAGTAAGCAATGCTTTGATGATTCTGTCTCCACACAAAGAACCTAAACCTCCCATGATTTAAAGCAGGAGAGATGCAGCTGTAAAAATCAAATGAGGGTAAATCCAAAGTACAGAGAGTGAGATGTGAAAAACTGCACAATAGTGTGTTTTTCCACAGTGGCACTGGGGTACTATATATCCAAAATGACATATAGATGGAAGTATCTGAAAGAGCAGCCAAAGGAGGGTGCTGAGGGGAGAAGGTGTGTTTCTTGTGTGTGTGTGTTTGGTGTGTGGAAGTAGTGAGTGAGCAATGGAGGCACAGTCAGCTACAATACCAGAAAGCCTCTCCAAGCAAGAACACCACACTGTTTCCCCTTGTAAAAGCACCAGGGAGTATTTCCAAGCAACGCTTGAAACTGCAAGGCCGCTTTGAGTGAGAAAGAACGAAAGAAAGAAAGAACGAAAGAAAGAAAGTAATGCTTATATTGCCATATTTACTACAGTGAGTCAGTCTACACAGCTATCAGTTTCAAAATGTATTTTAAAATCATGCTTTTTATGTGTCGAACATACTTCTCAGTCATGAAACCATCCACTGCATGGCCTTTTATTGACTAGTTTAAACTGTTCCCATTGTTTATGTCTCTTTTTCAGAGAGATAAAAAGTAGACCCAAAAAGAAATAAACAGGAGTCAAAAAGCATCACATCATTTTTTCATAAACACACAGTTCAACAAAACCTTGCTAGTAAGTAGTGATATGGCAATTTTTCTTTTTTTTTCCTGTTTTTGTGCCAATACAATATTGCTGATATATTGATGTGTCATTTGTCCTGACCAGCCCAGAGCCATTCCATCCTCCAATAAAATGTGTGTGTGTGTCAGTGTGTATACTTCGCTTAAGCCTCCAGGCAAGTAGAGGACAGCAGCCAACCTCCTGCAGCTGAGCGCAGGTGTTTGTTTGTGTGTGTGTGTGTGTGTGTGTGTGTGTGTGTGTGTGTGTGTGTGTGTGTTGTGGCCCCGGGGTCCCATGGGGGACCGGGCTGCTGCAGACATTTATTAACAGGGCAGATTAATAGCACTGGAGGAAAACATGTTCACAAACATGATAAATATTAATAATAATCAATACTGAGTTACATTTGCCAAATTGAGTTGCAAACATTCCCCATGGGTGTGGGAGGAGGGGGGGTGATGGGGTTGAGTGGAGCTGGTTAAAACTGGAGGAACACCAGGTGGGAAAAAAGAGAATGTGAGGAAATAAATCGGAAAGCTAAAAAGAAAGACAAGAAGTGTGTAAAAAATAGACATCATTTGAACTATCAATGACAATGGAGACAGGAATCTTCAAGAGGGAGTTCAATTTTATATCTGCACATCTCATAGTAAAACTGTGCACATTAAAAAGTAAAAGAAAGAAAAAAGATCAATAATAGTAACATAAGATATAGGGGCTTGTTGATGCCTAACAAGGTACAGATATTTTATATTTCCTATTTTGCAAAGCTACCAAACAACAAATACCACAAACAAAAGAGCTGTCAGTTACTAAGAACATGCAAAGCACAGTTACAACAAAACAAGAAGGTGCAGAAAAGTTTGAATATTCACTACCACACTCAAATCTCCAAACATTTTTTTTATTTGCTTTTTAGTTTTTAATTTCTACAGAAGTGATGGAGAGCAACAAAACCTATTGACAACTATTTCTGCTGCAACTGTCTTTTGGCAATATCATGTCAACGCTAAAACATGCAACTATAGATAAGATAATGTTATAAAGTGAGCCATGACAGACAACACATTTCACACGGCTCTAACAAATTCACTTATTTGTCTTCGATGTGTCTATATTTTTGTCTTTTATCGGTGAGTAAATGTGTGCGATATGTATTCTAAACTCACATTGGGCGCAGCTTCATTTAGCAAGCCATTTAGAAGACAAGTGACTCAGTTAAGAGAGCACCGATGCAGAGACGTGGTTACAGAACAAGTACATCCATTTGTATAAACCTGGTTGTGGAGAAGCTCACGTATATATGTGAAAGTGAAGTCTTTTTAATTGTGGTTTTATTTTAGTACTTATTTTAATCTAACATTTGAACAACTGCTTAAAGTTATTATTTTCAGTTTGGGGCTTTACAAGATTGAACAACAAACCGGTCTAGTTTACTGATACATGGTCAAATCAAAGACAATGAAATCTTGAGCCATATGAAATATAACTCTAGTGACTGTAGAGTGTATGCATTTCTCTGTGAGTGTGTACGATGGACAACACATCAGTCTATTACTCTTCAGCCTTGCTCCTCTCCTCTCCTCGCCTACTCCCTCCAAGTCATTAGCCAGTAAATTAACGACAATCGAGCAGGCTATTAATCACCCTGACAAAAGTGTTAGCATTGCCTGGCTAGGACTGAGGAGGGCTACGGAGAAGAAGGATGATGATGATGATGGTGGTGGTGGAGGAGGGTGAGAGAAGCACTGAGCTGACTCGATGGAACATAGGGAACCCCGAGTCTGTTCGTGAGAAAAAAGGAAGAGTGGATAGAAAGGTAAAGAACTAGAAGAGGTGTGTGAGTGGCAGAAGAAATGAGATAAGAAGAAGACAGATGCAGTGTTAATGGGAAAGCTGGTATGAAAATGAAAGACAACAGGGAATAGGTTTAATTTTAGATTTCTGTAACAGAAAGGTATTTGTACTTACAGGAACCAAGTATTCTGAAGACTACAGTTTATTAGGGGTTAAAAACATTAATACAGTTGACCAAATTTTTGTTTTTTTTAAAGTCTAGCATTTCCTGAAGGAATGCATATCCCGCTGTATTGCATCCCAAAGTTTTAAACATAAATTGTGTGTGTGTGTGTTTTTTAGCCTAATATCTGCATAACTGTCTGAGTTACAGCTATTTTTATATTTCAAAAAATCAGTTGGCTGTGGTGGCCATCTTAGATTGGGTTGAGTCCAAAAGTTATTCATTTTTAGATGTAGACCCAATTATTGCAATGTGACCTTCAGTATCAGGTGGTAATAAGTTGGAATAAATAAAGCTGTTGTTAAACAGCTAAAATGTATATATATATATATATATATATATACACACACATATATAAACTAATCATGATAATTTTCACTGAATGTAATCACTTCTGTGTGTTTGTGCAGGTGGGTGTGTTGTTCATTTGACTTTTTGTTAGCAAAAAATCTAATGATCCACTGGACAGATTTTAATGAAACTTTCAGAAAGTAATCATTAAGTGTACATGTAATATTGCATAATATTACATCACTTTTCATGGTGATTAGTAAAATGAGTGCTATAATCATCTGCCACAGTGATCATATTCACTATACTACTACTTGTTCATAATAGGAACAATGGATTCAGCTATCAAGTTGATCTTAACTACTTCTGATCATCCCAGTGGCCCTGTAAATACTGAAACTCATTAGATTAAACAGCATTTTTTTCATTATTTATTTTCTGTGAGTAAATTACTCTCATACAAAAACAAGTTATGAAGTTACGTACGCTTTTTTTCTGTATTCTGATGCTTGGTTTGAATTTAAACAAGTTGCCCCTACCTAGAAGGATCGCACATGTTTGCTACAGTGCATATTTGCATTATTAAGCATTTGAACACATCTTGTGTATTACATAATGATCACAATATGTTTATGAAGTTTTTACAAAATTCAATATATGCAAATGTATCAAAATATATAAATAAATAAAACTCTTGTACACTAAATAGATATTTTTATGTCTTGTAGCTTTATTTTCTAGGCTCAACACAAAAATTGTGTAGAAATGAGGAACAAAAGTCATGAAACCTAAGAAAAAAAACTATGATGTGAAGTGAAAGATAAGCTTTGACACAAAGAGAAGCATACAAAATTCGCCTTTAGCCTAAACTGAAAACTCTCTTCAACTCTAACCCTTGCTCTTTCTCCCTCCCAGAGCGGGACCACCTGCTGGGAGGCTGAGCTGGGGACGTCAGGTGGGTCATGGCCGTCACACAGTCCCATGTCATCAGGCTGTCACAGTGAAAGGAGTTGACATGGGAGATATGCTAATCCACTTAGCTTCAAACCCAGCCAGAAGACCAGTATGCAGTCCTGTCTCAGCTCACAATAAGCAGAACACACACAGACACATTAAGCCATGTACCTCTGAACTTTCCAGAATATGTGTGTGTTAGATTAGATCAGTTGAGGCTAAATGATTCCTGTGGGGATATTAAGCTTGCACTCAATAAACGAGAATGGACTATATTGGAAATGCTAGAAAAAAGTAGAAATATTAGTACGCTGTCCCCTCAAGAAGTTCAGCTTCACAAACTGTTGAGTATGCAAGTTTTGTTAGTTGTGTGTTGAATCTGCTCCAGGATCAGATATCATTTTAGTACTTTGTGTCATGAACAAAAATTGAAGATGCTAACACTAATATAATATATGACATAAAAATGAAAAATGAAATAAAATTCATAGACTGAAAATGTATCTGGGGTTTAAACAGTAATGAAAAGATATTGATCAGAAATATTCCATCGATACAATAATGTTTGACTAAAAACAGAATCTGCTTTTGGATTACAGTAAGTTGAAAATAGGCAAAACAGCACTGCATTTCTGTCTCAGGAGATTTTTGAGATACGTTAAAAGGTAAATTAGACTTTTAGTTTTCATGTAATCACAATGCACACTCCAGCCAAATCCAAATGCAGCTAATAGCTAATGCTATAAATTCACCCCCTGACAGCTGTGACAGGTATGAACAGAAAAAAAAAGTTTTAGTTTCAGTATTTACAAACTGAGTAAGCCAGCATAAAGTGTAGAATTACGAAAATAAGTTGCTCTACAGCTGTGCATCCAGACACAGTCATTCACTCTGCAGTAAAGCGATCAAAGTCAGCCTGCCAGCAGCTAGGTGTCAGAGTTCAAAACTATTCCACCACTCAGCCAGATGATATCTCAAACCGATCCATCGTATTTCCCGGCCATAACTTCCCCTATTAGGAGCAGAAGTACAGCTTTTTTCTGCTCATTATCCCACAGAAACAGGAAGGAAGAGAGGGAAACAGATGGGAAGGCAGGAGAATGGTGAGCATGAGGCACAATGCTCCTTTCCTCCTCCTCCTCATCCTCTCTACCTCCGTCTCCCTCCTCGCCGCTGCTCGCTCTTTAGTTGTCCTCAGGGCTCGGGAGAGCGGAGGCGCACAATCAGCCTGACAATGCTGTATACAAGTGGTTGTGAACAATAGAGGCCAGCCACAAAGAATTCTGGGAACAGGGGCACAGCCATCTTCTCCTTTGGGTGGCTCCTGCATGCCAGACCCATCGATACACATCGGCCTGCTGAGACTAACCGGTGCCAGAGAGACGAAGAGCCAGAGAGACGAAGAGCCAGAGAGAGAAAACAGTGGTACAATGCTCTCTGGTTGCTGCTCTCTGACCCTGCAGTTCGAAAAGTTTCCTGGAGTTTAAAATTGCTGAAAAGTGTGCTTAGGTATTTAAAAAACAAATGAGAACACAGAGTCACTCCTACACACAAGTTGAGCATCAAAGTGTTCCATAAATGAATTATTTAATTGACATTGATTGAACTTGGAAAACGTAGGATGTCTTATTTTCTCTAGGTGAAGGACAAGTAACTTCAAAATCTGTAATAATAGATTCAAAAATTTTATGTCTGAATAGAAAATGCTATGGTGAGGGGAGAAAAAAAGAGGGGGAAAGAAAATGCAGGACTGGACAGAAACAGAGAGAAAGACAGAAAGAGACAGGCAATTTTCTTCCTTTCCTCTTTAACTGTGTAGGGTGTGGGGTGAACGTGGTCCATTTGGAAATAATTGGCTAGTAATTAGGTGGGGGTCGACAGGTCGATTTGGGAACAAATGGCTGTCTTTAGCTCAGGTGGCCCTCTGCACGAGATAATGGGAGCTTTGCTTCCCACCCAACCCCCCTCCTCCTCCTCTCTTCTCCCTCCATCTTCACCACTGCCATATCTGCTTATGTGTGTGCTAATGCAGGTGAGGGCAATGTCCAAATAAGTGAAAATATTGAAATATTATGTGAACCAACAACAATGCACATCCAAAAAGGCTGAACTAAATTCTTTATGCTATAGTTATTCTGAGAAGATAAGGCAGAAAATAATACACTTGAGTTTATTACTGGAAATATTAATCATATTTTACGAATTACAAGCAGTCTGTTGTTATAAATAGCTAAAAGCTGCATGTTTATATATTTAGTATTTTGAACTATATATAAATTCCATCTTCAGTCCAATAAACAGCACTGTCAAGCCTAACTGTTAAGTGGAAATGACCCATTTAGTGGACCCCTGAGTTGTACTTAATCTTTATTTAGATCACTGGGAACATGTTAAGGGTACAGCAATGATCTCATTTATTATGGTGCAGCTGACAGCAACAGAAGACCAGGGCAGAAATAAATGAAGATAACTAAACTGATATATCAATGCAAGGGAACATCATAATGGTAAAAAAAAAAAAAAAAATCCAAATATACAAGTAGATAAAAGACACAGACTTAAAACATTTGCAGCACCGATGTGTGTGTTTGTTTCCCCCTTCACCACACTGACAACAAGCTCTCACCCTCTCTTGCTCTCTCCCTCTTCCCCTCTCCCATCCTCCCTTTCAGCAGTGCTGAGGTCTTGTTTGGCTTCCTGCTGTTTGTGTCCAGACAAGGTCTTGATCTGAATACTGATTCCCCATTGATAGGCCCGCACTTCCGATCTCATTAACTTGTTTTGTCTTAGGCTAAATGGAAATGTCCGAGGGAGGGTGAGAGAAAGAGAGAAAGAAATGGGGGAGCGACACTAAACAATGTGACAGATCTTTGTAGGAGACGCACCGTAAATAACAACAAGAAAATACAAACAGGATGGAGGATAAGGGAGGATTTTCTTAAGGGGTTTGGGGGTGCTGGGAGTCATACAGTGTGCACATCAAAAACAAATGCTTTAAGGACAAACTTTGATCATACAAACTGAAAGGAAATGATCTGTATTCATGGAAAAACTTCAGCTTCAACAGAAAAAACCTTAGTTACTGATCCTTAAATATAAAGCAAAATGTTAAATGTTGTCTTGTTTGAAAAAAATAACTTAAAACTAATTTTACCTCATTCTTCATGAACCATGCTAAATCAAAACACCAACATGTTTACATCATTATGTCAGTTTATAATACATGTGGGAATTTTTTTTATTGTGGGTTTTACATCACGAGCTGCAGTGGGATAAGTGTCCACATAGTTGTCCTTCCATGTATTATCCTTTGGTCCCCTGTGTTCAGCCATTTATGTGCATATTTAGCCCTTGCAGCTATTTAGTACATTGAAGGACGGCACCAGAAGACAACCCGCAGCTTAACGAGGAAAAGAGGAGATGCAGACACAGGCGTCACTGAAAGAAAGATAACAAGAAAGACTAGTGACATAAAAAGGCAGGAAGGCAGAGAGGAGGGGGTGGTCTGATAATGCCATATGATCCAAAATAAGCTCCAAAAACAAGAGAAGGAAAGGCTAAGATGGGTTAAAGAAAGAGGAGGGCAACAGACTGAGGGAGGATCAAAGGGGATGTCCGCTGCTGATAACTGCACCTCAGAAAATGTGTGGTGCAATTAGTGCACAGTGACGATTTCCATTAGGGCTAATCAAATATTTATACTGCCTCCTGAGCATGTCACAATGCTGCCCTAACCTCTCATATCAATGTGACAAATGGCTAATGAAAGAGTCTGTGCATAGACAGTGAGAGGTAGAGAGACAGACAGATAGAAAAAAAAAAGAAGGACAGGTGGAAAAGAGTTACAACTGGAGTTTGCTCTTTCTTTCCCTTGTCCACATTTGGTTTGCAAATTATCGGCCTCTGTCATCAATTATAGGACAACTCTAGTGGCAACAAGAGGCTATGTGTGTGAAAGTGTGTGTGCATTTTACTCCATGAATCTGTGATGAACATGAGGATGTGACAGCGCTGATGCTACCTTATAGAGCCATTAATCACACTGGGCCAAAAGTAGAACCAGTTCAATTTAGGAGTCACTGATCTTGGCTTTCACCAAGGAATTTAGAATCAAGAGAAAATGAAGGTAGAGAAAGTAAAATGTCGGAAGAAAAATGAAGATATATTGTTTTGCTCCGATATTCTCCTGGTGCTGGTTTTTCGCTAAACGAGAATGAACATTAAAAGTGCAATGAACATACAGTAACTTATCACTGTTGTGTGTCTACTGAGATAAACAATTCGACCAGTCTCACAATTGTGGTGAAAAAGCAGGATGACATAAGCATTTATTTAATATTGTTTAAACTCTAATTTACTCCTCTCTGAAATAAATAAACTCCATAACCCAACCTCTACAAATGCATGCAATTAAGTACAAAAGTGTTATTCAAATACCCATGCAGGCTACTTCCCTTTCTTTGTAACTACCAAAACATTTTTTTTATTTAAACAAGAAAGATATTTAAAATGTATCTGTTAGCAGTTTAACCTAAACTAATACTTGTGTTGAAAAAGCATTGCTGGCCGCTGACACAATCAGCGGAAGGTTAGGGGTAACAAGATGGGAGGGCCTCTAGAGGTGATAGGTCAAGTCCTGGTCTGACAGACAGATGGAGGAGAGTGGTCAGGGTTTGAAAGACGAGAAGGGGATGAAGGATGGATCTGACTGGGTGCTGTGACAGTCTGGGATACAGATGACCCTCTGCACCAAAGTGACAGAGCTGGGGTTCCACGTAAACCGGGCTGATTAACTACTCAGTAAGTGAAAGAAAGGAAGTAGAAAGAAAAAAGGTATGGAAACGATAGTAAAGAGGATTTGAATTATGGTATTTTTAAAAAGTACAAAAAATAAAGATCTGTAAATAAAGATTAAATAAGGAAAGGAAACTGCAATGAAAAAAAAATATCAATATAAACAAACATTCAATTAAAAGCCACTAAATTTCATTAAAAATTTATGAGTAAAACCTAAGAACAGAGACAGCTTTCTTTCTTTCTTATGTGCACAACTCAAAATGCCAGGATAAGATGCTACAGCAGGCTAATCTCCAGCACAAGTGATAACATTCAGCGGTGAAACCATGACAGATGAGTATTGATCTCCTAGTTGTTGATGGAGGGTAAAATAGATAACTGGACCACTTTATTGATATTGATTAAAGAGTCAAAGGAGGAAAACGTTTTCTCACTGGGAAACGTGTTAAATGTCGTGCAGTGACTTGGATTAGGGAAGAAAAGATCAGTGTATGGTAAAAGTAGCAACTATAAATTTTAACACTTGGCTGCAGAGGCAAAACTCGATGCGGTTTAAAAGAAACGGACGTGGACATACTCTCCGAGACACGCTGACACGGAAACAAATATTTGGTGTTATCCCAGGTGGTCCACATTTAAACGTAAGATAGCTGTCCGACTCTACAAACACTGCCTTAAGATGAAAATCACACCACCAAAGCAACCTCAAATGTCATCAGGCTTGCTTTGACCATGATATCACACAGATTCAAACATACATCTCGAACACTCGCAGCTAGTAGTCATAACTCACCAAAAGCCGCCGTACTATCTGGTGTGTCTTCGAAGAGCGCGGTCGAACTATGAGTTCCCGGGTACCCATAAACTCTAGTTACCAATTAACTATGTCTGTGTGTTAGAGAGATACTGGGAGAGTACAGGGGGTGTCTGGCAGGCCTATCTGCAGCGCTGCGATGCGCTAACGTGAAAGAATGCCGTGTCAATGGGACACAGATATGGGAAGTGCAGGGGGCTGATGAGCTGAGTGAAGGTCGATGATGAGGTCAGCTCCTAAAGTGGCAGAAACACATTGTCTCTGCACTGTCATTTTCTTCTTAAAAAAAATATAGTAAGTATTTAAGCTAAAGATGGTCAAAGCACAACCTCTGAGCCTTTCATTGAGACCCTGTATTTTTTCAGGGAATGTGAAAACTGAAAGGAACAAAAGTGAAACATGAAATGCACCTCCTGTCCACACTTTTGCACACATTTTTTTTTTTTAGCAAAGACCTGTCGGAATATTCCTACTTTCTTTTATTCCTTCCTCACTCGTCTAAACCTGACAATCTGTCTGCTCGCTAAAACAGCACCTCACCACCTGCCCTGTCATGACGATCTTTCATTTCTCTGGTGAAAATAAGACAAGAGGCTTTTGAGTTCAAGTCAAGTTTTGAGTTAACAGAAACAGCCTAAAATTGAGACTTGACTGCCTTGAGAAAAGTTTCAATTAAATTTAAGTAATCTTTCAAGCTCCTAGGACATGTTTTAAGTTTATTCAAGAAAAACATAAATTAGGTTCTTATCCATGCAGAAGATTAAAAGAAACACCTGCGTTGTTTCTTGAAGGGTTAAGGTTGCCGACTTTAGGCTAGGGTTTTAAATCAAAAGTCTTTAAATTACAGTGACAGTGACTTTGTACAAAGCAGCAAATTGTCATATGTTGAACTGATCACTCTGATCCATGAAGTACTTGAACAGGTAATCCACTCTTACTCTGAAAGTTCTGAGTGTAACACTACATAAAGTATGCCGGGCTCTATCTCAAATAAAGTGACAAGTTTTCATTTTTGCCACCTAGCAGATGAGCAGAGAGAGGAAAGGGTTTATGGATGGGTAAAGACATTGACACTGGAAGTGAAACAAGCCGGAGATCCCAGACAAGGGATGATACTGGTCAGGATGAAAACAATGCGAAGTGGAGCTTGAAAGAATAGGTGGCAGAGGGTGAGCACAGTGGGAGTATGAGAAATGGTGGAGATCATTAGCACCTAATCTGTTCCATATGACACACTCTCACATGGCCTCTGTCTGGACACTGTCTGACCGTCTCCCCACCTCTCTCTGAGCTGGTGATGAGGGAAAGTGGGAAAAGGTTTGGGAGGGGGAGTGGTGGTGAATATTTCTTAACCCCAACAGGAGCTCCGTGATGACAAGGGCTAGGTCATGTCACACATCAGGGACGCTCCTTATCGTACACAAAGGACTTCGTTAAATTCCCCTGTTCTTTAGCACTATCATTGTCTTTAAAGCTCAATAAAAACAAACCTACAGCTAAACACGCAGTGCTGCTTGTTTAAAACAAATACAAAATGACTTAACACATGAGCATGTCACAGAAAGTTAATAACATTAATGATATACAAAACTGGAATATAATCACTTCACTAATAATTGGCTCAAAAACAAAATGGAAGGTAGTGATGTAGCAATTGGTCACTTCTACATTAAACAGTTACTTTGCAATCAAACACATCCATGACATGAAAGGGATACCATCACCATTGGTCGAGACACACTAATTAAAAAAAAATCCCCAAATTGTTTTTTTTTCTAGGTCAAGTAAAAGTTATAAAAAAAAACAATAAAACACACACAAACAATTACACACACACACATGCACATTTTAATTGGGCAATACTCCATGCCACTGCGCATGAAACAAAAGTAGTCCTTATCCACAACCTGTGCTCGTACAAGAAGCTTAAAGACATTTTTCCCATATTTGAACAACTAATATCTTGCAAAAGTTGTCTAATCTCTCAGCGTTTAAGTTGAGATTTGTGCCCCCCAACCCCCAGCCTAGAACAGCCCACCTCTTTCACATGCTTAACAGCAACCCCTGCTACGTTCTAAGCATGGTGCTGTACCAAGCCATTTTAATTAGGTAAGATGTGTGTTTGGATGTGTGTGCAACTATGTGTGTGTTGTGTCAGCATCATAGCCCAGACCTACAAGCTGATTTAATGAAACACAGCAGGTGATGAAAAATTCAGGACCCTTTGAAATCAACCTGAATTTCTAGAGAAACTCTAAAGACAGCGGGAGAAAGCAGTTATTGAACAAAAATATGTCTCCTTTGAAAGAATAGGGTTTCAAGTCCAGTTATTTTTGTGGAGCACATTTAAACCATCTATCAGCCACAACGCTGTACAATCAAGATGGCGCATTAATGTAAACCTTAATGTAAATTTACGTTAAAAAAAATCAATAATAGAAAATAGTAGATAGAGTAGATGTGCTCATGCTTTTTCAGTTTGAGCTAAAAACTAAGCTGCAGATTTCTGGTCCAGGGGGACCCAGCTAATACCAACATTCATACAAAAAAGTGGGGAAAAGATTCATATAAAACTCAGCTGACTAATGTTATGTTGACAGTTCAGAACTCCTAAACCAAGATTTCCTCACTGGCATCAGAGTAAACATTATCTTGTTTTGACGACTTGGATGCACATAAACTGAGCAGAGTATGCACATCTTTTTGCACAAAGTAATAGCCAGCCTGCCTGCCAAATGCTGCTCTCAACTCTAGCAGCGAAAGAAGAAAATATGCATGCCTTTATTATTTGAGTACACAAATTCAGCATGTTGAATAAGCACTGTTGACATGGTTTGCAATGCACCATCAAATATGACGTGTGGAAATCATTTGGAAACTATAAAAAGAAAGACACAGTGCACAGAAATCTCCAACTATTGATTAGGAGCAGCCATGGTGTGACACATTTAACATTCATCTGGTTCAGCTAGCAACACACTGCATTATAGAAGATCCTTTCAGTCCAGTTGAAAGTGACTGTGTATTTAAGATACAGTTGAGCTCTAATCAAGCAAACAATATGTAAAAGACTGGTTCATAAGGAGAACAGAAACCTATCAAAATTATCAAAAATAATTTTTTGAATGCTATAATAACAAAAAAAAAAGAAAAAAAGAAACAGTTAGGATTCTTTCTTATTTTTTATAAAATATCATTTAAAAGTAGCAAGTTAATAAAAAATGTCTTTTTTTCAATTTCCAGAGGAAAATTAACTCTTAATTTTAAGATACGGGGGAAAAATGAATTTAACACATTTAACTAAAGGCAGCGGACAAGGAGACAGTCTTGGATCCAGTTTAGCTTCTCTTCCAGCTTAGACCATGAAAGCTCCACAGACACTAAAGCAAAACGATGCAATGGGCACTGCTGTGCCACTACAAACGATTTCTCTCAGTGAAAGAATAAAAGACTACCCGGGTTACAGGAAGTACAACCAAGTTGGAGAGTGACAAAGAGATGCAGAACAAGGAGAGAGGACTGAGGGAGACAAAAAAAGAGCGGACGCTTTTGAGACACAAGTGATGGACGGACCGTTTTACAACACAGTGCCATGCCAACTGCGAGTGTGCTAATGGATATGATTTTTGCCAGGTTTTAAAGAGGGTCGTTTTAAAAGCTAGCTTCTCTTTGTCTGTCTACCTTTTTATATGTCTTGTCATTCCTGATGTCAGTCTGTTGTGCGATCTCAGTCTTTATGGGCACAAGATTACATGAGTATATCTACATCTGTCCCGGTGTTAAAGCAGGGTTAGGCTGAAAGGTAGAACAGAGAAAAGGGATTTTTATAAATGTTCAAGAAGTGGGTTTTTTTTTCTTCCTTTTTTCTTGTGTGTGTACAAGTGTGAATATGTGTGTGTGAGTGTTGCCAGTGTGAGCCATATTCTAGTACTTGGGCACTACAAAGGCAGCTGATTAGAAACAGTGGGTGAGCTTTGCTAACAATTCCCAGAGAATATGGGAGACTGCGATGAAGTGAGGATTCAACGCAATCTGCTGGCTTCCTTAGATAAATAACTTTTACTAATTAGCTTTTATAAAGTATGTGAATGT
Source organism: Kryptolebias marmoratus (assembly GCF_001649575.2). Lineage (NCBI taxonomy): Eukaryota > Metazoa > Chordata > Actinopteri > Cyprinodontiformes > Rivulidae > Kryptolebias > Kryptolebias marmoratus. The sequence continues at coordinate 21,227,679 of NC_051437.1, read as the reverse complement.
TTTTGTGCAGTGCCCTGATATGACCTTTGTTGTGGCTTGTATAAATATACATATAAACTGAACTGAATATGCAAAAAGAGGCAGACAATAGCAAGAGATGGAGATGAAATAATAACAGAAAATAAAAAAAATTGAAAAAAAAAGATATACAGTATCTTAGACTGTAGCAGCCACCTTACTTTGTACTCTAAGATGGTTGTAATGCAGTTTTTGATTTAGGATTTGTTTGTTTGTTTGTGGAAAGAAACTTGACTTCATGATGGCTGATGCAACAAATACATACAAATGCATGCACAGGAATTTTTTTTAAATAAATGCTAATTATTTAAAAAAAGTAAAAAACCGATCAGCCTGATCTTCAGATATAATCTATAACCTTATGATGAAATAACTATTCATGATGTTTCTCTCTTAGTGAGATAAATATCCTAATTATGATGCACATTTTTGCTCTCCTGCTGTTTACCTGAAGTCTAGAAGAAGTTTAACCATCTCCAAAAGTACTTTATAAGCATCATAGTTTTAAACCTTCTGACAACAGTCTGATAATTACTTACTCATTTAGTTTTGGAATATATATATTACATTAAAAATCCATAGAAGCAAGAGTGAGTGTTTCTAGAGTTCTTTTGAGGCCTTCTTGATTGGCAAAGCAACTCCTAAATAGTACTTACACTTTCAAGAGCTTCGCGTCCTGTCCTCTTACTAGAACTGAGCACTGTACCTGGCAGCTGTTCAATTTCAAAAGCAGCTACAGAAACACTAAAGCTAAAATCAGGAAATCAATGCTTTATATTGAAGAAAATACACTATTAATTGACCTCTTTATGAGTTTAAACAATCACTTGTTTCCACCGTCTTGCCCTTGTCAAAGAAAATGAATTTTTCTATGAGCTTAAATCAAATAGTCAAGGTCCTTTCTGCATAATAAAAATACCAATTTTTCCCTTCGGCTTGGGAAGTTGGCAGTCTACTCAAGTAGACATTCTCTTCCTGTTGCTTCATGTTTTTGGACAGAGGCTACATGGACCCTTGACTTGCTGCCTTTGAGATTCTAAAAAAAAGTGTTTGGGCTATTCTGGTCCTGATCTGTTTTCGGTCCTTTTAGCTGGGTCAGCCTGGTCTTGGGTCAACAATAAAATTAAACGAGTAGGAGGAGAAAAAAAAAAAAGAAACATTGGGTAAAGAATGAATATTTCTTGAAACAAAAACAAAACTCGCCTCATAAAGCCAACTTTTTAAAAGTATTATCAGTGTATGCATTTCCTCATATCTCAACAGGACATTTGTATTCAGGGATTCATGTCTCTTGTCATTTGTTGCTCTGATTAGAACCACAATTAAAAGCTGCATTAATTAGTGTTGAGACCAACACGGAACACCCACTTTATTAAGAACCTCCACTCAATTCTGCATTCCACTGAATGAAAAACAAAACAGGCACTATTAATCTGCGGTACCCGGGGGACAAGTCAACTGTGAGAAGGAGAGTCAGAAAAAGGGGGAGGAAAAGAAAGAGTTTATTCTATATTGATCAAGTTGATCCTGACTTAGTCAATATTTGAATAGGAAGAGTGACAGACTGGTGCAAACTGCAGAAAGGTGGAAAGTTTGTTAAATAAATCTTAAAAAGTTAAAGAAATCCAATAAGGATATGCACAGAAATGTATACTCCTGCAAAAGATCTGTTTTATCATTGTTATTGCAATGATGATAGATTTACATGACAGCATCATTTCATACATCAAAATTCATCTTCTTTTGTTATTTTATCTTTCCCTCAATCCCTCTTGATAACACATATACATATTTTTTGTTCTCCTTTGTGAACAAAATAATAATTAAAAAACGTCTTCAACGTGTTAGCATGTAAGTCAGGAAGAAAATAATGTGTTTTAAAAACTACAACTAATACATATTATTGGTGCAAATGTAAATGCACCACAGAATTCACAGATTATATGGGAAAAGTCAATCTATTCATTGACTGAGCACCTTTGAGCATCTACATTAACCTCAATCTGATTTTGCTAATTGCATTCAAGTGCCAAGTTACCAGCAGTTTCATTATCACCCTTTTTACGCAAATTACTAATCAAGATCTAAGAAACAATTACTCCTTACTGTTTCACAAAGCTGAAAGTGTGAGGCCAATGTTTTTTTTTCCTTTCCATGTGATTCTTGGCCACACCTTACTCACTCAAGCTAATGTGCATGTGAGACTATCTGGAGTCTGGTGTGTCCTCACTATATATAAAGATATCTTTCTTCCGTCCAGCACGTTCAGTAAGAAGCTCAAAAAGAGCAAGGAGTGCTTCTTATTGTAAACAGAGACTAATAATGTTTAGCAAACGTACCCGATGAATGCTTGATTTACAGCTCTTCAATGCCAACGTTCACTAACACGGGTTAACAATAAGAGTTTGTCTGGAGAACCAAGCAGAATTCCAATAAAAATCTTGGAGAATTTTTTTTTATATACTTGTCTAAGAACAAAGAGAAAAATGACAGCATTTCCCATGACAACATTGTTGCTTTTACAGATTAGTTAACTACGGGCAAGAAAAGTTTAACTTTATGTTAAATAACCGGCTTCTGTGCTTCTTCTTTTGTCAATAAATAGTCCAGATCTTGCCCTCTTTTTCCCTCGTGGAGCTTAACACCTAACATGTTGACACAATGAATCCCTCGCAATAACTCTTCTGTTATGCGCCCTCTACAGCCATGTTTACATTCATCGAGCTCAAAGACAAGGAAGCTGTTCGGTATCCAATAGCTAAAGGGTCTACGTGCACGCACAATGGAAATGGGAGGAGAGACGTAGGAGGAGGGTGCTTTCCCACTTTTTTTTTTTTTTTTTTTAACATCTTGACAACTGGAACAACAGGTACAAGGTAGAGAAGGAGAGAACAAACAGACAGGAAATAAGGGGAGGAGCTTCAGATTTTTTCACGTGCCTTACGTTTAGACATGGCCGAGGCAACTCAGATTTCAGCCGCCCATCTCAAGATCAGATGCTGCTTTTCATGCTGGAACAAACACCTGGCACACTCTTGTGACAGGCCACTAGCCATGCCCAGCATTCGTTAGTCATTACTCCCTCAGCAGCATTCTCATGTAAATGTCCACACTGGTCGGAATTTTGCATGGAGGCCTGTGATTAATGACTCAGCCAAGAAAAATAATGCATCAGTACATGCAATGTAAATATACAAAAAAAAAAGTAAATAAATACAATATAGAACAAACGCAACACTAATCAGAAAATGTGAGGAACAAACATGGTAACATTATTGTGGTGTTTAACACATGCACAGCCAGAATGCAGCTCCATCATGTTTGAATCAAAAGTAAACCAGAACCCGTCTTCGTACATTAAACAAACACAAGCCAGCATTCCTCTGTGTCTGCCATTTTAGCTCCAGTCAAACCCCACGCCGACATGAGAGCATTAAAGCATTAGTGGCTAATGTTTTCAAAAGTGTACGGTATCTTGGAGGGATTCAGGAGGAGGGTGCTGTATGTGAGTGTAATGGTGGATGAGATGGGCCCGCACATGGCAACCATTACACACACAGCCCCTCTAATCGCTGCCGACCTGCCTCCTCGCCTGCAGCCATCCCACCTCCAACTCAAGTGTGTGTGTATAGGTGTGTGTTTGTGTGTGTGTGTCAGGGGGCATCTCAGGTTCAGGAGGGCAGAATGTTCACATAGATGCATATTTTGCCACATTAGCACAGACACACAAGCCCCCCCTTCCACACACACACACACACGCACTGATGATTTCACATGCTTTGAACATTTGAGACAAAACTTTCTATAAATAAACAAATATGTGATAGCACATATAAACAAAGATCACACGGTCCTCTCACAGCTTTGTCATCTTCTTTCAACAAAATACTGCGTGTTTAACTGATTGTGCCAATAAAAAAGGGGAAGGTAGGCAGGGAGATCCAAAAAGAAGATGCAGGAAACAATAGGAGGTATTTTACAGTAAATTGTAAAAAAAATGTGTTTTACAATAAGGATTAATAATTTTGGCTTTGTTATTTTCCAATAAAGATCTGCCATAAACTTAAGATGAATAAAAAGAAAAAAAATAGTAACTATGTTTCCTCTACACTTCAAAACTAGTTTTAAAATCTTCACTGGAGTCAAATATTTTATTTCAAAAGTTAATATATATAAATATAAATAAAGAAGACACTTTTTATTTTTAATGCTAAGCACCCAATAAATTAAAAAGATTGCTTGGATGATTCAGAAAGGTTTTATTCTCAAATCTTTTGTACTCTTGAGTGTGTGTGCAAATTATCCCAAAACAGATAAAATACAAGAGAGAAAAAAAATAAGAACAATGTTGTCATGTGTGTTATATGACTGTGGACATGTCTGTAACTGTGTGACTTAGGGTATATCTAAATATTATGGAAGATCTGTTGTATATTTATGTCTTGAATCTTTGTATGTTTGTGTGTGGTTACATAGATCTGTGCGCACATGAGTAGACCGGGCATCGGCGGCAATGGACTGAGTGCCCCGAAAATTTATAAAGATGCGTCACATGTTGCTTTGACACCTACATGTCTCCATAGATACATGCACACAAAGTTGTGCATAATAAACATGCATATAGTGCCTCAGGTGAGCATGTGTGTGATCTGAAGTGGGGGATAACTTTGTCGAGAGACCACACAGGAGACAGCTTTCAACTGAGTAAACACCACATCAAACAAACATTCTCTGTCTCACACACAGACACACATCCATAACACTGCATACAGTTCACTTGCCTCCCTCCTGCGTAATTGAAAAAAGCTGCCGTCCATTAAAACTTGCTGACATCACTTGGACGACTAAATATGCAGGCAGCTAACGAGCGAGTGGGGCCCTTGATTGAGCTTCTAAACGGGTTCAAACTTTATCGCTGGCTCACCACAGGACAGGGCACAGACCTGCCACACACTCTCAATTGAGCATCTCAAACAAACAATCCCAGGCTCCAGCACTGGAGGCAAATATCTGCTCAGAACAGGGCTGAGATCTTTCTTTCTGCACCCACTCTAAACAGCAACTTCATCTTTTTTGTGGCAAACTTCTCCATAGTTTAGCTTGAATCTTTACTGTTTTGCTTCTTTTTGAAGTGACCAATATGCCAAAGGCCTTGCTGTAGTCTTCAGTTCATCTCTCACATAGCACCATCTCCTGCTCACTGCATCACTTTCAACTCAGATATAAGAAAAGAAATGCACAGCGTTGGCTACAGCTCTCTAATTAAGTCTGCTTAACTTCGCTCTGAGACTTCCATTACATGCATGCGTGCGTGCACACACACAAGAAACACAGTCTCATACACACACTCTTACTGTGGCTCTCTCCTCTCTTTATTAACACCTGCTTCTTTTCCAATTAGCCCCGCAAATAGAGACAAATGGGCCAGAGGGGTCTGATTAATTCACTTCTGTCAAGGACTCTGCTGCACAATGCCATCAGGGTGCTCAGGCAGGCGTGGACTCATGCACACGCAGACACACACCTACACACTCACACGCAAACCATAAGCTAGTTTGAGCACTTAGCCTCAAAATACAGTAGTGACAATGAGATTAAATTTAATAATAATGCATTTTGATGTGAACCAAGACTTTTACGAGCATGGAATTTAGATGTAAATCAGGACAATGGGATGCAAGAACAGCAAAGAAAAGTGTTTTCTTCATTGGATTGTAAAGATCACCGGTGTATCTCAACCACTCCTCTTCCGGGGGCAAATTCCTCTCATCTTTGCTCCAGTTAGCTTGTGAGTGTAAATGTGAATCTGTGTATGCTTGTGTCTATACATGTGTTTATAGGCTGCGTGAATCCCATCATTAGTCTTGCTCACCTGTCCTCCCCTGTTTGTTTAAGCAGATCTTTGTGTTTGCTTGGAGCTGCATGTCCTCCAAAGAGACGGCTAAAATGCAATCACTTCAAACTTAACCTGCTGTCTTTAGGCACACACCCCCTTACAAATATAAATAAGCAAGTAGCACAAAAGACAGGTCACGGCTTGTTAATCTGTGACTTTGACTTTGGAAAGCATCGGTCTTAATAATATAAAAGAAGTTCCACATATTCTGTTAAATATCCAGCTAAACTTTTATGGCACTATTTAAGTTTTCAAAATGTATGACTGTGCTTCTTAAATTTATTCATTTATAATATTCAGTCGCAACAAACACATTACATATTAAGACAAAGCTTAAGTTTCTGAATAAATTCCACCATTAAACAATAGCTAGTAAAATAGTAGACAAATCATATTGTTAAATGTTTAGCAGTGCTTCACACAGGGTTATGTTTGTGGGCTCAAAAAACACAAGAAGATTTGATAAATGGTCCAAGAGAAAGACTTGACAATCTCACCTTTGAACTATGAATAATGAGGACTGATCCTTTTTTATAAAGATTACCACTGTTTACTCAGTGGGTGGAGGTGCAGAGCTGTGAATGGTGAAATGCCTGCAATTTTCAAAAAAGGCAGATACCTTTGCTTACCTCTGCCTTAAAATAGAAAAGGATGACATGGAGCTTCAACTACAAAACAAGATTAACTGGGTCTGACTCACATTTGGTTGTTGGTCTTCACCGAGCAACTTAGATTATCCCTGGGAAATCAGTGTCAAAAGAAGCCAGAGTTTTCAGTTGAACTGAACTGAACCACACATAGTTACTAGACTGGTCTGTAAAGTTTTGATGTTATTATTTGAGGTTAACCTGCTTAACGGCTGGTTAGACTTGCAGCATATGTTACTGAGATGATCTATCCCAATTAAAAAATAGCCTTGTTTATGAAACCAAACAGCTTATTTAAACCACATCTGTTCACCGGTCAACCCTCCAGTCTTGCCTTGTGGTACAGGATCTCTTTCTTAATCAGTTTAAAACGAACACTAAACTGATTTCATTTCAGTTAAAAATATGACCCTTGAGTAACCCTGTTTAAAACAAAACAAAACTTTGGACTTGTCCTTCTGCCATAACTTTAGGTATTTAATGACAAATGACAATTTAGTCAATCCCAGTTGTCAGTGGTACTGAAATAGTATTAGCACAGCTGACCACCAGCTTATCCAAGCACACACAGCAACTCAAACACAATGCCAACATTGCCTCAAATCTCCGCACAAAGGCAAGGCTACACATTAGTTCCACACCAAATAAATAGCTGCTGCTTCAGTTCATAAACTCTTGGTTCAGAGGTCGAGCTATGTCAAGTAGGGCCCTCAATGAGACTCAGTGGGATGAAAGAAAGAGAGAGAAAAGGATTTAGATGAGGAGGTAGGTGGGGGTGACTATAGAATACCCCAGCATCTCCCTTTCTTCAGTCCACCCGTTGAGTCTCAAATACTACTCTGCTGTTGGCTCTATTGTGTGCCTGTCTCAAAGAGCTTGTCTTCAATTAGGCTGATAAGAGGACAGAGGATGAGGATGGGGCAGAGTTAGGGGGCATTACCTGGGAGGCCTCTAATTGCTTTGATGCCATTGGACCCTCTGTTGCTTTTGTCTTCTCTGCCCCCTGGGTTGATAACTAAATTTGAGTGTGCAATTTATCCTGTGGCTGGGGCCAAATGCCAGTTTTACAGGCTGCCACGTTTACTTTTGTTGTTTTAACCACATAATTTGGATCATGTAGGATAGACAACAGACAAACAGATGGCAGAACACCACTCAGCACAATGCTGTGTTGTGGATTCATGTAACAAGATCAGTTTGTAGTCAGCTACTGGTTCATTTTCATCTTTTGCCTTTGCTTCTAAAATGCAGGATATGTCAACCCAGTGAATAATGTGTTAAATACTACAGGTGCTGGTCATAAAATTAGAATATCATGAAAAAGTAGATTGATTTCAGTAATTCCATTTAAAAAGTGAAACTTGTATATTATATTCATACATTACATACAAACTCATATATTTCAAATGTTTATTTCGTTTAATTTTGATGATT
>NC_051437.1:21177937-21218478 GCF_001649575.2 Kryptolebias marmoratus | reverse complement strand
ATGTTCATACTTTTCAGTTGGCCAACATTTCTATAAATCCTTTGTTTTTATTGGTCTTCAGTAATATTCTAATTTTCTGATATGATGAATTTGAGATTTTCATTTGTTGTCATTTGTAATCATCAAAATTAAACGAAATAAACATTCAAAATATATGAGTTTGTATGTAATGTATGAATGTAATATACAAGTTTCACTTTTTAAATGGAATTACTGAAATCAATCTACTTTTTCATGATATTCTAATTTTATGACCAGCACCTGTACATGGTCTTTCAGGCAGTGTTGACATTTATTTTTGAAAATAAAAATAAAATGGTATAATTGACACCTAAAATGCCAAATGTTGTTAGTCATAAAATGAATGGCACTACAAGTTTTAAAAGCCTCTGACTTGATCTAAAGTCTCTCAATAACAAACCAGTTCAAAAGACCTGACTCACACTACAAGATTCTAAGCCTCGGGCAAATGTGGACAAATAGGCAAGATCTGATTTCAGTTAATGTTTTACTGAGTAATGAACTATTTCTGTGTTTAAAAACTTCCAAACATTTGTAATATTAGTTTATATTAATGATGACACACTAATGGACACACAAAAACAGGACAGAGAGCATGGTGAAGCAAAAAAAAGAATGATTGGATTAGAGGAAATGTTTCCAATTTGAATAATCACAACGTTTTTGTCAAAAATCATGTGAGCAAAACAGGTTGAACTAGAAGCACTTACAAAGCGCAAACCTCCGCCAAGGCCATAGGGTCATTAAAAAAAAATTGTAGAATCTGGATGGCGATCAGGATCATCAACAAGATTTAATCACTTGTTTTTCTGTGAGATCCCTCAACATTTCCTGAAAATTTCATCAAAACCCATTCATTAGTTTTAAGTAATCTTGCTAACAGACAGACAGATGGACAAACCAACCATCACAAGCAAAAACATAACCTCCTTGGTGGAGGGATTTACAAGGATCTACATGTATCACAGTTTAACATGGTAATGGCAAGAGAGACTTTGATTAATAGTAGTAACTGATTGAAATGATGAGGATTAGTCTGATGAGTCACAGTTGAATCTTGTACAGTGTTACCTCCTGCTGCCTGTCGTATGTAAGGTATGAACCCTCTGAGACTTCAAAGCTCTAGACCACAAGACAAGTAAAATATAAAGTCTGAACTGTAGTCTCACTCACTGATGCACTCATTAAAAAAATTAGGTGTGACACATTAGATCTGATCTTGAAATTCTCCAGACATTAAGGGAATCATTTGATTTCATTACAAATAACATTATGTTTAGCAGCAACATTTCATGAGCAATTTTTTTTTATATGCTGCTGATTACAAAAAAAATCTGCATAAGCCCGTTCATCTAAACCTCTGATTTAAATTACCTAAAACTTAAATGATTTAAAAGGGTGTTTTGCTGCCATAACCACCTAGTCTGACCTGTCTGTTTTAGTGCTTAAATCACATCTTAGACCCAACGTTAGCCTTAATTTTCTGTTGATTTCTACTTTTTGATTATTCAGGTTTATTACTTTTATGTTTAAGCTAGTCTGATAAACTTACAGCACAAAAGGCAAACAAATAAAACTGGTGTGAGCTTCACAAAAACTTGAATCCGTCTGACTTTTTATTTTCTTGCTGAAGCATTGAGCTTTATTATGCCAGTTTCTTTCTCGTTTCCTTTTTTTACAGTATCTTTCTTTAAACAAGATGCTGTTTTGCTGGGTTATCAGCCGGGACCTGCCTGCCTCTGTTCCTGTCTGTTTCTGGATGCCTCATTCCAGACTGAAAGCTCATTTTAAGCATGGCTTGTCATTTCAGGTTGAAAAGCATTTGTCCACCTTTCGAAAGGTAGGAAGAATATAATCAGAGGCAAAGAGGCAGGAGATGTGAAAGAGACGAAAGGAGAGAAGCAAGGGGAGAAGATAAAGGAGAAAAAAATGTATGAGTGAAAGTTATTACCAGCAGTGTCTGCTGATTGCATTCAGCAGGGGATGGGGAAATGGGAAGCGAATGGATCTTCTAAACTCTTAGTGCCTGGAGACCACTGATGCAGCATAGGTAAAAATAAATTTGAAGGGAGAAGAAGACAGAGAGCCTATCAGAAAAGCAAGTTTAAGAAAGACCACAAAGCAAAGATAAGGTGAAGTAAGCCAACTGTGTCATCTCTTGTCAAATACTTTACAAGAACTTTAAAACTACATGTATTCGTACCTTAATGTATGATGTTCCCCTCAGTGACATTGAGAGTTTCATTTTTTTTTTCTGAAAGGTCTTGTTTGGTTTAGTTTTAATAATTACAAATACATTTTCCCAATATTACAATTTTATACTGTCTCCAATATATTGTCATAACAGTACGTTCTCTCCTAATATCAACAGAAGTGCTACAGGAAGGGTGACGTTAACTTTACTGTGCTCAACAAAACCAATGTGGTTGTGGATTCTTAAAAAACATCTCACTCTGTTATAAGACCTTGACTGACATTAAATGAAAACAAAATGTATACTTAGAGCTAACTATTGGAGATAGGACATAAAAATATAGATACAATATTTTAATTTATTTCCTCATGGCATCACCCTAACATGGTTGTCCACCATTGTGTGTCATCCTCATATATACATTCATGTGCATGAAATATCACTTTTTTATTTATTATAAAACAGGCACAAAATCATGATACTGGTCAATTAATATAGTGCAGTTGATTAGCTGTTGGAATCTAGTTGGTGACTCAGAATTGTGAGCCAACCAGCAAGCCATTAGGCTACGTTTTGAGCACCAGATTTTGTGAGCCACAGCTTTTTTCTATGCACGGCTTACAAAGTTGTATTTTTTCAATAATTACTATTGATCATTGATGAGGTTTCTACACCTGGAAATTATCTTGGATGTTTTCTGTGAGAGGAGAGCTCCCATGCAGGTGTCAAAATCTAGCTCTAGTGCTCTTGAGATGGGTTTGGAGATACTCACAACAGAACTAACAAGAGTTTGACGATCTAATTATCTTGAAAGAAAATTTATCACCTTTTTTTTTCTTGAATATGTTAAAAATTAAAGCAACAAGAAGGTGCATCTCTGTGACTTATGCAAGAAAATTATAAGGAGTGTTTTTTTTTTGTTTTGTAAGACACGTGTGCCTTTTTAAAATTTATTTTAAGACCTTGTTACAGCCAGTTGATATTTTATGTCCTGAGTCAAACCTGAGAAGTGAAAGTATACATTTTCTTTTAAGTGTCTGTACATCTGCTCATCAATAGCTTCTCACTGCCTGCTGTACACCTGTTGATGGAACAAGCTGTCGTCACAATCCACCAAGTCTGTCTGCCAGTATCTTGTCAGTGTGTTATCTGCGTGAGGCCTGATTTGGCAAGGCCACATGCTGTCACAGCTGTGACCTCTCTCACACACATAGTCATACACCACTTCTCACCAGCACTTACTGAGTTTGTAACAGAAAACCCCAACATGTCACAATTCAGAGAGGCCAACTCTACAAGAGCAATTCTCATACTCAAATGTCAGAACATAAATTAATTTTTATTTTAACATTTGTCTATATACTTTTTGTATTTGACTAATGACGTATACACAAATTTTCTATAGCATTTTTTAAATATTAGACACTGCTGGACTGTTTGCTTTTTTCTGTTACTCCGGCACCCCAGAGTCAGTCCAACCAGGCTGCAATCCACCTACTACGCTAACACAACTAAAACACAAAGAGAGTGTACTGTACCACACATTATTAAGGGAAAGAAAATAGCTTAGCTGTTTGCTAATACAGGTACGGAATGTGCTAAGCCAGGCAGTGAGGGGGTCAGAGTGAGGGGAGATTTTGTCTGTGTGTGTCTTTTGGCTGTTGTGTGTTTAGTGTGCACTTGGTGCTAGAGCTAGGATCTACAAGCATTATGTGTGTCCTGTATAATCACTGTCATATGGAAGGGATTGCAGTGACCACTGCCACACAAAGGGCTGTATAACAAATTTGTCACTAAAGTCCCCTTTTTGTGCCTCTGAATGTGTTTGTGTTTTTGGCATTCAGCAAACACACGATTTGAGACTAAAAGACTTATTGGACAGCTAAATGTCCTGTTCTAAAATCCTAATATTGTTACCAGTTATAAGTTTGACTGTTCATAGTATGGGATAGACAGTGCTGTAAAGACAACTCTGCATGCATCTGTGTGCCCAAATATCCTTTTAAATTCAAAGCCTTGAAGTTGATGTTGACAGACAGCAGGATTGTTCCTCTCCTTTATTCAAACAAATATCACAGAAATCTCTGAAAGGAAACAAGTCAAGTGTGTTAGGAGGATGACGCTTGTACAGGCCCATCTGTAAGCGCTTATCGTGATGGATCCAGGCCTCTAACCGCACATCTAGCTGCCCGAGAGGGACAGAAATAGAGGGATACAGGGAAGACTGAGGTCATGAGAAATGAGACAGATGACCGAGGACAGCGGAGCCCGAGCTGAGGTCGGCACTATTTTTTGAATCCCTCTCTAAATACACAGTTCAAGACAATGGATCATTCAAAGGTGAACATCTTACAGATTGTACAGTACAGCTGAGAGTATTTGGTGAGTACAAGCGCGCTTTGAGAAGGACCCTTTTTTCTAAATATGGCGAATCATGATGGTAATTTAATGTTTCAGTATTTTGGTAGAGTTCATCTTTTTGTTTTTATCTATGCCTTTTTAAGCTCAGTGATTTTTTTCGGTATTTTCATAGTTTTTTTATGTATAGATTATTTGTGATGTGGACACAAGTAGGTTTTTTTTTCAAAGCCATGATAATTTAAAAACAAAGATTAAAGATGCAAATATAAAGTGTTTTGTATTGATCCAATAAAGCCTCTGGTGAAGGTCTCCTGATCTGGAGCCACCTCTCTTTACCACTTAGCTCTGTTCTATGAACCAGAAATAATAGTGGCAGTTAACCCTCACACACCTAATATTGCTCAAGAGACTATTTGTGTGTTCATCTAACTGATCAGCTGCATCAGCCTCTCTTTAGCCAACCTCCTTTTCTCTGCTGAAAACGACTTGTCTCCCTGTCCCTGATGGATCACCCCCTCCTAGCATCCGGTGGAACATAAGCCCAGTACCTTCGACCAACCAGCCAATTATTTTTGTACCCTCTTATTTCCTTACTTTCTGCCGAGTCCTTGTTGTTATCCTCCCTTTGATTCCCACACCTCCTTTTCTTTTTTGCTCTTCACAATCCGCCCCTGTTTTGTTTTAATCAATTTAATCCTGTAAGCAGGTGTAAGCCTCATCATTAAGTAAGGCCAAGTCATGACAAATTGAGGGGTAGTGGGGTAAAGAGTAGATGAGATGTGTTGTGAAAGAAAAAACACAGTTGGCATGATCACGCAGAAAATTTGCTTTATGTTTGTTTATTTCAAGACCAAAAGGAGACATAAAAGCATGAAAAATTAAAATTAATCCAAGAATGAAAGGGGAAAGTAACTTGTCCTATTTTCTTGGAGGAGAGGCAAAAATTAAGCGATATTCGGGGAATTAAATCAATATGTTCCTCTCCTAGCATCCATTTCTCTTCTTTTCTTTTTGTGTCTCTTCCCGGATATATCTCCCAAGGGGGTGGAGTGAAAGAAAATGGGAGAAAAGGGGTGAAAAATGGGGGTGCAGGGCTTGTTTTTCTTCTTGGCCCAAACAGAGTGGAACTATGGGCCTGAGTCTGCACAAGTTCTTTGAATTTGCCAACCATCCTTTCTTTCTCTCTGTCTAACCCTTTTCTTGGAGTTTGAATTGAATTTGTTTGGAGTAGTTGTGGGGTGTCCAAGTGTTGTGGAGAAGTGGGTCTTAGCAACTGGTGATGCCCCCTGGACTGCAGCAAGAGAGATGCTGCTGTAGCTATAGAGGACAAAGGGAAGGGTAGAAAGGAAGGAGTGTGAGGTGGCATCAAGACAGCATTTGAGGAGTTACCAAGTGTTTTCTTCCGCTGTGCCTCCTCTGTTCGTCTTCCAATGGTGCAGTACTTTACCATGCTGCTCGCAACCCTGGAGAAAGCAGACTGAGCAGGCCTCTATTCTTCTGCCTTGGCCTCAATCCCCCAGCAGCAGTCAATCAATCCTGCTTTGCTGTCCCCTCTCCCTCTGTCAGTTTCTATCTGCACCTCAATCTGATTCCCAGTGCACATCCTCTTGCAAAATAGAGGTCGCAATTCAGGCGCTTACTTTCTTTCCCTCTCTCTTTTTCCCCTCTAATTCCTTTTTAACTCAGTAAGCGGGTGTCAGGGATACAACTTGGTGCATTCCTGCCTGGCTTGTAGCGCAACAAGCTATTGAGTGGGAGATAAGCCTCTCTTTTAGGAAGGGTTGAGGAGAATTGAATTCAGCCTCTGAGTGACAGGAGGAGGAAGATTTATCCCCGTCAGTGGACAATGCCGTCCTTTTGGAGACTTTAATTTCCAATGGACAATGGAGCTGGTTTTCCAACTCCACCACCAACAACGCCCCTACCCCTCTGTGCTTTTCCCACGATGGCTGCTGATTAGCACCACTGACCGATTGAACATGAGCCACTATCTCTATCTTGTTGGGTTGTTGTTCTTCAGGAGATTCATCTGTGTTCTTTTAAACAGAGAAGAAAAGAGGCTTGGGGTTAAACACAGTAAGAAGGTTAAAAAAAAACTTGTAAGGCAATAAAAAAGGAGGAACCAGGCAGACAGAGAAAAGCAAGTGAAAGGAGACAGAAAGTAGTGAATAAATACCGAGCTCTTTCATTGTACCTCTGACAGAAAGTTATGCCCCTATGATAAGAGATGGAGAGATACTCACAGAAACACAACAGTCTAATTACTATGACTAATACAACAGAGGAGAGGTAGGTTAAAGACTGTCACCACAGTATTAACAGCCAGACAAATCAGAGTGTAAAGCATACAATTTCTATCAAATTAGATTTAAGATTAGTTTAAAAGTCAAAGAATTAAAAGAAAAACATTACAATATGTTGCAGCTTTTAAATGTTTTCACCTTCCTTTATTCAGATTATACTTTTATCTTCTTGAAAGCTGCCTTAAAGTCCAATTATTTAGGCAGACAAAGATTTTTAGACCTGACTGATCACATATTAGACTGCAATACATGAGGCTTCTGTGAGAATGCTGCCATCAGAAAACAACTATATATGGTGTTTTTGTTGTGGCAACCTCGTCTGCTGTTTTTCTTCCAACTGTGTTGAAACATAAATAATAAGATACAATAATCTCGAATGAAACTGATGAAAAAATTTGTACTGAAATGGTTTCATACTGGAGAACCAAAATAAAACTCACTTTGGATTAAACATTTAAAACATTTTGAAAATATTTCTGGTGCACCAAAAAGTAGGCCTTACAGCCATTCCTACAACAAAATACACAAAGATGAGATTAAAATCATGATTCACGCAAATCACGCTGCGCTTCTGTCATCCAATTTTTCCATACACTTGGTGTTTGTTCTGTTAATTAGCCAAGTGGACCAAGAATTTAGACTTTTTTTAAAACTATATTATTTAAGGATTCTTTAGGTGAACAGTGAACTGTGCAGCTGTATTTGTTAATGTGTGAGAACAAAAATTATGAGTCTTTTTTATTATTATTATTTCTTAAAAATTATGACTAATCAAGTCCATAGAGATATTTTATATTTAAAAAGAACTAAGGCTGTGCTTTAAACATGCTGATTTTTCAAGAACAGGCATTGACGGTGGGTCATAAGTGTTGTAAACTGAATAAAGTACTATATTATACAAACACTTATGATATACTTGCAGTAACTGCTGCATACCAACTGGCATGCACACACTAAATGCAAACTTTGACAAAGAAAGTCTTACATTACATTATATCATTGAATTATGGGTTACCAATTTCTAGTCAAAGTGCTGTGCCCTCTTTTTTCTGTTCAGCTGGATCTCCTGAATGTTGTGTGCCTCCACATCCAAACCACACAACGGGACGCTCCTAACTCAGTGGGATAGTCTGAAAAAATAAATACTGCCATAATTACAGAAGAGAGAGACATGGGCCATGTCTGACATGACAAATCCCAGATGGATATCTCAGGCTGACCCTGTCTGATTGTATGTGTGTGTGTGTGTGATGGGTATGTCTGTCTATGTGTTTGGACCTTTTTTCGATGTCTGCTTTAGTGGAAACATGAGATGTGTTCCAATTCTAGAAGGGCTCTGCTGTGTGTTAGAATACAATTTTTGTGGAGTTGACAATGAGCCAGACTAAATTCAACAACAGACAGGTAAAAAGAAAGAAAAGGGAAAAAGGACAATGTGTTGATCGTCTTAAGCACTAAAGGACAGAAACTGGAGACAAGAAAAGATGAGACATCCAGTGCAGAGAGACCAATCTCTGGATGTGATTTGGGGAAGCTTAAAGTAAATATTTATTCCCCATTGCAGGGCCTGTCAGTGGTAACATGATGGATTCACCGCCCGATGTCTTCCAACACACACTGCTGCTATTCAAAGACGCCTGTCCCCCTTGTGTTTATGGTGGCATGACTTCCACTGCGGCAGACCTCGACACAATACAAACGCAGAATAAGATACTTACAGTGTGGCCATGCAAAAATACACTTACAGCCACACACACACACACAGACACATACAGGCACAGACAAACAGCAAAGCACACGTGTCTCATAAATGCATTTCTTTGTTGACGGGAAGATTACCAGCTCAGCTTAACCCTGGCTTTTTTGCGCTCATTTCCTTGTCCTTGTGAGTTTGAAACACTTAATACCCGTGTTTGTGGCTACACAATATACTGAATTCAAGATACTTCTTTGCAAGTCTTTCTAGCATACGCTCAAACATGTACACTGAGACACACATATGATTTGTGTTTTTGTGTGATGGCTCAGTCCACGTCCAACAACAGCAGGGTAGAAAAAGAAAAAAAGACTAAACTTGGAAAAAAAACAGTGAAAGATAAAAATGTGTCAAATTATAAAGTCAAAACTGTCCAAATGCTAAAACAAAAAGATAATAAGAACACATTTTTTTGACATATTTTATGGGAGGAGATTAATATCCCATTTAACGTCACCATCACTGTTAAAGTTTAAGATGCTTTCTCACTCTTTAAGAGTTGTGAAATCCTGTCCGGGAATCCCCGGACCTCTGGAGATCATTTTCTCCAAGACAAATCCTTGGCTCATCTCTGGTGAAACACATAGTGAGTGGAAGGGCCAGTCAGTGAGCTTGCAAGCTCTCTGTCCCTCTGCTCACCCCCTCTTCTGGTGATCCTTCTGTTGTCAAGCCTTCAGTTTTTTTCTTCTCTCCAATCTTCTGAAATAGTCTTCCTAACAAGCGAGCCCATCCCAATTCCCAGCTACAAAAACAGGCTTCGGTGGCCAAAGATGCTTAGGGTATGTGGTTATTATTGCACATACACACACACACACACACACACACACATTTCAAAAGGCCCCACTCCAGTAGTTTGGTAAATGATGCCCCAAACTTAGCTCCGAGCAGGAGTGAGTCCAAGGTTCCTTCTCATCATCATCATTATCATCATCATCATCAACAACATCATTCCTCCACTGGCTTATGACTCAGCCCGACTCACATTATTTATTCCAGAAAAAACATCTTTTTTTTCTGTCAAGTTTCCCTCTTCTTCCCACTGTTTTCTCTGTTGCTAACTTGTGCCAATATTCCTTTTTTATTTTGGCTTTATCTTTTTTGCTTCTTGTGTAAACTGTTCCTGGTGTCCCTCTAATTTTTTTTTTCTTTCTGCTTTTTCCCTTAGTTTGTGTCATGCGCTTTCCTCAATAAAAACGTCCATATTTTTCCCCAAAAACAGAATTTTAAGAAGCAAGCCGGAGTAATTCAAACAACATGGCTCTAATTTGCTATGACATGTTTCATTTCTGACCTCACTTCAGATAACCATCTCGACTCTCTCCAGTTCTCTTTTCATTTCTCATCCTCTCTCTCCCACATTTAGCAATATGCTTTAGATGAGCCAGACCAAATCTTAGAGGATTCCTCCAAATATGTGTTCATGCTAACAGATTTGCGGGTACTTAATAGGACCAAAATGTTTGCTTTTGCTTTGTAAGTCATTTAAACAAATGTGTTGCTGAACACTTAAATGTTCTCTGTCTACTGTCAATCAGTTCCTTATCTGAATTCAAGGGGTTTACAGTGATCTTGGTAATGCTGAGCATTTTTTTTTATAAGTAAGAGGGCGAAGGACCACAGTGCAGGCCGTTTTGCCCATGCACACTCAATGGAAAAATCTGACATTATTGGCAACTCTTGCATCGGGAGATGCTTGAGTGGGGATGACAGGAAATGACTGCAACTGTTCAATTTGGGTACTGGGGTAAGTTAGAGTAAAAAAAATAAATAAATAAATTACAGGCAGAGCACACTCTGCTGCCAGCCCCAGAAGCCACAAATATGAGCGTGTTCCCTGAGAAGTCGACCATGTGAAAACAAAAGTGCCTGGCAGTGGGCAGCGGAAAGAGAGGTTGAGGCAAGGGAGAAGTAGGCAGAGAACTGTTAAAGTTTAATTTGGGTGAGAGGTCAACACAAAGCCAAATTCAAGGGACACAACCCCAAGATAGCATGTTTTCCTGCTGTCCCTAGCCAATACGCACACATATAAAACATGTAGACGCTCCCCGTTGAAGTCTAATTCTTACAAACAAATACACAAATTAAAAGCTTTAATCACAATTTCGTTTCCCACTCCTGCGTGTTGCAACCTTGAAGGCCACACTGTGGGAAAAGCTGTCACATATGCCATTACCGCAACCTCAAGGAGGAAAAACATCTATATTAAAACATTCTTGGTTAACAACAAAGTTTTATGATGAATAAATTGTTCATTGGGTTTTTCTTTTTTTTTTTTTTTAGCAGCAATTTTCTTTCAAAGAAGGAAAGAAGAATAAAAGCAGACAAAACTAGTTATATAAAAGACTTGGGAATAGCGAGCGCAACAAAACACTAAAAATTATTATGTGCATGCTTGTGAATATTGCTTTCTGGAACTGGCCACACTGGCTGACTTTTACGATTGAACTGAGAAAGGGAACAATTCATGTATCAAACTTCAATACAACCTGTAGATCATGGTCATCTGTAAGAGTCAGATTATCGTGGTAAAAATATGCAAAACACAAAGATAATTGGTGAGATACAATTGTTAGAGAGAAAAGACAGTTTTGAATTTTATGAAGCTAATTGTATTGGGATGAATTTCATGTATTGCTTTTATGTACAAACATGCAATAATGCAGGATAGAAAAAGTTATTTGTCAAAATACTAAGTTAATTCCTCCTCCATGCATAAACCTACTCTTATGATGCAATCTGGGAATGTTTTGATAATTCTAAATTTCTGTTTGTTTTGAATGTAGACATGTTTGTTCATCATAACGTGTTTGGTTATAAGTCTAATGAATAAACCTAATTTTACGTTTGACTTTTACAAAAATCACAACTCTTGCATCTGTCCTGCTGACTCAAACTTTTCCTTATTGATTGTCAGTAGGTTGATCTCCAGAAAAAGTGTCAAACCATCAAAAAAAATACATTTTAAACAACAGAAAGTCACTTGTTGGTTGAGTGAATTATTTTTATTTTTTCAATAAAATTAACAGTAAATGTTCCACTGGGTTATTGTCCTCAGTGTGTGATCTATACAACAGAAATATAGCCTACATCCAACATCCTGACTAATTAAAACTAATAACAGCATGTTTCTTCTCCATTAATATACCACTGCACAGACGCTAAGTATATATCATATTTTTTGCATTCCCATGGACAGCCATAAACTCAACAAATGGCTCCCAGCACTCATTATACGGATAGCACCCTTCAAACCTGCTCACTTAGCCAATGTTAAGCTGCTGAAGTGTGCCAACTGATGTCTTTGGCTAGCTCAACAGCTGCAGTGCCCTGCCTCCTCCCTCATGTGCATCAACAAGTGATATGTGTGTGTGTGTGTGTTTTTTTTGTTGTTTTTTTTTTTGGGGGGGGGGTAAATGTGTGTGGTTCTCTGCAGGAGGAGGTGCTTTGTGCACTCAGTTTTACTGAATATGTGTGTATGCATGAGGGCATTTGCATAGCACGGACCATGAGAAAGACCTCATTCACAACTTATGTGAAGTTAGCCAAAGGCTAACCTCAAGATGTTCACACTCCAGACCTGCTAGCTGTAAACAGACACATTCCTGCCACTCTGAATTCACCTACACTCACTCACACAGATTATTTTTTTATAGGTGTTCCATTTTTTTGCTTTTATCTTTCTGCAAAATGAAATATAAAAGAGTGCAATTTCTTTTTTTCCCCCTCTGGCATCAGTCAATTTTTAGATCACTTCATTTCAAATGTGAGGAATCAAGAAGGTGGTAGCAGAGACACCAGGCTTCTCATCAAAATCCTTTTCTAAGTCCATCATGTGGATCCCTGGCTTCTTCGAAACCAACTGGGCCTAACAGTCCCTGCAGTAGGTTGTCCTGCCTGGGTGAACTTCTAATCTAATCTTACCTGCTTTCAAATGGTTCCTTTTAGTGTGGAAGAGCAACCTGCCAACCATGAGCTATTTACAGATTTTCAAACTTTGTTAAGTTCAATAAATAATTACAGACACTATCAAGATAAAATATTTTAATCTACATTAAAAGTCTTGCTACTACTAACATTAACCAAAACTGATGGCTATGGGTGCCAAACAAGCAGCATTACATGCAAAATTCCTCCAGATCTTAATGATGGATGCATTCATAGCAAAGGCAACATTTTAACATCTTATCAAAGATAATCACAAACAGGAAGTGAGACACAGTCTGACTCCCACAGTTAAGAGTCCTGTCTTATTACAACACATACAAGTGCATCTCTCACCCAAAGTGCAAATGGCTCAAAGAAGCAGCTGTGATATCTCCTAGTGTCATAGCATCTTCCATAGTTACTGAACCCCAAGGAACTTGCCCACAAGACTTCTCCATGAAGCACAGGGTAGGTTTACAAACTTTCAGGATCGCAGTGTGTAAAGAAACTTCACTTTGTCAAAATGAAAACTTTTGTCTCCAGTTAAAAGCAAAAAAGCAAAAAAAAAAAAAGAAAGATTCATTGTAAGGATATTTTATCCATAAAAATACTAAATTGCGCAAGCTTTGAGTGTTGTTTTTTTTTTTTTTTTTTTTAAAGGTTTAGGAAGACCATGGTGATTTTTTCTACTTTGTGACAATTTTACAGAGCCAATCATTGAACCAATGACCCCTCAAAGGACGGGAACTCCTCTGATGGCAGAAAACTAGAGTCAATTTGATTAGTCGCTACTCAGTACAGCCTCAGGTAATGAGGTATGTCTGGAAGTAGAGGAGCGAGATAAGGTGCTGCTATTGGAGTTGGGGGGTTTGGGTGACATGGACATGTGGAGGGGCAAAACCTTCAAACTTCAAAGGTTTCAAATTAGAAACAAAACACACATTACAAAGAGGAGAAGGAGGAGGGACCACAGAAATTTAATTTTCAAAAAAAAAAGGAGGGGAGGCAATCCAGACAATGAGGATCAGTGTAAACTATGTGTGACCCCATGTTTACCTGGTTACCCCCATCTCGCTTTCCCTCATCCCTTCCTCGGTCCTTACCAGATCTAATTAAGCCACAGTGGAAGGGAGCCTCCACTCGTTAAAGAAACCCTGTCATGACAAAGAGAAACACAAAGCACGGCCTGCCTTCAATTGGAAACGGATCCACAGCAAAGGGGCAAATTGGGAGATAGCCAGAGGAAGAGAATGCGGGAGAGAGATGGAGATAATTGAATCAAGGCGGTGAGGGGAAGACAGATAATTCTTATTATTGATACTCAAGCTGAGCAGAGAGACTGAGAAGGAAAGATTGGTCTCACTTCATTAAATGACAACTAATATAGCTGAACCTTTTAGCTGCCCTCTCAAGTTGAGCAAGTGCACATGAGGCAAGGCATAGGTGTGTACAGGTTTATTCATTCTCTTTGCACTATTTTTTAATATTTAAATTATAGATTTCCAACCAGATGAATGCAAAAGCACGCATAAATGTTGGTAAATAAAACACAAGTTGATTTTTTTCAACTTATATGATGCTCCAAAAACTACAGTTGAATGAAAACAAAGAAACAAACAGATGTTTGTGTTGTTGTTTTTTTTTTTTCAAGTATCCTTTTCATAAAAAAGGAACATGTCATATTTTCAGCTTTCAAACTTTGCTCTCTTTGTTTTTTTACTGTTTCACTCTGCAGAGATGCCAACTAAAACAAGCATTCGGATGTATTGTAGAAGAAGCAGTTACTTTTTCCTCATTCGCTAATGTAACAACTGAGATTTGGTCTGAGTTTGAGGAAAAAATTTAAAATCTCTTTTTTTGTGGGGTTCTTAATGCATAATAGTATATTGGCAAATCAAAGCTAGTGGAGAAAATAATATTTTACAAAAAACATTGATAAGAAAATGTTGTGAAACTTTGTAAATTATATCAATGGCAGTTTATGTTTACTCCTGATCAGTTTAACCGTTAAAGCTAAATTTAGCATCTACACCTGAACTTGTATGCAATACAAGAAAGAAAAGCATGCTCTTTGACAGGTGAGACCTATCAAATTGTGTCTGCTTAACTTGTAATGAGTTCTATCTGGTGTCAGTATGTGGTTAACAGTGGATGAACTGGTTAGCAAGAATGACAAGCTATAGAGAAAAGTCTCGCTGACTTTATCTTGTCCATTGCTTTCTGTCTCTTTCTTTCTGTTCTCTGTTATCTCCCACATGCAAACATGAACTATACAGTACAGATGGCATGAGCAAACACAGCCTAAATGCAACCAGACATGCACACACAGACACACAAACACACATACAGAAAGCAAGGAGGGAGTGAGGTGCCACCTGAAACATTCTAATGTGTAAATAAACAGCTGAAAATTTTTTGGGCCAAACAAAACCAATTTTCAAAGCTCCACAAACACTGTTGGACCAATCGTCACATCGGCCTTTCTTTTCTTTAGAGGAACCGCTCAATTAATATGTCACCACAAGTCATGACCACGAGACCCCGCTAAAATAAGCCAGCCACTTCAAGCCTTGCCTCTGAAGAGAAACAAGAAAGAGACATAAATTGCCCTCTTTAAAGCGAAGGAGTCATCCAAAAAAAACAATAAGCTCTGAGTGAGCACCTGCAACACTTAAAATAAATAAGTTGCCTTTTTTTCCCCAATCCCACCCTGCTTACACTCTCATCACCTTGTGAGAGCTCTAAGTACACTTCTATTTATCCACTTCCATCATGTATTTCCTGCTTCTATGAAGCCAAACAAATGGGATTTTTTTTCTTACTAAAAGACAGCCATCTTGAGCTAGACCTTTAGTGTTTAAACACACACACATACACACAAACACATACAACAAAGGTTACATAATAGAGCATGTTTGCCTTCAACACTACTCTGTTTAAAAAAAAATAAACCACATTGATTTGACACAGATAATCACATAAATACAAAATGATATTAATGATATTTTCACCCTTTTTGAGAAAATGTGTGTGTGTATATATATATATATATATATATATATATATATATATATATATATATATATATATATTTGCTCAGGTGAATGTTTGTTACAACATTAAAAATTGTTTCAAACTATCAGGCAATTTATATAAAATTAAAATAAACTAAAACTCGGTTTGGCAAAAAGACTTTAAAATGTGGGCTCAAATAAAAAAGGGTCTGAATAATACATAATTGGGAACAATTCGTGAATAATTTTCCTTTAAATATGTGAAATGATTTATTTGACATTAAACAAGACGGCCAAACTTCCCTCACATGCTCTCCTTCTGTAGGTGATGAAAAGAGAGGAGCGGCTGTGATGAGCGCACGCTCGCTGTCACTGTCACAGACACCGTGTTGGCTCGCTGCAACGCATCCCAGCATTGTCCCCTGATACACCTGACACTGACACTCAGCCCAGCGCTGTGTGTGTGTGTGTGTCTGTGATGTGATCTCAACCTCAATGAAGGCATCAAGAGGGGAGGAAGTGATCAACCAGAATCCCTGATAGTGTAAACCTGCAGTGTCCTCTGTACGGAAATGTTATCTCCATAGGTACGTAATTTAGACACTCAACCTGTAGTACAAGGCTTTGATGTTAGTTTAATGGAGGATTGAATTTGAAGCTTGTCTACTACAATGTCCACTGGCGCTACTATAAATAATAATTATAGCCACAATCACAGAGTAAAGTACTTTGGAAATCAGTGGTATACATAGGAGATGACTAAGAAAAATAAACAAAAGGAATTGATTTTACACCTTAAATATTTGTCAGAAAAGAGAAGACTAATAATCCTTGAATTCTGGAAAAGATGTAAGACTGATCTCCGACTGATGGACATACAATATAAGAAAAATTTGGATATTTTATATTTAATAATTGCATAGTAGTCAACATTATTGAGAAACTAAAAAAAATCACAGTTTATTAAGTTATACTGTTTATCCTTTGTATTACATGATTTTTTTTTAAAATGACATGAAATTAAAAAACTTGGAAAATCTACATTTGTTTTTGGATTTTACTTGCATAACTTTAATTATCTTTCAGGAATGAGTTTGTTTGATATGAAGCAAATGTCATTATAAGACACAGAATGAAAACAGTGCTGTTCAGATCGACAAAAGTTGTGCAGCTATTGTTTCGCCCAGCTCAACTTTTAAAAGCAATGTACTGTAGTTTAAGGTTCTTTCATGCATTCACCTACTTTGTTGTCAGATAGGGCGAGACCTTTAAACAAGGAAGCTTAAAAAAAAGATGCAGTTAGATTCATTTATCAGTGATAAGATCCACTATCATGTCAGTCGTGATTTTGTTCTAACTCCAACAAACACAGTTTAAATGGCTAAATCTCTTAATATCCATTTACAAGAGCTTTAGAGGTATAAAAGAGCAAATTGTCTGAAACAAAATCAAAGTTTAAAACTAATGTCAATGCTGAAATGGCCAGGTCAAACAGGAGATGAACTCTAGAATAAACAATTAAGTTTGTAACTCCTGCTCCACGCCCTGAAACCTTTAGCCTAATAAAACTGATAATCAGTCCTTTAGTAGCATGATATTCTTTTATTTGATTGGATGAAACTATGATTTAGCAATCACAAAATGACAGTAAATAACAACAATGTAAACCTCTCCAACTGTTCTCTACTCCCTGAATACAAACTTGAAGGCAGAATGGCAGAACCAGGTTAAACTCTTTAGATCGAAACAAAACATCAGAGAGAACAGTTGAAGACATAGATCTCCTTCATGTGATATTAGTTTCAAAGGTTGGATCATTGGAAAAAGACGCAGGTTGGAGCATGACGACCACTGTCCAAATTGCACTGTGTGTGAGTGAAAGTGTGTGTCTCTTGGCAGACCCAGATGGCAGGCGGACGAGAGGTCGGTAGGCAAAATGGACAGGAAGCAGTAAGGGCCAGTTTTGGTTACGAGGATCAGACGACAGCAAGCTCAAAGCTGCAGCCGCTACCATAGTCAAGGTGTGGGTTACACTCTGGAACACAAAGGACGCACATACACACACACATGCTCCAAGCTCCTCAAAGGATACTGTGCTGGTGTCTGTGTCTGTTCCTATCCTAATTAACAAGCAATAGTAAAAGTGTGCATGTGCAAGCTATTCAAACTCCTCAACTCAAACCCCATCTTCATTTAGCAGATTCACTGAAAATGTCAGAGACCATGTTCGGTTGTTTAGGCATTTTCTTCTGTTGATAAGGACCGAACTGTGGAAAATACAATTTTCAGTACAAATCCAATAAACCTACTTTCTTCCCCTACAAAGATAGAGGAGGAATAGAGAGAAAGAAAGAGAGGAATAAAACATGAAGCAGCAAAGTGTGAATGTAGTGATGCAAGACAAATGTGGAGGAGGTCTTACTTTCCAGTGAAGACACATTAAAGAAGAAGGAAAGCGTGTGGGCCTGCTGCTAATTTCCCACCCTGAGTGCAATAATCTGAAGGGAAGATTAAGGTAAAGGAGTTATTCTTGACTATTTTATTAAGAGGTGCTTTAGGCACTGGAAGAAGGGGCTTTAGCGCTCCTCCAGCAGTGTGCCATACAATACAAGACAAACATTTGCTGTTATTGCACTAAAGTACTCTCAGATGTGCTGGTTTTGGCCTTTGCATTTTACTGCAGAGGACTTTGGCATAAAAGCTTCATAAAATTCTCTAAAAAACAAATAAAAGAAAAAACAGCTCTTAAACGGAAAATAACACTATCCTCCTCATAAATTGAGAGGTGTCAAAAAAATGTAATGGCAAACTTACACTGTATTAGTATGGTTTCTCTTTATTCAAAAATAAATCTAAACACAAAGGTACTCTCAGAATTTGTGGAGTTTCATCATTTTAAAATATATACATTAAAAAAAGAATGAAAAAGAGAAAACACTGTTTTTAAGTAAAAGCAAATTCTAAAAGTATCAAAAGAAAGTATAACCAGGGTCACTGAACTTTTTTTAAGATTTACGTTTGTACATATTCATAAACCCAAATATACATAAAATGAGGTCAATACAGCTTTAAATAGTATGGCATTTAACATTATTGTTTAACAAAACAAATAAAAGCATAATACTGCAGTTCATTAAAAATGAAAATGTAATGGAGCACAGGCCAACAACAGGCCAGCAGCCTCACCCACCTGCCTCCTTTATTTGCTTTGTCATTACCTCACCATTTTTAAACAGTTGCTGCTCTTCAAAACTGTTGAAGTACAAGGTGCCTCTGTCAGGGCATGTGAGTGTTCTTAAGATGAACCTAGTGAGCTCTTACAGGAAAAAAAGGAAACCATATTTGCAAAACCAGTGCAATGCTACAAACAAAACTGAAAAAATAGTGAAATAAAAAACACTCATTTTTGGTCATCAAATAAGTCGAACATGCAAGTTCTACAGAGCAAAAAATTGCACCAACCCTGTCCCCATTAAAACTGTTTTACTGGCATGTTTGAAAACCTCAGGAACTTCAAGTGGAATTGCCATCAAATTCAAATTCAAATTATATATATATATATATATATATATATATATATATATATATATATATATTTCCTCTCAGGTTTGGAAAACAATAGATTAAAGTGTAAAATAAATTATTTTGTGCATCAATAACCAAGGAAGAATTCAACTCATTAATGCTGAAAAGAAGCTTAAAGTTTCCCACCTTAGAAGTTAAAATAAAATTTTGCATGTTCCTTATTAATATGCCCCAAGAGACTGCAGAATTGCAATCAAACAATTTGTCTGCTTGCTTGATGATTCTTTTGAACTCACACCCTAACATACAGTACATAAAAATGCATGTAGTATTTTTGTCCACCGTCCTACATGTTTCCAAAAAAGATGCTATTTGTTATTACTCATGTATTTAAAAAAAAAAAAACTACCTCTAACAACTATAACAGATCTTTGTTTGGCACAGATAATCACAAAATCAAAAATGAAATGAGCCAAATATACAGTGTGTTTCAACAAAGCATTTTATGCTTGCATGATGTGTTTGAAGTTCAAAACACTGAGGAGTTAATATTGTCTGTACATAAAGGAAACCCAGTCTTGTTAACTATCGACAAATTCTACCGTACTAGTGTAACAGGTCTAGGTGTGTGAAAACACCCAACAACACCCATCTGTTTGTGTTTTCATGGAGCTCATACAAGGAATGAAACTATCACTTTGCTGAATACAAGTTTGTGTGAATCTCACAGTGACACAAAGTACCAGAGACTTACACGTTTCATTCTGCTTCTGACTTTAACAATAAGAACAACCTTTACGTATGAACAAGACAACAAGTTAGACACCATGCTACACACTGAGAAACAAATCACATTTGGTTAATTGTTGATGAACCTATGTAATTTACCAAAAGAATATACAGCTAATACAGGTGGACCCCTATGCCTTTGGGGCACTGAGCATCATGAAGATGCAAACATGTAATAGAGCTATTTGTTTTCCTCAGAAAACTGTCCAAATGCTCTCACTAGGATCACAGGGCGGTACAATGGCCAGCTATGAACTGGTCAAATCCAGTGGGGCATGCTATTGATTAGGCCAGCAGCTAGTGGAACACAAATATGCAACTAAATTAGACATTGTGGTGTGTCTACACAACTCTGTGTGTGCAAGTATACATTACAGCTGCAATAAAACCAACCTACCCTGTATGAACACTTGTAAAGTTTTAGATACCAAAGATGAATTAATGAAATCTATTCTTTCAGCTAGAAAAATGAACAGTCAAATTTTAGACTGTACTTTAATATTTGGCAGAAAACATGATATTTGTAACAACAACCTTTGTGTAAACCAAATCAATAAATTTAGTATACATGTACAATTTAATAAAAAGTACGTAATGCAGTACATTTATTACAGAAAACAACCTTCTTCTGCTCCTTTTTATTCATTCTATTTCTTGTTCACAAATTTCTTGTTGACATGTCTCTGCGAGAGCAGTTTGTCAGGGTCAAAAAGCAATTTAAAACCTCGATTAATGAGAATCGGAGAAGCGAAAAAGGGGGAGAAGTTAGAGGGTGGCAGGAAAAGAAAGATGGTGTAGTGAGGCAGAGAGAGGAAGAGGATGAAGAAGATAGCTGCTGCTGAATGAGGTGGAAGAGTGAAAACGGGGTGCACCAAGAAGTTTGTCAATGCAAAATAAAAAATGATGAAATCCTTCCTCATTCTCAGCAATNCTGGGGTGTCAACCATCAAAGCAGCCCAGGAGAAAAGAAGGCCAGGTGCTGGTTGTGGGAATGTGCCGTCCATGGTTCCAGGGACTGGGGAGTTGTGGAGAGAGGGGGAGGGTGGAGGGTGGTAATTAGCCAAGCCTGGAGGAGAGCAAGGGCCCGCGGGGATAGCCCCTTCGAGAGGATACCATTTGCACTTCTACAGGAGCCGCCAGCCGAGGGCCACAAAGAAGGGGAAAAGGGGAACTATGGCATCCTTTATCAGGCCGGACAAAGACGCCGCATCTTTTCAAAGGAGACCGGAGAGAGAGAAACTCCAATGCTCCAGAGAAGGAGGAGAAAAGGGAAAAGGGGGGGAAAAGAAAGAAAGGAATCCTGGTTAGGAGAGCGATGTGGAGTAAGATGCAAGTGTGTGGGTTGCAAAGCAAGACAGGAGGTTACAGACATATTGTGACCCAGGCAGTCCTCTGAGCCATCAAAAAATTCACTAATATCCCACTCAAACACAAACAAAAACACACAGATACAACACTCTCAAAGTGAAGCCAGTAATGTTCTGTTATTAACTCTCATGAAGCCCTTGAAGAGAGGAAGAGAAGCCCTTGTAACTTTAAGTCCATTTGACCCGAAGGCCACGGGAGGGTTAAACTTTCATGTAACAGTCTACTTTAATTTAAAGAAAAGGGTTATATAGGATGTTACGTGAACTTTTAAGGCAAAAATGCTTCTTTAAACAGAAAAAAAATTAGACAAAAAAAAACTGCTGTTCAGTTTGGTTTTAATTTCATCTAAAGCAAGCCAAGTGGTGGCAGTGAATCAGGAGCCAAAATGGCCACCCTCTACCTTTGACATTATCAAGGAATCTTAAGAGTTTTGCCCTCCTGCAGAGCGATGGAAAGTGAAGGTCATTGACATTACTTTTACCTATTACCTTTGGAGTACAGCTGTACAGAGGGGGGTGAATGGTGTCTATTGAGGCTATGAGCCTTTGTGCTCCCTGCTGGAGAGCAGTCTGACAGCCTTAGCTGAGTGGGGGCCAGAGGTCAGACAGGCCATGTGATAAGGCATTAGAAACCTGCATATTGGGCCCCTGACTGAAGGGGCCTGAAAAATTTTACCCCCCCTTTCTATGCGTCTCTTCTTTTCCTTTCTTTTCCCCTTTCCTCTTCGTCTCTGGACACAAAATGCCATTTGTTGTCCGTCAGTCAGTAGCACAGGGCTCGGGTCGGGCTCAGCGCTGAAAGCTCCATTCACACACCCTCTCACCCAGGGATGTTTTTGCAATTCAATATTTTCACACGCAGGCAGCTTCATCGTTACTTTGGAACCATACACTTGGCAGGATGAGGTTGGGGGGCCTCTGGGACAGAGGGGCTGAGAGGTGGACTAGAGGGGGTCAGCACAGAGGAATCCTAGTGTCGGGGAGGGAAGGGCCTACGCCAGCTAATGGGCCATCTTGAAATGTTTTAGCCAAGACCCCTCCAACACCTACATTCACACAAACAAGTGTGCACTCACTCACCAACGGCTGCTCACACATCCCACTCTAGTCATCGCTTCACAACCAATCTGACTCCAGGTTAACAAGGGAGGGCTCTTATTTCCTTCATCAAAATCTCTGTGCTAATACAGTCACACAGTCCTGGAACAAGAAGACCATTTTGCCTCTCCAGAAAAAAAAATTCATTCTTAGCCAGATGGAAAAGACAGATTTCATGTACAGTCTCCATAAGTTTAAATGACAAAAATCAAAAACTTTTGCCATGAAATGCCAATTAGGTTCTAAACAGTAGAGCACACAAAAAATAGGAAACATTCTAGAAAAAAACGAGACATTCGAGAACAGACTGAATTTTATGGAAATTTGCTTCATTTTAGCCAAACCATTTCAAGCAATTTGTTCCAATTCCACAACTGCAACTCCTCAAGATTTATTTAGCATACAGAGTGGCTATGATAAACAAGGATGGTGGGGGAAGGGGGGGGTGCACAATGTGCGGGAATTTCTAATATATTTACCCTGTGCACCACACTCTACTTAATGAAATTAAACCACACCAGTAGCGGCCCTTTGTCTCCAGAGAATTCAGTAATCAACATGCCACCAGTTTTCATTTTGTATGAAAATAAATGGCAGCTGGTGGATATGGGCCTAATTGTGTTGCACCAGAGAGGAGCTGGGAGAGAGGACAAACTTGTAGCAGCAGTGTAGCACAGCCAATTTTCATGGACAGCGGTGCTCGAGAGAGGTGGTTGAATAAGCAGGGGTATTCATCTGGTGGAGGTGGTGTGTGTGTTTGTATGTGTGTGTTGGGGGGGGGGGGTTGCTGCTCCCCGCTTCCACTCTTCTCCTCCTTGTTCTATCCATCATACTCACAAAGAAAGTTAGCCAAGTATTAAGCAAATAGAGAACCGGTGAGCCCTCTGCACTAGCGCCTGGCAGGGTCACTGGATAATGACAGCTCAATTACTGTGAATCTCTTTCTGTACCCTCCTCCCCAACACAATCCCCACACCCGTCCCACCCTGCATGGCAAATTTGTCAAACTCGCCAAAACGATGGGTCTGACAGTGTAATCGCTAACCGTCCCAACCGACATGAAAGAGGTCTTTATCTGGCCAAATCAAAGAACCTGATCTCTGAGAGAAAAGGGTGGAGGGGTACGTAAGGGGGCAACTGGAGCGGAGAAATGTCCCACTCAGCCCCCTGAGAGACATGGAGATGTCTCTAATCCGCTTTAATGAGACACCGCTTGCCCATCTTTGTGGTAACAACGACACACAGCGAGAAAGACGGTGAGGAGGAGGGAGGGAGGGAAAGAGGAGGAGAAGGGTGGGGGGGCCGAAGATGAAGCCAAGGCTTTGAACTGGCGGCCTGATGAAAGGGGAAGCAGCGGTGGGCGTTTAGAGCCGTGCTGCTGCTGAACACCACTGTCTGTTTGGAAGGACAGGCAAACAGCCCAGGGGACAGAGCAGTTTGTCCGCTTATCATATCTGAACAGGATGAGCCATCATCAGCACTGCCGCTGTGGGACGAGGAATGGACTGTGAGATGAGCTTCAAACTTCAAACTGCATCTACAAAAGAAGATTTAAAAATACAAAGTATCTCTAATATCTTTAGATAGTTAAAAGGACATTATGGTTCGAGCACCTTGAGTTAGCTTTTTGCCATCACGTCACTACACTTGATGCTAGGTCTTTTAATGCCTCACGATGGGTCACTTAATATAATTCCGAGCTTCTGTGGCAGTCACAAAGATGTCATATCAAACTGTAGAAATCATATGCAAACCTTGAAATAAATATTTCAAACCACAGTTAACATCTTTCTAAGAAGGCACATTAAAAGACAACTCATTGATTATTTAGACAACAGCATACCTTGTGCTTTCTACTTTTTCTTTTCACGTATCGAGTCAAAAGACAAAAAAAGACAACAGGGTAAATGAAAAAAGCAACACAGAGGACTAGGTGTTCAGGAATGGATGAAAAGGAAAGCGTATTAGCGATGTAAGAGGGTGAAAGCGGGAGAAATCTAGGGGGTTAATACCAAACAAATCAGGATTAGTCCCAGATAAGACTAGTCACAATGTTGAGCAATTCGTAGGATATCACAAAGCAAAAAGAGTGGAGGGTGGTGGGGGGTGGCTTGAGGGCTGCAAAAACACGCTAATTAGGGACTCAACACATTTGCCCCCTTGTTTTGCAAACAACCCACACTGTTTAACAGCGGGTGGCACACAGTGACACAGAGAGATAATCGTTTAGTGTTAATCAGCGTACTCCGAAGTAAAGATGAGACAGGTCCTAAGGGATGACACTGGATTGAATCTTCTGCACACTGCCTAGCAGTGGCTGAACATAAATAAAATAGCAGACAAGTCAAGACAAAATGCATTTAACTTTAGTGTAATTGGTTTTAACTTTTTTTTTCTTTTTTTTTAAACTCACTTCTCTTTATCATGCTTTCATTTTTGTTGGTCTATTTTTAACAAAACCCTGTCCCCATTAGCAAATGCAAAACAAAGGATAAGAAGAGAGACGAAAAACAGGAGGGCCGCTAAAAAAGAACATCGGCGATATATCTGGAAGTCTCTCAGCCATGTCAAAATCTGCACCAGCAAGTGATCGGGTGGTTGTTTTTTCAAACATGGCAGATGAGGTCACAGTGCAAGGTGGGAAAGAGCCATTTTTGCCAACTGGATAATGTGGGGTCAATATATCACGGGAATGAATGGGATTTGGAGCCATGTGCAAGAGCTTAATGTTATGGTATTTGTATGTCAACTCAAAATTTGACAAAGCCTGCATGAGACTCGGCAGGAAACACGGGGTTGAAACGTGCATGTTGTTGTAAGAGTGTCTGTGTGTGTCCAGGTGCCCACCCATCGCTGTGCCAAACGTGGCCAAGGTCAAAGCTCGAAACGGTGACAGGACCTCCGACAAGTGCACAAAATGGTGCGCACACTGATTCACACACTCTCACACACATCGAGCCGGCCAACAGTGCCAGCTCCTGCTGCTTGGGTGACATTTACACTCAACCTTTCTAGTTTGTGATTGATTGGGGTTAAATCATACCAATGCACAAAAATCTGTCACTGCTAAGGTGTGTGCATATGTGTGTCCATGCAGGCTTCCAGTGGGTCTGTGGTTGTATGATTTCAGTGTGTGCATGTGTGATGGCAAGACTGGGGACTGGGAAAACCTAGTCAAGTGCTACGAGCCTTTGTTGAGACTCCGTCAACACGCGACAATTCACTGATTTACTATTGCAAAACTTCACCAAAAACAATTTTGGTACACTCGATAAACTAAAAACAATGTTTTCGTTTCAGTTTCAAGTGTCCACTGTGCAACACTTCAACTGTATTGAAGAAGTGTGCTGGTGATTTATTAAATCAAGTCAACAAACCATTTGCAGTGAAAGTGATAATGCACATTCAAGGTGCAGCAATGACAGCAGATGTGAGTTGGATCATATGGCTAAAAGATAAAATGAAAAAGATACTATAAAACACCAGAGGAGGTGGAGGGAGTCGCTGGAATCGATTTATAAGACATTCTCAACCACATGTGTACAATATTATATTTTATTGCAATTGTACTTGACTAGATGAAAAGCTTTTACATCTCTTTTCCAAAGTGAACTTGGCCAAAACAGCAGCACAGTTGCAGCTGTAACTTACTCAATAACAATAAAAACATGTCACATGTGATGTCAAAGGAGTCGTCAATTTTGATTCCTTTTCAAGAAAGAAAGAAGTTTAATGAAAGATGGAGAAAGAAAAGCTTTAAAAGACTGCATTAGATTAAACAATATATAGGCCACAGAAAATCAGCTTAATCTGTTCAGTGACTCTCTCTTTTGTTTGTTCCCTGATCAGGAGAAGGAGATTATACAGTTAGTTCCATCACCGTTCCAAAGATTTGGTTAGGAACTCAGACTTGGGATGAAACCGTTCAATTTTTATGATACAACTGATCGTGGTCTTTGTTGAGAAGTCTGCTTTAACAGCAAAACCTCTACTTTCTACGTCCAACGGTTAGTTTACATGTGCAATAAAATTTTGTTTTACCAAACAGAAATGAACAGATAAAAATGAACATAAATGATCATAGAACGCGATTAAGAGCCACAACCTGGATTGTTGAATTCACATCCAACAAACACTTATAATTGAGTGCTTCTGTTGCCAAGTTCAGGCTGATTCAGATAGTTAGGCACCACTTTACAGTCCCTCAGTAACAGACACAGCTAGATCTTAAAGCAGATTAGACTCTCAAATCAGATTTTTAAACAACCCGATTCAAATGTTTCTTTTTCTTAAACCAATGAAAGTTGAGTTTTATTGATAAATGTGAAAATGTACATGATGTGTAAGAGATAAAACAGACAGCTTTTCATAGACGACTACCAATTGGCATTTTGTAATATAACTGTTGATTTTGACTCTATCGTATGAATATTGGGTGAAATTGACTCTTTATAAATACACTAGATCAATTATTTTGACTTCTGATTTCTTTGTATAGTGCACTGAGGTGACTTCTGTTGCGAATCAGTGGTATATAAATAATCTAAATTGAATCTGAATGGAAGTAAAATAAAAGAATAATCATTTTAAAAGACTAGGACTAAAATAATAATAATAATAAATTTGCTTCAGCTTTTAAATACAGAAGACGAGACACTGATTAAAGATGCAAATCTGCAAAAGTGGCAGTTCTGTCAAAGATTACCACAAAGAGGCAAATAGCTCTGCCTCAGGTGTTTGAAAGGTTGGTTTTTTTTTCAGTAAAACTCACTTTTAGAATAAAACAAAATGTGTAAAAGTTTAACTAATTGTCGGCTTTCAACAATTAGGAACAAAACAAAGGAAATCTTCAAAACTGATCAATGCAATGATCATCAGCACAGTTTCTCCTCGCTGATGTTCTAACGTCAAAATAAAAGCACCCAAAACTACCATGCATTAGAATCCCCATCCATCTGATCGTCCTATCATTTATGTGGCCAAGCTCTAATCTGTGAATGTAAAAGGGAACTGTGTTACACATCACAGCTCCATGGCACCTATACATTGGAGATCCTGAACGTTAAGCCAGAAGTTAAACATAGCGGCCATTGTTGGTTTTTAAGTGTTATGGGTTGGGTTTTATTACTTCTGTCAAAACATAAGAAGCTGTTGAGCCAGGCCGAGTTCAGGGCTGGGAGTACATGTTCTAATGGGCCTTTAACACAAAGATCTTAAGGATATCTGGAACTGTGTAAAGACAGTGTGGGTCAGACTGACACAGAGAGAAGGGTTCATGAGTTGGAAACTGGCAGACTTTGTGTGCATCTAAGAGAAGAGAGTAAGATTTTTGCAGGAAAAAAAGGAAAAAGTAATGTTAACAAAAATAAATAAATATTCGGTGCTTTCTTTATTTTTATTGACCTGATAAAACAGACCATAATCAGTGGAAAGTTGTGTTACAATCAGCGTGGATTGAACCTTCCTTCTTTTGTGTGTGTGTGTGTGTGTGTGTGTGTGTGTGGAAAAGAGGAGAAAAACATTTCATATTTCCGTTTACTTCACATTTCTTTTGGCTTTGGCGCAGAGGTCACTGGACGAATGTTTACAGCACCGTGTACGCGAATGCGCGCGCGCGCACGTTTGTGTGTGGCTATTTTGTCCACACGTGCCTTGAAAGGAAAATTCCGAGAAAATAAATCTACACTCACTCAACCGGAAGCCTTAATTGATCCAAAACCAATTTAAAGCTACAAACGGGCCCAGAAGAATACCACAATAAAACAGCCGCAAGGTGCGAGATTTTTCAGCCACACTCAGCCCTCAGTGCACAGCCATAAACTACACACAGAAACAAAAAATACAACCTCAGTTGGAGCAGTGAACTTCCAGCTTCCATAAGCGATCCTTTTATACTTTCCCTGCCAGATTGGATTTTTTAAATTGAGACCAAATCTGACACGATCCTGAGGTATTTCTGTTTTTTTGGGTTTTTTTTTAAAGGGAAAAATCGCACAAAGTCTGATATTTTCAACCCAGAGCAATAAATAAAATTATTTCTGTTTAATCTTAGACACGTATAAGGAATATATTTTTTCAATTTTTTTTTTTAAAATGTGAGAAATAATCTCAATAATCCCAGCCTCTTGTTCCTGTTGATAAATTACCAGCAGCGGCTGCATATTACACATGAAGGCAGCTCGCAGAAAGCGCACACGTCTTCATACTGTTGCCTAAAAAAAAGCTGAGGAGGCAAACAACTCTAGTCCTGTGGCTCTCATATACAATCTGCCAAGAGAAAGAAAATACACACGAGGGTTTAGACATAAAATGATGAAGCAGTTGGTGGACATTAGTTGTGGGCCTGCTGCACTCAGACTGAATATTTCGTCTGTAAAGCGTCACAGAAAAAAAAAAAATAGAGAGAAGAACTACATTTCCACGCGTCATATTCAAAACCGTGGTTCGGTGTGTTTTGAATATTAAGAAGAACAAGATATTTTTCATGCCTGCTGTCTGCAATGTTTTTCCTACACCGCTGCAGCGCAACAGATCTGAGGCCTGTGGGTCTGTGCCTGCAGAGAGCTGCGACGCACGCTGCTCCAAAGCCATGCAGGCATTTGTGTTCATTAGCACCCGGATCAACAGACTATCAGGGCTGTTTAGAGATCAAGACCAAGAGCAATTACTGGCACGGAGCACGATCCTCGACGTGTTTAAGTATTTTTACAAAGCAGCCCAATTAGTCTCCAGATTTCCAATCGTTTTCTCCTTTTTTTGCCCCCCTAATCTTGCACGGGAAACTCGATCCATGGCTGTCATGAGCACAAAAGTATAGTGCAATGGCATTAACATATACAAATCAGTGGGAATGGAAAAGAAAAATCAGTAATTTTTAATTCTTTATTTATACTTATTTATCATTAATCTACAAGAGCTAAAAACGTAATTAAATGTGAAAATATGAATTTATTTATTTATGAAAATGTATAAAAATGTACTTTAAATTCACTTTTCTGAAAAGCCGAATTTTTGATCAAAATGGTATTGATTGTATGTTGTTTGGACTTGGCCTAATGAGGTCGAAGTTCACGTGGAATTACTGAGGCCAGTGTGCATAAATTAAATAAATACAAGTTTTTGAAGGCCTGCAAACATGCAATTATACGCATGTGCAAAATGCAAACAAATAACAGAAATGTTGAACATTTTTCTGAACTAGAAATAAATAAGTTGTTAAATTGTTTCCCTAAATCTACACAGCGATTGTAATTAATGTAGGACAAATAAATTAACAAACATTTAAAAATATACAAAAGTATCTAAACTGAGTTGTGGATTTAAAAAAAAGCAGTGACTTGTGTATTGTGCTGTGAAAATAATAATAATAATAATAAAAAGTTCATTCATCCAAGAATGGGGAAAAATAAATATAACTCGATTGATGAATCAATGCAGCATCAATAAACAAATGTCAAAACAATAAACACGATCCATTCCTGACAACAAAACCGCTCATGTTCGCAAAACCGAATGCATGAATTTTTCCGTGTGACGCGAGCAGCAGTCCCACTAAGAAGGTGGAAGGTATGGGCGCTTTCAAGACACATTATTGATTGGCATTCCCTCGAGGAGGAACCAGTCCGCAGCAGTCCGGTGGGCCTGGGGCCAAACGCGTTTTTTTGTTTTTTATGCCGGAGAGCGATATCTTCTGCGCTCTGAGCAGGATCGACTGGGACAAAAAAACAAACAAAACAAAAAAAAATCAACCAAGAAGTCTGCATGTCGCCTTCGTGCCAAATTCACATGTCGGCGTCTCCGCTTTGCAGGCGAGAGGACGGAGTGCGCCCTGCGCCGGTGCGAGCCGAGCAGCAGCTCGCAGCAGAAGCGGTGCCACAGCGCCCACTATTTCTACAACCGGGAATGTTATTTCACAAGACTTGGAACGGCTCGATAAAAAAAAAGTTACTATCCATTTCGACAAGTTTCTTGCGAGCTTCTGTGGGGGGGGGGAATAGGAAATCTGCGCGTCAACGGAACCCTGCCGACAACCCGAAAAACAAGGGCCAAAATACAGAAGGTCGGGCTGAGATTTGGACGGTGATGTTTATCTCTGCTTTCTTTCTTTTTCTTTTTTTTTTTTTTTTTTAAAGAAGTGTGATCAACTGAAAGCACCAGCGGCGTTTCTCATCACGCGTGAAACTTTCTGTCACTGGAAGCAGCGAAGGCAGGAGCGCGCGGCGTGCAGGGGAACGAGACTGTGCACGAGAAGTGGGGCGATTTTTTTTTTCTTTTAGTTTAGTTTAAAAATAAAGTTAGCTCTGGACAAAGAGTCGCTCCCATACTCGTTTAATGCTACAAAATGACAAGGAAACAGTGAACATGTCCGGAGCCGGGAGCCGGGAGTTTGGAGCCGGCGGCTGAAAGCGGTAAGAAGTGGAAGGAGAAGAAAAGGAGACCTACTTTTGGCCAGTTTTCTCGCCCTCGCCTTGGATCTCATCTTGTCGGCTTGTAGATTCCTCTCGTCGTCCTCCGTGAGCCCAGAAGCAGCAACAACACTATCTTCATCTCACCAGCATTGTCAGTTTGGACACCTTCGCACATGCGCACAGGCCATTCAATCTGACACCCTCGCCCGGGCCAAAAAACTTTCCAATGTATTCATCATCATCACTTTTTTCTTTTTTTTTTTTGTCCTATCGTCTCCCCTTTAGATCACTTATCTCTTCCCCTCCTCCTCTTCCTCCTCCTCCTCCTGCGCTCTCTTCACCATCTCACCTCTCCTCCCTCCCTCCTCTCCCCCATGCCATCCCCTCCACTCTCCTTCCCCCTTCTCACCCCTGCAACCCCCCCACCTTCACCCATTCAGCTCCTGCCAGCACCGTCTTGGAGTTTTACCCCCTTTTTTTTTTTTTTTTTTGCAGAGGCTACTTGGTTTTCTGCAGCCCAGCGGTGGACGCACTGAGGTATGGTGCCGAGGTCAAGGTCGCATTCTAATTATGGAAAAACACAATTTATGTTGATAATTTCTCATGTAATTATGAAAACTATGTAAGACTTTCCCCTGCATTTTATGTATTTGTGCATTTGCTGTTTGTCTTTTTTTTTTTGCCAGAAGAGTTAATAAAATTAAAAGTTGTCTTTTTATTTCCCAGAAACTGAGGCTGTTGACGCAGCTGATGTGAGTTGTGCCAAAAAGCGCTCGAGTTGCAGACGTTATTTTTAACTTCATTAATGCACACGCGGACCAAAATAGGTCCAAGGCGCAATTGTTGTAACAAGTTTACTGGGAATGATTGGGTCGTGTGCAGTGTGTACGCCTGTGTGTTCCTCTGTGATTGTGTGTAAACCTTGTTGCCCTCAGGACAAGCAGCAGCCAGCAGCTGTTTTGACGCAGGCATGGAGCCTCTAGCAGCACCAAGGAAAAGTCCAGACGGGCTCTTTTTTTTTTCTCTCTCTCTCTCTCTCCTTTTTTTCCAAAGTTCAACATTTGTAATAATTTTATCCGCAGCACTTGTTTCTCGTAGAAGTGTGTGTGTGTGAGGGTGTGTGTGCTCACAGTTAGCAGCACCGAGCGCATTTTAGGCGCAGAACACCTGAAGGAAGCTGGACAGCATGCTGCTGATTCTCTGTGCAGCTGCTTCTTTTGCTTTGCACCTGTTTTTGTTTGTTTGTTTGTTTGTTGACTGCAGGCGGAAGGGGATCACGTTTCCCTCAGGGCATCCAGCGGCTCAAGGGATCCTGAAAATAAAAAACACGAGGTAAATGTTGTTGTTCTTTTGTTTTTGTTGATCCCCCCCATATTAAGTTAACCAGCAAAATTATTTAATAGACACTAGTTAGTGTAGTAATATTTATAATGATAATAATTAATATAGTGGTTGAATGTAATTATAAGACAGATGAGTGCTAATTTTATACAATTTATTATAATAAATTATGGACATACATTCAGATTAACTAAATAAATAATAATAATTATAATTATGTTCTAGTTTTTTTTATTATTATTATTCATATTGCAGTTGTTTCAATGCCCTTGGAAAGGTTTTCTTGTCGTCGGCACACATGTTGCATCGCATCCTGGGAGTCAAAAAGAAACATTACACTTAGGTTATTTTATTTTTTTTATCTAGTTTTTTTTTTTTCAACAAAAGTCCAGTTTCTCCTGTTGGAGGCAGTGCAGGTCGGTATATTCTTGCGCTGCCTGGGCCTTTAGCTCTCATGTCATATGGGAATGGTTTCCGTCTCGTTCAGCTGAATAAAGGCGGCTCTATGCTGGAGCCCATTAAGGCTCGGTGGTGACGGAGCCACTGCAGTCTGCGGGGAGAGGCGCGGAGCAGCTGCCCTGCCTGGACCCAAATCACAACATCATTTAGGAGAGTAAAATATTATTATTATTATTATTATTATTATTATTATTATTATTATTATTATTATTATTATTATTATTATTCAGGACACATTTGTTTTTGCATCGACTTTCTTTGTGATCGATTGATTTGAATAAATTTTACAGCTCACCCAAAACATCTTCATCTTTAAATTGGAGAGAAGTCGTCATGAGATGTATGTTTTAAGGGAATCAAAATGCTTCTTTTTTTAAATATTATTAATAAATCCTAATCAGCTGTGATTAGGGCGCGTTTGGTCTCGCGTCACGGTGTTTGTTTAATTGGCTCAACAATCGGCAGCACAAAGAAGCAGGTGAAGAGTTCGCACAGGGATTGAGAAGCAGAGGTGAGCACCTTGTTATTTTTTAATAAGTGGTCCCACGAGCAAGGATAGAGAATTCAACGGATTTGGTTTGATAGAATAATAATAGTTGTAATAATAATAATAATAATAATAATAATAATAAAGTAACCAAGTTCCGAGGCCTTGAAGGCAGCGCAGATGAAACTCAGACACACAAAAAAAGAAACAAGTCGATAGACAAATAATAAATTAAAGCAAATAATAGAGCATGTGAATAAAAGCTGTGTACAAAGGTTTTGTTTATTCCCTCCGGTGTATGAGGGAACCGTGGGAGCGTGCCGACAAGCTATCAATAATCCATTGTCTTGATCGACCGGCTTTATTGATACTTTTATGCTTTTCACAATCCAGTCAGACGAAAAAGAAAAAAAAAAACAGAAACAAAAGACATCCAGCAGAACTTTGTTTCATTTGTCGGAATCATTGCCCGATCCTGTTGAGGCCTCTGATTATGTCCTGCACATCATCGGGTGGTACAAATGATTCCACACGGCGCGACACTGTTTTAAAAGCAGCAATTAACTGCGATTATGTTCGCAAAGAAGCAGAAGGGGAGAAAAAAAAGTGTTGCTGTCCGGCTCTGGCCCGCGGGGAATTACTTTTCTGCGCCATTTAAATGTCGACCTTTAAAGGGTTTGTAGGAAACGTGCAGAGGCTGCAGGAGGAGTAAAAAAAAAAACCTCTTGCTGTTGTTTTTTTTTTTTTTTTTTTTTTCTGGAGTCTGTGGAAGGAGCGCGTAAAGCGCTGCGCTACTGGCTCCGGCCCAGGAAGAGACGTGCGCCGCTGCGCTCCAGTCATCAGGGTCCCTCTCAGTTTTATTAATCCCTCTAATTAGACTAAACGGGAGCAGATGAGATCCATTATCAACCGAGAGTGACAACAAACAAACAAAAGCAATATTTGGATCAGCCTGAATGCAAATTAATTTAGAGCATATGTTGGCTGTTAGGATGTTTTCGTTATTAGGGTCTTTTACTTTGTTCAATAAACCTTTAATTTCACCTAATTGGGAGTCAGTGCCAGTTATACTGTCATAGGTCCGTTTGAAGGCATTTTCCCAGGTTGTTTGGCCTGATTGTAAGGAACATATTAATAAGGTTCCGTTTAGAGATGGACACATTTAGCCCCAGATAGTCCCTACTTAAAAAAAGAAAACTGGCAATCGGCCACGTCTGTTCAAATGAAGCTGCAGCAGCAGCTGCAACAAGC
Organism: Kryptolebias marmoratus; assembly: GCF_001649575.2. NCBI lineage: Eukaryota > Metazoa > Chordata > Actinopteri > Cyprinodontiformes > Rivulidae > Kryptolebias > Kryptolebias marmoratus. The sequence continues at coordinate 21,184,180 of NC_051437.1, read as the reverse complement.
AGCTACTGCAGCCCACAAATCAGTTTTCATTGAGAATACTCTTGTTTTTTAATTGTACAAGTTCGTCTAAGGGTTGTTCGGTATACTTTAAGTTGAGCAACTATCGTTAAATTTAGTTAAAAATTGCATATTGACCAAAAACAAAAATAAAAAAATCGGTGTTGCATTTCAGCTAAAGGTCAACATTAGCCACAGAAAAACTCATATCGGTTAACCAGATCAGATGAAGCGCTGTCATCTGCCTTTAACTTAACTTTCAGTTCTCTATTTTTTAATCTAAAGAACACACACACACACACACACTTAATTAGGTGTACAATTAAGCATCCACGACACCAAGGCTGCAGAAAACTGCAAATATTCCAACAGAAGATCACTTGGAAAATCACAGCATACCAAAGCCCAACTCTTCACACCTTGTTTATTTATTCCAGGCGAATAACAGCGGCGCGAAAAGATCGACTATACAGTCTCGAGGCGCGTGCGCTGATAAGTGCGCGTGTGTTGTGGTGAGGCGGGGTTACAGTAGCGTGGACTGCTGTGGTCAGACTGCATTGACTGTACCTCCCACAGACACGCACATACACACACTCACACACACACACACACACACATACACCACTGAAACTCAAGATTTATCCGCGGTTGAAAGGCCCCGGCTCTCTGGATTAAAGACGTTATACGCTGATGTTATCTGCGCACGTGAAACGGAGCCCCTGACGGTGAAGCGCGCGGACAAGGCAAGCCGGGGGAGGAGGGTGAAAAATAAAAATAAAATAAAATTAAAAAAAAGCAGCGGGTCCCCTTTCTTGTGGGTGCCGTGGGCATTGTAAATTTGCCAACTGTAATTGTAATGGCAAACACCGTCACTGCGCTGCGTCGCCTCTGCTCATCTCTGCCGCTTCAGTCAGGGGAAACTATCCCAGCAGTGACGCGGTGTTCTGCCGCAGACTGATCAGAATAAATTCGCCAACACTCCAGCAGCTAATCAATCACATAAATCTATTTTTTTCCACCCTCAAAGCCTCAGGAGAAGCACTCCGCAGCAGGCCGAGGCCTCCCTTCCTCTAATGAAGCACCCAGAAGCGGTCAGAGTGAAGTTTCCCTGGTAATTATTAGACATTAATTGGGTTCAGGACCTTGTGCGTCTATGGGAAATGGGAAATCTGACCGCTAATCCAAGACATTTTCTTTGGGGCCTTTTCCAGTGTTGTTAACATGCTGTCAGAAGCTACCGAGAGCAGGAAAGTGAAGAGGTTAGAGGGCAGAGAATGCAGAGACGCTCTGCAGGTTCCACCTAAAGAGCGCACTTCAAACATAAAATGTTTCTAAATGTGGCACTGAATGTCTTTAACATGGCCGGATGTTTGATAAAAACGCAAATTAGAGGATGAAATTAACAGTTATAAGCCTAAACTGTATGCAAAAATAAAAAGGAAGGTGCACAAAATGCAGCATGTTTTCTTAAAGCTTTCATCTTCTTTAGGTGGTAAATGAAATTCGCTTCAGAATTATGAAATAAATGCATTTCTAAACAGTGTTTGGTTTTTTTCTACCATCATAAAAATATTTTTCTTCTATCTTAAATAAATCTGACACATTATATTCAACCAACGTCATGAACCAAACTAAAAATACATACTTTCTAAGACAAAAATTAGCTGATTTATTTGCTGTTCATTCTGACAAAAATAGGAACAAAGATTCGTATGTATTCGTTTTGTGGATTCAAATCAAAACGTTAACAGTTCAAGCCGAATCAAATCCAGACAGACGATAAATTTGCAAAATGTAAACAAAGAATTAAAAAGAAATCTGATTACAAAAGCTTTTTTTTTTGCTCTTCCCCCCTCCTCTTTGACCCATCATCATTAATGTTGTTGTTTTTAATTAATAGCTCGTTAATGTCGCCATCCATTTCCCCGCAGATCAGACGAGCGAGGAGCCGACAGGCCCCGCCAAACAAATGCACATTAAAATTTCGCCGCGAGGCTCGAGTGAAAATTACCCCGATGTAAAAATGACCTTAATATGATGTAATCAATCACGCTGTCTGCTGGGACACTGGGAATCACAATGTTAATCTTTAGTTTGGAGTGCGGGGGTGTGGGGGTGAGGGTGTGTGTGTGGGAGGGGGTGGGAGAGAGGGAGGGGGGCAGTCTGTCATATTTTGTTCAGCCAGAGATATACATATAATATGTAACTGGGGTTTGGAGTCAGAGTGACAAAATGTGTCTGCAAACACAGCAAAATATTGAAAAAACATTAGTAACATGAGGTTTTTAAAAAATGTTTTTGCAATCTAAATAAACAATTCTAAAATTAAAATGAGGAAGATGAGTTTAAACAACACAGTTGTTTTATTGCTTATAGTGTGATACATTTAAAATTCATCTAAAAGGAATGAGCTGAACCATATTTAACAAAATGGCAAATGTAATTGAATCATTTTTTAAAAAAATTCAAATTATCACAAAAGAAAAAAATCCATAATTAAAATAAGATGGATTGGATTTTAATCAGTGTTGTGCTAATTCTAAGGTTACAAAATGCACAAACTGAACAAAACATTAAATCTTGGATCAAAACTGAACTAAAAAAAGCTACGATTAGCAATGATTTTCTTCTCTGGAGCAAAGCTGGTGGCTGATGATGTGCAGAATGAGGCCAGTGCTTACCAAACACGGCTGCGAATGTATTAGCACTATAAGAACATACTCCCCACTTGGCAGGCCATGAGAGGCTCATGTGAGCAACATCAAGTGCTGAGACCAGCGCATGTTATCATTAACAACTGTGGACAGACGGAACAGGCCGAGCCCACAAGTGTCCATTTCACACCAGCCTGGCATGGCAGTAGACTGGGACTCCAGAGAGCCGCCTGCCAGGCCTCAGCGGCGCTTTGCAGCCCAGCAGCTTCTGTGATTTCTGCTTCTCGTCTTTGAAACGGACCACTCTGAAGGTCTGACCCGAGGTTTGTGTTCTCACCTCTTGTAAAGATCCGATTAGGGTTACATTTCCCATCGTATACCAGCTTTAGTAACACAGCAGGAGCTGAGAAAGTGTGCAGTTTCAAAGTGTGCTAGAGCAATGGTATTTAATCAGAGGTAATAATTAGTGTGCAGTAATTATGCGAACGGTGCTGGGTGTATTTATAATGACAGGACAGAATGCAGAACTAATGCGTTCCACTGTAATTATTAATTTGTGGCATTTTAGGATTAGCTAGAAATTTAAGAATCATTTTCATGAGAGTCAGACAAAAATTAAATTCAGACACCAGATTTATTTTGAAGGCTTTTTTTCTTTTTAGGTTTCAAAACAAAATGGAGAAATTTTAAATTCCCAAATAGCTTCATAACTCAGCCTTTACACAACCACAGAAACAACTATTGAAAAGGTTATGTGTGGGGAGTAACATCACGTGAGCAACTATAGTCTGGCTTTAGTGTGCAGCATAGTCACAGTGCAGGAAATACTTACCTTAGTAGAGATGGTAGAACTTTGTCTGCCCAGTTCAGGAAATTTTTGAGGGGCATAAAACACAATTTTACATTTTTTGATAAAAACCCCAAAACAGAAGCTGTTGACAGTGTTGTGCTTTTCATTTTACCACTACCAATATAAAGGCCTGCACTGAGAGGATATTTGGCAAAGATGGCCTAAATTTACCAGATTCAAATTCACACGCACCCTATTCTTCATGCACACACACACACATTTCTAGCGCTGAGTGCCCCTCTGAGGAAAACATTTTCAAGTTAGCCTCTTTTTCCCTCAGGGGATGGCTTCCCAGCATGAGAAAAAAAGAATTAAGTCAGACCAAGTGGCACACTTACACTATAAGGCTGATATCACAAAGGAAACAAACCATAAAACACCAAACACTAAACAACCCAACAAAGACCAATAAAGGTTTCAACAACTGCAGCGCAAACACTGCAAGCAGCAAGCAAATCTGGCAGCTCCCAGGCTCTCTTTCCATTTCCAGCGAGATTATTCCCTCGCTCCCTCTTTAGAATGCAGCCAGGCAGTGACCAGCTGCATTATTTAGTTGTTTATGTTTATGTGTGTGTGTCTGCTGCAAGAAAGCAAATGCATGTGTTGCCGGACTGACAGGATGATTAATAGGATCTCCATTCAAGGATGGGGGTGGAAGGGGGGGGGGGCGATGGAGATTGTGGGTGGAGGTGGGGGCTGCTGGGGTATCGGCAGCACATCAAAACCAGCAGTACTTCCCAGGGTTTGCCACCACTTCCTCTGCAGGACCACCTCACTTCCATCCAAAATCTGACTTACACAGAACACAACCCTGTGGGGGGGGGTTAGCCTGCCCGCTTTCCTCAGTGAGCTTACACGGAAGAGTTAATGAAGAATTTCTTTAAGGCAAGCTCAGATCCAGAAATGGGGTATGTACGGAATAGTTAGTTGGAATTCTGAAAAATCCAAGAGAAGTGGAACGAAGGAGGAGGAGAAACGAATCCGGAGGAATTTCAGTGTTCATCAGAGCTGCACGCTGTTTGTTGAAGGGGCACAGCAAATGCTGAAATGGCAGATAGCTTTATGCACAACCTGAGTAAATATTGACTCTGGACATTTTTCAATTATGACATCTCCCAATACGAGTTGTAAGCATTCTTGGCTGAGCGCGTCTCAGAGGGTGAAAATGAGGTGAAACAGGAGTGCAAACGCTGCCGGGAAAAGACACAGAAGACACAAAGAGATCACGCTCGATGTGAGGTTTCTTTTTTGGCACAAGACTGGAAATCGTGTTACTACAACTCCAATAATTTCACACTCAAATTATATTTGAAAGTAATTTCAGCTGCACACACTCATAAGTGAGAGGCTTAAGAACAAATGAAGCTGGTTTGGAGTGAAGTGTTGAAAGACTGCCCTCCTGTGTCAGACACACAACACAAAATGTTGCACAATAAACTAAAACCCTCTGCTTTGGTATATGACTAGGAGTTAAATTAAAAAAAAAACTATCTTAACAAAAGAGATGCTTTTTTGTTTTTCTGACAAGAAAAAAAATGATCCCCTAACAGCACTTATACCATATAACCCTTTTTTCCCCACATGTTTATAAGTGTTTGTGTGTGTTCCTTGTTTCTTCAAACCATGACACAGAAAAGAAATAAACACTGGGTTTTAACAAGCTGTCACTTTCCACTCCTGTTTAAAAAAAAAAAAAAAGAAAGAAAAAAGCTGGCTGCCAAATGAGAACAGTTCCATCTGAACTGCAAAGAAACACCTACACAACGTTTTTCATCTCAGATGATGTTACAGTTTGGGTCTTCTTCATTTCATTTATAAAATTCAAAATATAACGTACAAATCAAAGAGTAACTTTGTGACATTTTTTTGGTGGATTTTCTCTAAAGGAGGTGCGATTCAGTGGATCAGTAGGATGCTAGCGTGTCTGCGTTAGCCCACATTCTAATGTTGGCTGCTCATCATCAAAAGGGGTTTTTCTTTTTCGGGTAGTGTGTTTTTTGTTAACATCTAAGGGCTTATTTTACAGTGGAGCTCATCTGCTGACCAAATGTGTCTCACGGTGAGATTGGAAATATTCACCCTTTCTGGTGGAGCTAATAAAGTGTGACAGATGACTGGATTTGTGATCCGCCCTGTCTTCGCTTGTCATTTTCATAAGCCCGTATATGTCACACATGACATTTGCCATGTGGTAAAACTGGACAACTTGCCACTATGTTTTTGTGATTTTTATTCCCCCCACATTGTCATGTTACACAAACCCTGAAAATAATATTTTGTTGTGACCTGTGCAGAATAACCTTTTGAAGTTGTCAGCACAGAAAAGGCTACTGTGGGACACTTATAGCTTGTCAACTGCCAAAGAAGTGATGTGTGGAAGGCTAGGGTTACAGAAACCTGCAGGCCCAGAGGTTAGGGTGGTTCCTCTCAGCTTACTTCTATACCGCCACAGAAAATCCACATGCAAGCTTAGAAATCTTAAAATTGAAATAAACATGTAACAATTTCTATCAGTTTCAATTTCTGGGCAACTAAAGGGCACCGCTCATGAAAGGTTAAGTGTTTTCAGTGTATCGTGTCAGTTATCTCATAACTACAGGTGCTGGTCATAAAATTAGAATATCATGAAAAAGTAGATTGATTTCAGTAATTCCATTTAAAAAGTGAAACTTGTATATTATATTCATACATTACATACAAACTCATATATTTCAAATGTTTATTTCGTTTAATTTTGATGAT
>NC_051437.1:21154653-21176573 GCF_001649575.2 Kryptolebias marmoratus | reverse complement strand
AAATATATGAGTTTGTATGTAATGTATGAATATAATATACAAGTTTCACTTTTTAAATGGAATTACTGAAATCAATCTACTTTTTCATGATATTCTAATTTTATGACCAGCACCTGTATATCAGGGTTTAGATGACTGATTTAAGTTAACTGGCTGAAAGCATCATTTTAATGATTCAGTTAGGTAGAGTCAACGTTTAAGTGCCAGTCTGGAGGAAATGATTGGACCACAGTTAAAACAAGCTGACTTCCTTGCTTCCAATAGTTTAAAATTATTGAAAGGCTGGTTTACATTTGCCACCAGTGAAAACCAAGTTTGCAATAGTTCTAAAAAAAATAATCACATCATCTTGAAAAGGAAACTACATCATTTGTTGACAAAGAAAAACAAATAAGAAAATGAAAATCATAGTTATGGCAAGTTGGATGTAAAGAAAGGCTTTGGGTTTTTTAGTTTCTAAAAAGCTCAGTGGAAGGGTTAATTTATTTATTTTTTACAGCTGAATAAGCCCTTTAAAGAAGGATTTGCCTGGGGTCTATCATTTAACTCTGAAATACATATCACTCAGTCTTTAATTATCCAAACATGTCGTTTTATTTTATTTTCCTCCAACCTGGAGGCTCAGGTACGACCCCTACTGTATCAAGTGCAAAGCAGTTAAAAAAGAAAATCAAGTTCAGTTTGTTGGACAAACTTTTGCTGGAATGTGGTGTTTGTATTTGACTTCTTGCATGTTCTGAGAGATGGCTGGCGATGCAATGACATCCGTCATCATTTACAGACCAAAACATCATGGCGTGTGTAATCAGACAGAATGTTCTGTTTCCTCACATTCACAATTGGTTGCTGTCTGCTCCCAGTGGCTCAGTCCTGCTCAGAGAAACTCAATACCTTCATTTATAGTCTGCAAACTGGAAAAAAAAAAAAAAAAAACGCTGTAAGACAAAAAGAGAAAAATTATTCCTGTCTTTGTTTTATCGTTCTGACAATTAGATCACAACAGATGAGATGGTGGAAGAAGGAGGTCCATGCCATGTAAGGCATATATGTAGCTATGTGTACATCAGTGGGGGGGTGGGGGTGGAGATGAAGGGTTCTCCGCCTCTGAGTGAGCTTATCCAGAGGATCTGTTCTGCTTCAAGAGGAGAGTAAAGTCTGATAGGAGTAGAGTGTGCCACACACTTGCAATGAGACACACACAACCCAGGACTTTGTCAGCCTGACCTACCGCTGAGTGTTTAAGCACCCCTGGTCCAAAATCAGAACTCCAATAACAAACTCCACTGGCTCTTCTGATTGGTCATGACGAATGCATTCAGGTCATTGTTTTCAGGTAGTGTCTGCTGCAAGAAATATGACAGTCTGTCACCTTGATTTCTTGTGAGAGTGTGACTGTATATGTGTGTATTTTATGTTAAAGTATATGCAAAAATACATCAAGAAAGCAAAAAGAAAGAAAAAAACAATACAAAGGTAAATGTAAGGAACAAAATAACCTTTCAAACAAAAATGATCTCAAGCGTTTATGAAATCTGATTTGCCTTTGCTTTATTTTATTTTATTTTTGGCGGCTATTGGTTGTTTCACCTTTTTCAGTGAGCAAAGCTAGTGGGGGCAAGTGGCAGAGGCTGTTTGATCCTTATTTGAGTGTCAAAACGGTGGGAGAGGTAAAGGCAGCAGAAATCTGGTGATTAAAAATCCTACCAGCTTGTTGAGTGCATCTCCCCAGCCGGCTTCAAATTCCCACTCAAGGCTTGGAGGCAAGGGACAGCAAGGCAAACAAAATGCATCCGAGAGAACAGATCTAAATATCAAAAAAATCTAAACCAAAGTTCCAAAAGATTTTGATGAAACCTTGTTTACGCAAAAGTTTGATTGAATTGGGATCAGACACAGTTGAGGGCTATACAGAGCAACAGAAGAAAGAATTAGCAGAAAAACAAGCCAGTTCTCATCCAAGCAGTACTTCAGAGTCACAGATACAGGATATGTGAAAAAAGGAGCATCTGAGACAGAGATGTCAGCTCTCTTTACTGTTCCCTCTTTTCTTTTTGTTAAAGAACAGAGGACCACACACTGAGCCGAGGGCAGGTCATCGGTGTGTATTAAGGGAATGGTTGGCGCTAAGGGGGATTTGTCTACTGGACCTTGGAGGCTCTTGGGTATCTGGTGGTGGCCTTTAAATATTGCTGAATAGAAAGAGAGCAACCACAAGCCTTCTCGGTTCAGTAAAGATTGCTAGGGTTTACAGTGCTTATGGAACATTTTCAGTCCCAAGAACTTTTTCTTATTTGTTGTTCATCTTTGTATCCGTAAACTAAGTGATGCTCTGTGACTCTTTTGGGAGTGTAAACAAAGGTCTGAAATAATTACCTTAAAAAGAGATTAATCTTAAAATGCTGAGAGCACATGTGAATTTGAATGACTCCAAACAACCATATGAAGAAAATAATACAAAATGCACATGTGAAGCAAATTCCTCTGATCTAAGGGGCCACGATGCTCTGTGTTATGTGCAGTTAAAACTATTCACTCAGCATTAACTCATATATACTTCCCAACATGGTCATGGTAGAGCCTCTTTCTGTTGGAATGTGTTTTTTTTTTTTTGACAGTGGTTCTGAGAAAACTGTCAGAGTAGCCTGAACAGAAGGGAAAGATGGATGTCCAAAGTTTTAGGTCCAAGTAAGTACATTTTCCAGAGAGTGCAGGATTTGAGACTTACGTGTCGATGAGATAACAACACAAAGTGTATCATAAGTAAAACAGAAAAAATGGCTTCATGAAAATGTTGAGTTTAATGTTTGTCTGTGAAAGTTAAAAGGTAAGAGCACAAACCAGAAAAACAGTCATGTTCTGAAAGGTAAAATAGAGTAAAAGAAAACTACCGGAGGATTCCAAAACACAAGCTAAACAGTGGCTGCATCCTTTCTCTCAGTTGTGTGTTGGAGTTGTAGACCCCACCCCCACCACCACCCCTCCAAGTTACCTGCCGACAGATGAGCTGATGGCTGTCAGTGATGATGTGCAACCACCGATGCACTCCCCCCCCCCTGTCACCACTCATCCCGTCATATCGCCGTTCCTCTCTCCTCATCCTCCTCCTCCCCTTCACTTTACCCTTCCTCTGTGGCCTGTGATGCTCTGCGGTAGGTCAACCAGGTAGAGACAGGGAGGGAAAAAAAGAGGTGCACAGAGTGAAAGGGGAGACTTTTATTATCACCATTGTTTCAAGCTCACTGACCACCCTTTCCCTCTACCCCTCCATCGATGACTGCTCAAATGTCCTGTCTCTTTCCAGCACACCTGATCTCCCCTCGCCCCTCCTTTCCCATAGATGCTCCAGTCAGTCAGTATCAAATCTTGGGCTGCAAATCCCTCCTTACATCCACACAAGCCCTTCGCTCCTCATTTGCTCCTCTCCTTTTTCTACCTTCCCTTCTCAATGGGCTCACACTGTGTTTGGGGGCGGTTGAGGAAAGGAGGGGTGTGTGAGGGGGTGAAAAATAGGGGGAGAACGTCAGAAAGAGAAGGAAGGAGAGCAGCAGGCCTCTGGCTCTAAGGGAGAGTGCACCTGGATGGGCAGGCTTCCTGGACATGCTGTGAGGGGCTTTTGTCCTGCATGTCAGCAGACCCTCTCTTTTAATGGGGCCCGTATATCATCATTCTGATTATGGCAGATGACTGGGACTTTGGAGGAGGAGGGGTGGCTAAGAAACATTTATGTGTGTGAGAGCAAGACGCAGAAAGAAAGAGCATGTTTTAGGGAGAGAAGGCGAGGTTTGGGGACCGAGGCTTAAAAACGCAAGAACTCCCAAATCCCCCATTGACTGAAATCCTAGCACTTAACCCCAGCTATGGCATTGTGTACTGCCTTGGGGAATTTTTCTTTCCTTTTTTTAGTAGCAGTCATTCTTTTAATGGCCTTTCAAGCTCCATACATGCTCTCTCAATCCATTCAACCAATGTTTTTTGGTTTTTCTTTTGATTTATGACCTATTTCCTTTACAGAGAAGAAAAAAAAAAAACAGAAGAAGGTGGTCACCTGTCCTCTTTGGCCTGAACATCATCTCTGACCAGACGCTGTTAGAAAAATTCACAGTGAAAGAAACCATGCAGGTCGCAACAGCAAGTCCTGTTTCAAGTCCCTCACATTTTTCCAACCAAGTAGGTGACCTAAAGTGACTAGTAGCAGGAGCTTATTCACTACAAAAATTATACAAACACTAGTGTAAGACTCATTTGATAAGATGGTGCTTTTTTCAGTAAGTACCTTGCAAAAGATAAGTTCAAAATATTGCACAACTTAACTCATCTGCATCTGTCTGAGTTAAAAAAAAAATCCCATTCTACATGTTATATAATGCAGACACTTTAATTTTTAACTTGTTTATCCTCTGTCTGTTTTTAGATGCATGCTTCTAATATCAGAACTGAATGTTTATTTAACGTGTGCTTAGCTTTACATTTAGGAGAACTCATGTTTTCCCTAAGGCTGTTATTCAACATGTATTTTTGTGTGGCATCCTCACTCATACTTTGAATGAGACATGTTTTAAAAAGAGGGAATAAGACCTAGGAATAATATAAAGGTGAAGGTATGAATGGTTAATCATATATGGAAATTAGAAGTAAAGAGAAATTTTGACAGATATAGTATCATCCATGCTTAAGCAGAAAAAAAGTTACAAATATTATAAAAGCTTTTACATCAAGCTGCTCAGTTAACATATTTACCTTTTTATTTCTTATAGCTCGTAAGTAATAAAGGTTTCTTCACCTCACTAATGGAAGATCTGATCTAACTCAAAGGAGAGAACAGATTGATGTGCTCATGTTTTGAGTTACTGAGAAGTGAGTGGGCCATTCATTTTCGACGACAGCTCATTCAGGAGGTGTTGTAGGCAGGCTGCTTGCTAAAGAATTACTTTTCTTAAACTTAGCAACTAGATTCTGCACAGTGCCTGCGTGTGTTTCTGTCTGTGCGTTAGTTGACCTATTTCCAATTTAATTCTCTTTTGTTGTTAATATTTAACAGCTTTAGAGGTAAAGTTCAGGCATCACTGCCCAGTTTCCTTAATCCAGAAACAGAAAACAGTATGACAGAAGGTATCATAAAAAACAACTCATTTCATTACTTTTTTAAGAAATAACAGGAACTAGTTTTAGTATCTAAATGTGCACCCCAGAGTCAGATGGCAACACCCGTACAGCAAACTATGACCTGCAGTGCTGAATGCAGAAGAACTATTTAAATAAAGACCACATAAGGAATAAAAAAAAAAGTTAGGACTTTTAAAAATCTAGTATCAGTTTAAAATTGCTATGCCAAGTTTAATGCACTTTATGTGATAAAGGCTGGTGCAAAAAATACAATAAAATATAAAAAACTGTCCGTCTGTCTTTCTCTCTTTCTTTCTTTTCAAATTATTTCTGTATGTTTTAAGATAAAATCAAAGAGAAGTTATTTGACATAAAACCCCAAAGAGCACATGCATTTCTATATGTTCTTTTTCATGAAAATGCATGAGGTGTGAGATTTACGGAGTGTGAGAACATGTCAGAGAGTTTCCTATTTGGATAAAGGTAGCTGTGTAGAGGGAGGAGAAAAACTTAAAATCCTTCATTGCAACTTTAGCGGAGTCATTTTGAAAACAGTGAGTCAGTGTCTGGTCGTTGCTTGGTGTGTCAGATGAGAAGCAGTTAATGTGTCAGTAATTGGACAAGCAGTGTATTTTGGGAAAAGCCCTTTACAAAAATGTCCACCCACTCTGTCTCTGTGTGTGTAATGCAGAAGAAGTTCTCTTTACCCCTAGTGGATAAACAACCAAACAAAAAGACGAAGAAAAAAAAACAGCCCAAAGAGAGGCAAGTGTGTTATATTGTCTGTGTTGCTGGGAGTGCTGAAGGGATTGGCAGGATTAGGTGAGAGCTGTGGATAACATCATGGGTAAGCATGGCCGCTTGAGTCGTAAAGTGCCCCTCGGTATGTGCATCCACGGGCTGAGATCCAGAGCCAGGGTGTGGGCAAGGGGCTAGAGGGGATCATTAGTGGGGTTTTATTGGAGCAATGGGAAGGAACCACTGGTACATGGGTGCAGACTCACAGGAAAACAGGAATCAGTCAGGCTGTGTTGTGCAGCTATTTGATTGCTCCCAGACGCTAACTACAATGTGTGTGCATGTGTGTGTAGGTGTGTGTGTGTGTGTGTGAGCAAGCGAGACAGAAAGAGAGAGAATGAAAAATAATATATTCTGTGTTTGATTCAAAACTGATACGTATTGTTTATGAAACCCGGCATGCATGGAGATGTTGGAACGTGTTTAGAATTGTTCTTTTATACATGCATGTGCATGCTCATGCAAGCAGCTTTTGTAATAATGAAAACCAGATCTGTTCTACTGTCATTAGGGCCCGAGAAGCAAGTGGGCTGTCCAATGAGGTTAGCCCTGAGTTCTCATAAAATGCACAAACCAAAAGCCAGAATTTCCTTCTCGGAGCCACACAGCCCCCATTTGTGCTCCTCCTCCTTTGCCCCTTTCATCTCATGAGCATATAAAAAGACAACACCAAGGATATCCAGTACTGGCTGCTGCAAATCTCATTCGGCCACCTCCAGATGGGACAGCTGCCTCAGCAGCAGTCCATCCGAACTCATTGTTTCACTCCATATAAAATGAAATCAACCACAACTTCTCAGGGTGGCTGAATACAAGCTACTCTTTCCAGTTACACTGAAACAGATCCTTAGAGAAACCCGTTTCTTCTGTCGAAATTTGACTTAGTGATCCAGCTCATAATGGCTCATGTTCAGTATGTGATGAAGGAGTTGCAGACAGTGGTTTGACACCATCTGTAAGACTTGCTCTGTGTCTGCGCCTCCTGCAAGAAAAAGCATAGAGCAACTGTATACTTTCTATCATGCCATGGATGGGAAATGAGCTGTTCATTCTGACTGCTGCGGCAAAGCCTGACCTCTCAGGGCTGGAAAGCCCACTGTGGTCTCATAAAAAAATACCAGTCATAAAACAGCTGAGGGGGTAAGTCACTCTTGAGCTATTAGCCAGTGATACTGGATGAGATTTCAGTAGGTGTCAGGGTGTAAGATTGGATGAAGCTAGGAGGCAGGCTTGTGTCTTAGGACTGATAGATACGTATGTTGAGCACTGTGAAAATGCCAGATTGTTAGATAGTGAGTTAAAGTTATCAACTTGATCATTGGATCACTTGTGGCACAAGTCATTTAGTTTAAAAATGCTAGCTTTTGATAATCAAACGGAAATGATGGCGAACGGAAAAGCCTTCAAAATTAACCTTAATAGTAGCATTAACTCACTCACTTTGAGTTTGCAAACAAATAACAAGCCACACACAGTCTTAAGGAGCTAAATGTGCTCGTTATCAATTGGAGAAAGGCAGTATTACCTATTAGCTGTTTTAATGGTGTAAACGTGGGCACACTAAATAAATACTGAGGTTTACAACTTCCCATACTCAAGAAAAGCACATTGATTGTGGTCGCTAATGTTAAACCAATTAGTGAGGTTCGTGCTGAAATGCTAAGCAGAGCATTCACTCATTTCAGTCTGAACATGAGCTGATTGTAAGGTGGGAGCATTCAGGTTTAATGATGGCATAAAAACATTTCTTTTCTTAACATGTATATATATTGCAAAAGGCTAAACACAACTGAGTTCTGCACTCCTGTAATCAATGATAAAATTAGTGATGTGTGTCAGAACTTTTCAAGCACTTTTACAAGTAAATTAGCTTACACCACAGAAAAGAAACACTCTTAAACAAGAACGCAAATAAATAAAGCATATTATCTAAGGAAAATGCCCAATTATCAGGTTTTATCAATGGTAGTTAATGGTAGTTAAAATTCAAATAAGATTGGTATGACTAACTGAAGCAAAATCAAATCAAATGAACTTCAATTTTAAAGTACAGGTAAATTAACCACAGTTGACCAAAGGGCTGTAAACAAAACTAATATTATATATATATATAATAAAATAAAATGAAGTTTACAATGTAGGTTTGCTTTTTGGCTTTTCTATAAACCATGTTTACATCTAAAAGAATATACCAAAGCAGCACAAACTAATGAAGGATATAGAATTAGATAAACATGTCTGAGTTTTACTCATGCCCCTTTCTAAATGAACAGTAAGTATTTTTTCAGTTATAAAAGGAAAGCATCAGCAAGGCTTTCAGTTTGGACTGCATATAATTTGATATGATTTGGCCTTATTGCATTTTAGCACAGTGCCTTAAGATAAATTTTGTTGTGAATTGATGTTATATAAATACACTGAATTGAATTGAAATTGGTACCTTAAACAAGAACTTTTTTTGGCTCTTTTCTTTTCAAAATATTGACATTCCAATGTGGAAATGCTCTTGTTTGACTGAAAAAATGGGGTATATATATATACAGCAGTGAAGCTAAATATGAAACAAACAGTGGCATTACCAACACATCCCAACTAATTTACTTTAGTCTTGAATCTTTTTTTAAACAGTGATAGTAATATGATACAGGAAGATTTTACTGAAAACATTTGATTGTGTTGAGTGTTGACCTCCTACCCAAGAGGACTGCCAGAAATTAAAGTGTTGGATTATTTTCTTAGCCACGAATACAAAAAAAAAAAAAAATGGATCCGAAAAATGTACCATCATCCAAATGACTCCCCTTTAGCAAAAAAAAACAAAGTGCCTGACTCCATCACACACTCTCACTTCTTCATTCCCTCACCCCATCCTCTTAATCCTATAAATGTTTTTACAACTCTGCGTGTCACTTTGACCGCTGGACACTGAAGTGTTTATATTAGGCTGACCGTGCACTAAACACTGCATGTTCATCTATAATGAAAGACCCCTTAAACATTGTAATTAGACTGGGCTTTATTGTTATTTGGGTCACAGATCATTAACTTAGCATAAACCAACTTATTAGCATTTGATTAGTTTGACTGAGTTCATATCAGTTAGCCACATTTATCATTACCCAAAACACAACATTTATCACAGTGTCGGCCTTGTTTAGTTAAAGTTAACCGCCCATTATTCACTCATATATTTGAAATAATAAAGGGTATGAAAACCAAAGGGCAAATTTCTAATTTATCTACAGTTAAAACAAGTTTAAACCAGAAATATTAAAGAGTCATGTTTTATTTTGAAAATTCTGCTTCTGGCTTTAGACCAGTGTGATAGAGTTGGAGTCATCTTTTCTACAGAGTATCTAAACATGACTTTAAGATAAAAAATGGCTTCATGGTTTGGATGCTATGCTTTCAAGAAATGAAGTTAAGATAGTACTATTATAATAGCACCTTTTTGTTAAATTAAATTTTGATTATTGTCAGTGAGAAATAAAAAAAAAACATCTAAATTCAAATACATCACTTAGGTATTTCTTCATATCCTCTGTCCTATTTAAGAAATATCAAAATCCCTCCAGTCAGCAGGCATTTAAAAGAAAATGACAAAGGAATGTTTGTGAATAACATTCACAAAGTAAGTCCAGCTGCAGGAGATTCCTCTCGCATTCTTAATCTAAATACATGATGTTATAAAATTACTACACTACAGTGAAAGTGGTATTTCACTTGTGTTTCCTGCACGTAATTTGTGCGAGCCATTATCAAGCTCCTCTAAACAATAAAATCCTAAATTTGACAAACAGATTACGTGAAATCCAGCAGACATTTTCGTGATTACAGTAACAATCTTAAATAGCACATAATGATAGACGCAGCAGAACTGCATTCGGCAGGAAAAAAGCTTCGGGGCAGAAATCTCTTCAAGGAATATTATTGTTGACATCACACCACTAATGCTTTTTATGGGCATCTTCATTATCCATTGTTTACTTTCTTAGAGAAAGTAGCCAGAGATAATCCAGGTAGGTCATCAGTTTGAGCGTACATGCATCCTTACGTGTGTACGTGCACACAAACTTGCACGCCGTGAATCAGTTTGGTCGTGTAGGTATGTGTGCAACTGAGGAAGCAAGCTCTGGGGCTGGGTAGATCTTCGCGTGAGTGTCTATAATTGGCAGCAGAGGCAGAACCTGTGAGCTGACATCTGCTGTTGATTTTTTTGGTGATAATAAATCTGGTTTCTCTCGGCAGTGGTGTGCTTCCACACGGCTCTCACTCTTGCTCGTCTATGTATTACACACACACACGTCCTCTTTTCCTCATTTCCTCAAGCCCGTGGAAACCCAAGGTCTGGCTGCACGGAGTTCCTGCAAAACTTTGGAGTCAGCCTCAGGTTTTGGGTGGCCACACAAGTTGAGTTGTGAAAGCTCCTTCCTGACCAAAGCTGCAGCGGGAGAGAAGAGAAGAAGTGTAAAAAGGAAAGACCTGCGCCGTGATTATCGGCGAGTGGAGGTGGATGAAGACAATGGAGTGTGAACAGGCTAAGGGGGGCACACAATGGAAAAACCTGCAGCTGCCTGGGTAGAGCCCAATTTTTGCTGACTGTGCCTATCTCCACCATACACGGCTCAGTTAACAGTCAAGGGTTTCACCACAGAGTCATTTCTCTCCACATCAATTTCCTGCCTTCAGCCATGACACCAGATGTAGGGCTGAATAAGTGCTGTTTGGATTATTCTTGCTTCTACTACATTAAACATGATCACGAGAAAGACAGACTGAAAAAAAAGCGGATGAAAACAATTTCTTTGTGATGTGAGCTGTTACTTTTAGTACAGTTGCATGAATGATTATGAGATTTGTGCACCCAAACCTTCCGGAAAAAGATAGCCAAAAGGTAATTTTAGAAAAAGTTAAAACACTGTATTTATTTTGGAAATATTGTGGACCTTTGCATTAAATAAACAGATGCAGATCTAACCTCACTTAATACCAACAACAAGTGACCATTTGGTTTTATTTACAGAAACATAATTTTAAATATAGACAAGTTAAACTTGTTTTTGAACCACATAATTAATCACAACTAAGTTTAAAGAACAGAAAATTTAGGGATGATTGTTTTATTTTAATTCTTCACACTTTGAGTTTGTGATTTGTGATTTAAAGTCTTTACGTTAAATGGAAAAGTCTTATTCTTTTAGTATTTAACTTAGAACCCAAATCACTTGACTGATAAGTCAAGCTGAAGCTATCATACAAACATGTTTTCTTGTCAATAAGGACACAACTTAAAAACATCCAGTAAATATAAAGATTTCTTGAGTGTCTTCTCTTTCTGCTCTAAACGGGCGAAGGAGTTATTCTTTGATTCTGGCTTTAACTAGGAAGAGAAAAATAGTTCAGTTCGAACATCATGTTTGATAGAATTCAACTTCTTGACTCACCTATGAAAGTTCATAAGACACATGTCTTGTAAACCAAAACAATCTGCAGCTGCAACAAAAAGAGATTGTTAAATGTTTAAATTCTCCAAAATGGAAGTTTTCGGAGTCAGCTTACTTCTGTTTGTTTCTGCTTTTCTTACATCGAACGTACACAAAAATTGTTAGCGCATTACCTAAGAGCCCCACTTGACTTTTGCTAAACTCACAAATTATCCCATCACAAATAAACCAAAAGGAAGTAATGTCCCCCACTCGGTTTCTATGCAGCGTTTCCTTCCTTCAGCCAACTGTAAACAGTGTGTTCTCATTCTGTCATTCAACCGCAACTCAACACTGGTCGTCAGTATCATGTGGCTGCAGCCTGGAGTTAAGTCTGCACTTCCAAATAAATGTTGTCTGTTGCCACATTTGGATTTCATTGTAAAGAGTGTTTAGCGGTTGCAGTGGTGAAAGACCCATCCTCTTGTGTTGTTATCAAATTTGTAAGAGGTGGTTAGAATCAGAGCCTACATATGTTGCGCTGTTAAAGAATTATTTGTGTTCTTTGAAAGATAAAAGGATACAAGTTGGCCCGACAGGAATTCATCATCATCATCACACAGCATGCATGTTAGGTTTGAATGATTCAGTGAGTTTGTTACTTTATAAAAGTTTTAAGCCAGACATAAGGGAGAGGAAAAAATCACCAGTTGTCAAGACTTTTTTTCTCTTTAAACATTTGATTTAAGCAGCTATATACTTCACTAGCATCTGATAGTTAGCTTTTTGCATCTCATATAAGAACAGAAATATATGTGACCTAGTTCGGCGTACCATTAAAGTATATGGAGCATTACTGATGCTGCACACAGGCAATGCCACAGTTTTATTGGAGGTTAAAAACTTGCTGCTGGAATAACAGCAACTTATTCTGGCATGGGAAACAGGAAGGAATGTGTTTGGGCCACATCAAGAAAGATTAACAGAAGACCAGGGAGCTACAAGTTATACTTAGTATTTACTGTAAATTTGTAAATGAAAGGTACATAGAATTGCATATCGCAACTGATGGCGTTGAAAGAAACACGCTGATATATTGATACAACTGATAATTTTACAACTTCACATAAGACATAAAAACAAAATAAACAAACAAAACTAAACAGTTTTGGTAAAACTGACCTATTTCTTCTGTATGTTCCTTAAAATAAGGATTAAATTTTAAATACCTTTGTATCCCTACCAATACATCTCCAAAAAGCATTACAGGAAGCCGTTTTCAGGAAAAAAAATTACAGTTTTATGAAATATTGTGACTGAGAGTCGATTTTCATCTTGTCATTATCGAGTTTTCTCTAGTGATTGTTTTTTTTCTGGTCTCAAAGTTTAACTTGGTGAGAATAAAAGGTGTTATTAACACAAATCAAGTAAAGTAATCTTTGAGAAAAAGGCAGAAAGGCGTATTTAATGCCGACTTGGGGAAGTGTAACCTGTATCAATCTGTATGAACAGTCAGCCAGTTTCAATGCTCACATAAAGAGTAATCATTAGTTTAATGGCAGTAGATATCCAGTAACCCGAGTCTCTCAGAAAACAGCACCTTGTAAAAACCTTTTTATATCTGTGCAATGCAGGACTTGAAGCTTAATAGCAAGATTTAGGTTGATAATCTATATAGACCTAAATCAATGCTGGGGGTTTCTGCAGGGGATCACTTCCCTGAGGGGGAGGCCTGCTATTGAACATGACACCACAGGACGAGCGTGCCTAATCCACATTTGAACTCTGAATGAGCGCGGGCCCCTTTCTTCTTAACATGACCAGTAGACCCACCAAAGCTGGATCAAACTCGGTCACTCACATGACCATGAAGCGGCAGCCATGTGGAAGACGAAGGCTCGTTCAGCCGAACATCTAGCAGCTCTCTGAGAAAGGCCCTCTCTGCCCACGCTCATGTACTCCCAGGTGTTTAGCTCATTTAGGCCGCAGGTCATTAGTAGCACCGTGGCGCTTTGCTTAACGGCTATAAGGCAAACCGTTGTGCGAGTATCACACCTCCACAGCTGTAAAGAGCAGCAGTGAAGAGGGCGTTGGGGGGGCGGCAGCCGGGGAGGCATGCGCAAGGAGGGACAGGACCAAAACTCCCGCTTTGTTCTCTGGGGGCTCTGGTTACGCACCACTCCCCCCACTGCCCGGGTGACATTCTATACAGCAACTGTAAATTTTACATTAAGCGTGTGAAATCACAGATGCACATGTCACAGCAGTGTCATAAAGTGAATTTACTTAGCTTCACTTCAGCACGCACCTTAACTCTGTGGGTAGACAACATTACAGCAATTAATTCAGAAAATGAGGCCCCAAAAAGTGCACCCTAGGTTTAATGTGCACACCTGGTACCAGTCACTTCAGCAACAATAATGTGCCAGCCTGCTCTTTTTTTTTTTTCACCGTTTTTGGTAATGCATACTAAAGAACAATTGAAATTCAGGTTCGGCTTAGAACTCGTTAAAGGTTTAATGGTCTGTGAATGTGAATAATTAGCGTGGGGGAAATCTTGGAGAGTGAAAATGACCTTTGAAATAAGACACATACATGCATATGCAAACAAACACAAGAACAATTTAACATCAAGATGTGCAGCAGTTTGTGAAATTGATGAAAAACGGAAGATGTTACAGGACTTCACATTACTTAAGTAGCATTTCAACTATTTGTGAACAAAAGAAACCTGTACACAGTTAGTGTGAAAAAAAGTCTCGGACCACCTGTTTTCATATCTTCAAGCACAGAAGAGGAAGAGAAGGGATCAATAAAAGTTGCAAACAGCAAATGAGACTTTTTCTACACTTTTCCTCAGCATTATCCTTTGATTATTTCTGAAATATAGACAGACATTGGTAATTTACTAATCTTTCACAGCACTTTTTTTTTCTTTTTTACAATAAAAAATCTTGAACAGAAAATTAGAGGAATGTAACATTCTCCCTGACAATGTGTGTAACTAATAGAATAGTAAATATAAAAAGCATATATGTGTTGAAATTTGATCTAAAAACAAAACAAAACAACTAGATATGTCTAATTCAACTATTTCCCCAACCTCTGCAGTTCATTTAGCAACAACTGAGTCAGTTCTGCAGAGCAGCCCGTGTCACCTCTCCTGTCAGTGTTACGCTGCTCAGGAGGTTTAGGGGAGCCTGCATTAAAACTGGTGGCTTGTAAAGTGAGATGGGAAGTTTAATTGATCTAAAAGAGTTTAATGTGGCGTAGTGAATCGCAGCAGACAGCATGGATTTATATCTCCGGCCTGGAGAACCGAACATAATATTGCCAGTTTTATGGCAGATGGGGGACTTTTTTTAATTATGGCCACAAAAATGATTTACTTTGTGTTGAGTAAAACCACAGTTTAATGACAATTCGGAGAGCCCATTTTAATTCCAGGTCTTGCATGAAAAGTTGTAGAAAGTGTAAGACATTGTACTTTATATCCGAGCTTAACTTTTAGTTAAAAAATATAAAAGTAAAAAATACACAATTTAAAAGTAATAATGAAAGCCATCTCACTTTCAGAGGACCGTTTCTGTCTATCCCTTTTAGTTGTCACAAACGAGTATTAACGTCTGAACCGTATTAGTTTAAACTACAAGCTCTTGCTCTCTTGATTGTTCAAACTTTCCTGCCTGGACTTCCATAAAACCAAAGAAATGTGTTCGAGATTTTGACTGTAAGACCAAGATTACCACACAGCCACAGGGAAATGAATTCAGCAAAATCCCCACAGGATGTTTAGTGGCCAAGTCCAACAAGACTGCATATATTTACCAACATGTTCTGCATACTGTGGGTACAGAGATAAAGAGATGAACACAAACTACAAAGATGGATGTTAAAGGTTTTTGGATCGTGTTTTGTGTTTTATAGCCATACTAAAGACACATTTTAAGGTAGATTATTTTCTCTTCCTCAAGTTATTCAGAACTTAAATAAAATACTGATAAGAATACAGAACTGTACAGGTGGTGTGTTGAAAATTCCTTTAGTAGATTTTTTTATGTTTGAGTTTGGATGTAAAAACAAAAGCAGACTCCTTCAACTTTACTTCCACAAAAATTGGACTTTGCCGTGCAGAAGAGGCACCATTTTAATCAAACATTGAATTCAATAATTGTAGTTTTAAAATAAAATAAAAAAAATCACAATGGTATAGTGAACTTGGATTGTTTAATTGACGTACATAACTTGCATGACAATCTTAAGTGAAGTAGAAGCAAAACTGCAGAAAACAAACAAAAATAATGAAACAAAACAACAAATTTTCATGTTCAAATCTTCAGAATAAGTCTTTATGAATAGCATCACTGATTTATAGCCGTAAAATGGTGATGCATTTTAATTTTACACTCGAAGAACATTAAGAAAGCAAGAAAAACAAGAAGCCTCAACTCAAAACTGGTAAAAAAAAAATAATAATTAAAAAATGGTAGAATGAACAGGAAGGAGGTAAAAACAAAAGCATTTTTACCCAATCCTGACTGGAACTATAAACAAAATGCACCGTTGGACTGGGTAAACACAAACAATTTATAAATTACTAAATACAAAAAGCAAAGCAGAGTAAAAGAAATGTTTCGAGGTCATTACTCTGATCGTGATCTGGCAGAAAGCAAAAGGAAAATTGGGCTGAATGCAGACAGCGGTAACTATGGCAACTGAACAATATTTAAATGTTGGGATTAGGATACGCATCAGGTAGAGACCAGATAAAACAGACTAAAGAAACAGACAGCAAAACAGTAATGTCCAAGATGAGAGGAAAAGCACAGAACTAAAAACACAGATCACCACTAAATCAAGCAAAACATATATTTCTGACAAAATATCTGTGGTATGGTTCAGTTCATGATGTTTTTCACATATACTGCAATAATAATAAAAGTATATATTCCAATTGCTTTGCTTTGTGTCTTGTGTAACACAGAAGATGAGTCAAACTGATTTAAAATGATTATAAAAGCAAGTGAGCTAAATTTTAGCAGTTTTAGGTGTGATCATTTGTACTAAACACCAATAATGGCAACAGTTGATACTTTCAGTAGTTGTGAATCTACATAGTATTGGATAACTTTATGTTGTCAATAATTTTAATAATTGTTATAATTTTAGATATAATCTCTTGACTCCTGAAGTGAGTGAGGCGAGTCATCAGTTCTGTCCCGGTTGAATGTGGTGTAAAACTGAAACTGAAGCACCTGAAAAGTGTTTGATTTAAGAATGAAACCAAGCATACTCTGAAGCTTGACCAATGTTCCTGTTGACTTAGCTTAGCCATCCTATCAGAGAAAAATAAGACCACCACTCAGCTAAGTGTATTTACTTTACAGTAGGGAGCACAGGATGAGAAAGATTGAGTCAGGAAAACTGCATGATGTGACATAAAAGATGTGTTTATTCTGTTGGAAAAAAAATAAAAATCCACCATGACTTCCCGTTGGAAGATTTTTCAGACAGACACAAGCTCATGGGAGGAAACTGAGTATTTGTTAAAACATATAAGAAACCTGGCTCAGTCCACACCTAGACCCGGCCATCCATCAGAGTGACTGGACAGAATTTACAGTGCGACCTGATCGGTCATCATTTATTACTTCTACTGGTCTTAAGTGGAGGCAATCACTGGCTGGTGTTTGTGTAAGAGGAGACCTCCACCTGCAAGGGTCTCCCATTAACATAAACCTAACTCTGAGGGAGATATGTCATCTGTCAGGGTTCACTGGAGCTCAGAGTTTGCCCTGAAAGAATCATGGAGGTTACTGCCTAAATTAGTTGCAGTGTATCTTTAAAAAAAAAAAAAAAAAAAAAAAGGATCAGCCACTAACTTTGGTGTTTCTCTTTAGTGTTAACCAATTTCCCAGAACCATGACTTTTAAACTGATCATCTGGAGCACGATCAAAGGCAAAGATGAGCATCTAAATTACCATAGTTTAGCATTTAAACAACAGGAAACAGATGGAACTGCAGAGCAGAGATCGGTCATGTGTGCCAGACAGATCTCAGTGCTGTCTTATCTCCCTGATCGGTAAAAGATCTAAGAGAAAGGTTGAAGAGAAATAGAACAAACTGTATGATGATATAATAATGGCAGTCAGCAGTGCAGTATACCCTGAAGCTGCACCACAGGGGGTATGAGTAGCTTGTTGTTTTGAAGTACCGCCAATACTGGCTTCTGTTCAAGCTTGTGATATGTCCTTTGGACGCTCCATTGAACTTCATCACTCAACAAATAAATGTTCAACCAAGGTGACGGACAACGAGGGACAGATTGGGAGAGCTAGTGGGATATAAAAGCGATAGAACAATAGATAAACACACCAAAAAGACTCACGTAGGATCATAGCTTTCTACTTCCATAATGTTTTGGTTGGACGCAGTTCTTATTTGGATTAAAGTGATAATGTTTCCGAACAAGGGGAGGGAAAAGAAGGAAACAGAGAGAGAGAGTGAGAACCCGTGCCACAGCATCTGATTAAAATATGTTTGGCTCAGCCCCATATCTGAGCTCATCAGTTAGTCAAATCTGATCAAACGCCGCAGGGATTTTTGGACAGCAACCCTGCATTCTCACCTTTACAGTACAAGGCACATTAGGCATAATGGGTCATTTATAAAATGTGAGGGGTGCAGTAGAAGAAACTAAATAAATGAAAAGAGTTTACCTGAGGCTTTTTTCCCCCCCTGTTCTTTGTCTAATCATAACCGTATGCAGATAGTATGCAAAGGCTTCTGAGAATTACATTTTGTTTGTCCTTCTCTTCACATCTCAGACTTTCAGTGCTCATCATGACATTGCTTCCTGTATCTGCTCAACCCTGAGGCTGCAGGTCCCAGCCCAGGTCAGAAAGGGCATCCAGCGTAAAACAATTTACTGTGAAAAACAAATCTACTGTAAGAGTTTGGTCGCTTTAAAGACCCCTGAAGAAGGGGGAAACTGATGGAACAACAACTTTCTGTATCTGCAGGAAATCTGAGCTGTGCTGGATGTGATGCCAACATGTAATCTTTTAAAGTTAAAAAGTAATGATGAAAACACATCAACTTTGTTCAAAATCTTCACTCAATATACGTAATAATGGACAATAATGTGGTAGTTGTAGACATCCCTTTATTTATTTATTTTATGTGATTTTCTTCAGCTGTTTGGTTGTGTTTTGGTTATTTTGGCTTTTATTAATTTAATTTGATGTATTTTTGTTAGAATTCCAGAGTGGTTTGTTGTGAGGAAATGTACAGATGAAGGACAGAAGAACTGAATTTATACCTGCTAATTGTGTTGTTAGTAACCTTTTGCTAACTGTTTTAGTATTTTCATTTTCTAGGAAGGTTACAGGGAAGTCTCGCTTCCTGACTTTGACAATTAAATAAAACTCAAAGCAAAAGTGAGGGAACCCGAACTACAACCTGATATTGTACAGCTGACAAATAAATAGCATGCCCTTCCTCAACTCTCATCTAATTACAGGTATGGTTTACCAGCTACGGCCTATTGGTGTTTCCTTTGCAAACTCTAAAAACTAATGACACCATTTTGTAGTTATCCCGGTTTCTCTTGCACCTCCCTTTTTTTCCATGTTCTTGGACAGCACAGATTATTTTTAGCCCTGAGTGGTGAGAGTTAAACACTCACTGCCAAATCCAGCGTCTGTTTTCTCCTTTGGTCAGCACTTAACATCCTTTGGTTTCTCTTTGACTTTTAAAACACTGTGACTGCAGCTGCTTTGACACAGACTTGGTTTTGGAGCTTTTTTTTAAAAAAATAAAACACTTTGATTTGTGCAGTGGTAGTGTGTATTACATTAAAGAAAAAAAAATATCAGCAGTATGCTTTGGTGGACAAATAGTGACTTTAAAACTGATGACAAATGATGTCCACGCACATCACCATGACCAGCACAAATTCACAGAACTGTTCAGTGGACAGTACTTCTAGTAGACTTGCTCCCCCTAGTGTCAGTGTCTTTAACTGCAGGCAGAGCTGTTCAAAACCTCCAGTGCTGTTTTTGAACTTTTTGCAAGTTCCCTCAAACAACTCATTGTCAAAAATAACAAGTGCACACATTTTAGCAAAGACTTCACCCACATTTGACATTTGCTAAGAAATTCTACAACCCCAGAAGATTCAGCTGTGGCTGTCCTGTACCGAAACAATTTAAATGTTTTGACCAAGGACACCATGTGAGAGAGCACACGTCTGTATTTAGTTTCAACGCCATGGGCCACGTTTTAGGTAGTTATGAGTGTTCACACACTAAAACAAGCTTGAATGAGTTTAGTGCTGTCCTCGGGGCAGCCAGAGCTCTCTGACCTTCCTGAGCGCAGTTCACAAACACTACAGACAAATACTTTGGGGGCATGCTTGTTAATGTTCAGTGTTTCTTGGTAGGAAAGGACATCCAACAAAAGAAGAAAAGATATTTCATAAACTAAGAGCTATTCGTTGCAGTAAAGATTTGTTTTTAATCGGGGATTGGAAAAAAAAATTCTTCAAGTAACAAATGTGTGCTTCTGCCATTCAGAAAAGGAGATGCATTTCTGAAGCAGTATTTTACAGCCATAGCTCAAATCTTTTCAAGTAGGGTTTTGTGAAAAGGTTATGAATACCTTATCTGTTACAGACTACACTTAGAACAACCTCAGATTGGAGAAACAGAGTTTAATTCTGACTTGACCGTTTTCTTAAAATAACTCCAATCTAAAAAATTTAACAATTTTTTTAAGTGAGCACTATTTGCAACACCATTAAGCTCACATTACAGGAGTATGTACATAGATTTTTTGTTTTTTGAGGGCACAAAGTGAGGTAGCAGCAGCAGCTAGCTGTAACTTTTTCAGTGCAGCCTGTTGTACCTCCAGGAATATTTTAACGTTCCTGACAGAATAACTGTGTAACAGTAGCATTTGCATGGCAATATAAGTTTTGTTCAGACAGTAGTTTTAGGACAGCAAGAATCTACTTTAGCCATGGAACCGCCTTAAATTCATCAAACTGGTCAGAATTAAACTTTATTTTTTCCAAACTGAGGTTGTCCAAGAAGCTGTTCACAAGATGTAAGACATTTTCACAGAACTCCGCTTCAAAAAGGTATGAATATAACTTTAAGATTTGTGAAACATCATCACTAAACATACAAGTAAGCAAAACTGTCACAGCTCTTTTGTCCAGAAAACCATGTGCATGCTGTCCTGCATCCATGATCAAGCGTTCGCCACCATCCATTAAAACATCTTGTTTGCTTGTTTGTTTACATGGCGCCACATTCTGCCCATTCAGTGGTGCTTCAGTATTAAAGATGTAAAACATGCACATCTAATATATTATTTAGTCACGTTCCTCTGTAATAAAACCTGTTTCTGATTCTTTCTGTTGTGATTCTGACATTGTGTTTCCATTATTTTCTCTTTAAACATTAACCATGGCTTGGATGGGGATGCATTTGATGTTCCTTTCCTGCTTAGAGATTCAAATGGCCTGCTGGTCGGGATAGGCAGGCTGTCATGTTTAAACAGAGCTGACAAGGGAAGAAGGGGAAGCCATGTTTTGCCTAAAAACAGCTGAAAATTCACTTTTTATAGGTCTCTCTTTCTCTCCCTCTCTCAGTGTTATGACTGAGGCTCACCAGGTGCTGAGTCGAGATATATTTCTCATACTGGGTGATAACCTTGCATCAAAAACAAGTTCACTATGCACAAATTTGTAAAATCTTTAGAAAAATCTGTTCTAATAACTGTAGTATCACAGAAGCTGATGAAACAGTAAGAATATTATGAAGTCAAAAGAACATGATACAGACTTAATGTTTTAAAATAGATATTTCCTCAGCATAACATTATAGCATACATTCTTTCTGACTGCAAAGTTTTGAAGTTTTCAGATTAGCTGGGTAAAAAGCCTTGCATAATTTTGACCATTAGACATACTGGTGTTGGACATACTGGTTTTGAATTCATACAAACAAACTGTTATATTTATATATAGTAATTTATGTTAATGAAACTAAAAACATTTTTTTATTGCTGGAAAATAATGGGAAAAAAATTAACCACAAAATATCAATTCTTAAAAATTATGCATTCGCGTGTTACTAATTTTTAATTTTTTTTTAAATCTCTCAACATAACATAAGCTTGTATTTTTCTTACTACTAAACTAAAACAAGAACATTGCAGCATCACTGAGGAGTTTGCGACAACAAAAAGCCTTCATTTCAGTAAGACTTGGTAACAAACAGCTGTAGCAATAACTGAATATCAAGAGTTCCTATATTAAGGTAAAATTTTGCATGAGAATTATTATATTTTTTAGAACTATAAGCATTTATGACATCACTATCAGTAGTGTCTGGCTTTCCAAAATAAAGCATTGCATATATATATATATATATATATATATATATATACATATATATACAGGTGCTGGTCATAAAATTAGAATATCATGAAAAAGTAGATTGATTTCAGTAATTCCATTTAAAAAGTGAAACTTGTATATTATATTCATACATTACATAACAACTCATATATTTCAAATGTTTATT
>NC_051437.1:20995962-21153364 GCF_001649575.2 Kryptolebias marmoratus | reverse complement strand
ATGTTCATACTTTTCAGTTGGCCAACATTTCTATAAATCCTTTGTTTTTATTGGTCTTCAGTAATATTCTAATTTTCTGATATGATGAATTTGAGATTTTCATTTGTTGTCATTTGTAATCATCAAAATTAAACGAAATAAACATTCAAAATATATGAGTTTGTATGTAATGTATGAATATAATATACAAGTTTCACTTTTTAAATGGAATTACTGAAATCAATCTACTTTTTCATGATATTCTAATTTTATGACCAGCACCTGTATATATATATATATACAGTATATATACATCCCTCCACTGTAAAACAATGTTATTTTTTTAAATCAGTAAGCCGAGGTAGGCCCTCGAAGTGTCAAGACCACCTGGCAGGTAGAAGAAAGGAGCCTTGTTATCCCAAAAGTTCCCATTCTGTCTCAGTGATTAGACAAGCCATGGGTCCACACCAGAGGCGCTGGATGCCCCACTTGCTGCTAGTTGGCTGATTGGCAAGCTGCTCAAAGCTACTCTCTCACATGGTGTCTTGACTGAATCTGAATCAGACCCTGATTAGATAAAATTGCAGAGAGAAACCTGTGTACCCCTGTGTGCCCACCTTCATATCACCTCGGTGCCAGCAGTGAAATTGGACATTTGGAGGCAGCGAAGGACTGTATTTGATTATACAGTGGTGTATGTAGCAGACTGTCATGACTACCTGAGACTTCCTGTGCTCAACACCAATTTAAGCTGTGTTGGCAGCAGACAACAGCAATACAATACCAATGAGAAAATGAAAAAAAGAGAGAAGAAGAAGAAAAAAGAACATCATTTCTTTGTCCTCAACTTTTGCTTTGTGAAAATCCCTGTAGAGACATTCAAGCATCATCAGACGCGCAGACATTCCACACGAGACAAAATTACAAACAAGCAGCACGAGGTTCTGTCTTCTCGTTTGTCTGTCAGGATGGAAGGTGGCTTTGATAGATCCCAAAATAAACCTGACTAATTTTGTAGACTGAAAACGTTAACGACTATTTGAGGAAATGAAAGAGACAGATGGACAGGGGACGGGGCCAGAGGTGGACATGTGAATTTGTCCCCTATAATTGTTTTATAATAAGCTCAGCTCATTATTAGCGACGGAGACAGGAGGGGAATGAATGACACAAATGGATGCAACGTCTGACAGCTTTGCCAAGATGAAGAGCCTTCTCCTTGAAACAGAGACAGAAAGCAGAAGAGTGTGTGTGTGTGTGTGGACAGAAACAGACTCATTCTCTTTTTACACATTTTAACAAGTTATTTTTCTCTGTGTAAACCTACAACTGAACTCTAAATAGTCTGTTTTGACAGTATAAGAATGCTTTTCATCATTTTTAGCAGATTTACTTGAAAAATAAAAGTGAAATGTTACATTTACAGGTGGAAAAAGGGACATACTTTGCTCCGTTACAACCTCTTTTGACATTTACAAAGAAGTTTTATTGTAAAATTATCAATCGCTGGTCATCTGTGACTAATTAGAGCAGTCAGATGAGAACATACACCTTATGCAAGCATGATCATAACAGTGCACGTAACCCTGCATGAAACAGAAGGGGGGATGCAGGAGGAGGGGAAATGGATGATGTTCATTAGCTTTTGATGGATCTAATGACAGAGTGGATTTATGTAAAGCTTAGC
This sequence comes from Kryptolebias marmoratus, assembly GCF_001649575.2. Classification (NCBI taxonomy): domain Eukaryota; kingdom Metazoa; phylum Chordata; class Actinopteri; order Cyprinodontiformes; family Rivulidae; genus Kryptolebias; species Kryptolebias marmoratus. Next base: position 21,151,698 of record NC_051437.1, on the reverse strand, counting down.
TGGATAATGGAAAAGAGGCATGAGGAAGGAGAAAATCATTTGGAAGAAACAGGGAGGGGAGAACATCAATTGCATGATGAGTTGGGGGGGTAACAACAACACGCTGAGAGGCATCATGACCAAAGATATTAATCAATAACCTCAACATTATGTTGTGAAGACCATGGAGTGGCAAAAGAGGAATAATTTCCCTCATAAGCACACAGGGGAGAAGAATGTGTGTGTGTGTGTGTGTGTCTGTGCTGTGGGGGGGAACTTACAGGGTCACATAAACAAGTGGCAGCATCTCTCCCCAGAGGAGCAGCCATGATGATGAGGAGAGGAGGCGCTGCTGGAGTCTGAAGGGGTGAATGGAGGGACGCGCTCCAGCAGCATCCCTCTCTTTGGTAGGTAAAAATAAAAGTCAACATAGGCTGGCGTATACGGGTGCTGGCATGATAGCCTTCATCCGTTACGGGTAAATTGAACTGTCAGCCGCTTGGTGTCATTTCCATGGCTCGATGAGGGGCAGAGGCAGAGAGAATTATGTGGTATTCACTAGGTGATCACAGTGTGCAGCGAGACTGTTCCGGCAAATTAACTCCCGGCAGAGATGGGGAACAATGTTAGGCTGTCACAGAGATAGAAGGATGGGAGGATAAACAGGCAGATGGAAGCAGAGAAAACTGTTCAAGTGTACTTTGAGAGGATATTGGCTTTGCTTTCTGTTGCCTTGTTATTACATTTAAAGCACATTCTGTCTGTGGATGCCTTTGGTCCAAGTTGGCACCTTGTATACTGCTAAAATATAACTGTATATAATTTACTATATGAATGCCAAAGCGAAGCAAGCCAAGCTCTGGCATTCATATTGCAGTATAACTCCAAATTTGATAAATGAGATTTAAGATCTGCTGTGAGTGCAAACATGTGCTGCATTTTTACATTCACATTTGCTACAGATAAGACCTGTATTCTCTGGCACTCTTAAATGAATGGCACTGAATTAAAAACAGTATATATAGACACACTTCTGCTCTTAGAGATAGTCTTTGTCTATATGTAGAAGTATTACTTTGTGCGTTCGATACAACACAGTTCTGACTTCTTGCTCCATTCTGTCTCTGTCCTCTCGCTTAAATATTTATAAAGATTCCTATTATTGCATTAACTATTTATTGATTTATAATTTAAAAGATTTATACCAGGAACCAAAAACTGCAGGGGACAATGACTTTCACCTATAGACATCCATGGCTATTTGTTGGGTTTTAATCTTAAATTGATGTCTGTTTCCCTTTTGGCATTCAGACTTAGAAAATAAAAAAAGAAACACTCAAAAGATACAACAATACAAAAAAAAGAAAAAAAAAATGAGTAGGAAGGGCAATCTGGCTCAGTATTGCTTCTTGGTTAGGCGTTAGTGAGCTATGCTCCATCTCCCTCTGGAGCAGGTCATGCACTGGCAGTTTGCACGGAGCCTGGACAATGAAAATGTATTGCTTTGCTCCATCTCTTATTGATTTACATCTTAAGGCTCTTTGCATGTGAAGCACTTTTTCTATCAGGCTTCTGCTCTGCTGTCACAGGACCAAAACGTGGGCTGACTTCTGCCTTGTGGCCAATCAACCAGCAACTTTCAGCTAAATTCAGGAAAGAAGAAGTAATGACGGTATCAATCGTCAGTTGTTACATTAGATATCAAAACCACAAAATATTTGACATTAAAACTTGAATTACAGACAAAAAATTATGAAGTCATGATCAAGGATAGCCTACAAGCGTTTTCAATTTAAAGTGTGTTCGATAGCAGCACAGAGAATATTAATTACGACAAACTAAGTAAATAAATTTGCTCATCAGTTCGAAAGCCTCTTAACACAGATTAGGGGAAAATTTAATAAAACTGAGGGGCAAAATGAAAAGACAAAGGCAGAAGGGAAAGAATAAAAGAAGAGATCTCTTTTTGCTTAGCAGGAGGAAGAAGGTTTGTGATTAGAGTGGTGGGTGTGGCAAAGAGGGCCAATGCAAAACAAAAAGAAAAAAAGGAAGGTGTTGGGAGTGAAAGGCAAATTGTGCTTTCATGCAGCGCCGCGTGAGTGACAAGGAAACCATTAACAGAGCAGAGTTAGGCCAAGGGATTAGGTCCACACATGCTTGGCTATTATTCAAGCTAATTAAAAGTCTTCTTCTCAGAGGCCAGGACCATGTCTGCAACAAAGCCAACAGAGAAAGAAGCAGGAAGTGGCTAGGGCAGTTTTGCTTAGCTTGCAAGTGCTGATCCAAAAGGGACAATGATGGCGAAATTTGAAGAACCTTGTCTGGAATGAGGCTGAAGCATAGTAAATGACAGGCGGTTTTCAAAGAGCTGATCTAAAAGACTCTTTCTTTCAGTCAATTCTCAAATAGCACAACACATTTTGGGAATCCACTTTAAAAATTGTGTTGCGGGAGATAAAGTGTGGCATCATCTTGCTCTGTAAAAGCTGACAGGAAAAGTAAGTTGAGAAGGGGTCAATATATAAAACAAAACCGTTTTTGTTGCTCTGTGGATCTTTTTGAAGATAATAACAGACTTCGAGCTCTCCGGGGTTAAATTATCTGAGATGCTTGGTGTCCTGAGTCCAGAAGCTAAACATCCTGATTACAGAGTCCTCCTGATTCCAATGATCTTTGACAGCATTTTGTTGCTTTATATTGTTAACTAAATGTCACTTAAACTTAAAAATATGTAAAAAAAAAAAAAAAAATAGGCACATTATAAAATAAATTTAAGTATTTTTATGTTGTTCAAATCCTTGTTATAATGATTTTCACCTTAAAAATAGTCCAGTTTTTTCATACCAATGGTTTCCCTCAGAATTATAAAATCTCATATTCTGCTTTACTAAGTAGCAGCAACAAAATTGTCCCAGATTGGACAGTGCTCACTTAGTGCACTAGCTGACAAATCCCTTTAACATCTTCAAAACAACAACAAAAACAAAGTCACTTAAGAGCTTCACAAATGTTCTACTTATGTGTGGGATACAGAAACGTAATCTCACCATATGAACAAACTGTCAGACAGTAAAAGATTGAATGTCTGCAGCAGCAGTAGAAGACTGCTGAGCTGCAGCTGACCCCACAGGTCAGCCATGTGTGGCTGCTGCTTGTCTGGGTCAACACGTTTCTCTTGTTCACCTGTGAAGCACATCTCAGCCACAACTGTATCTTCAAAACAAAAAGCAAAATAATTGCTTATCTTTTTTTATTTATTAGTTTAAAAATTCAAGCACTGGCTATGTTTGACAGTAACTCAATTTAACTAAAGACAGTAATTAGAGGGGAAGTTGAATCATAACAGTCACACTCCATGGACCATAAACCCTAAATTAACAAGTTAGACACTCCAACACTGGAACACACCCAACTGGCACTAGAGGGAGGCTGACACCCATCCCTGCCTGTCAGACAGCCTGCTACTCAGCAGCAGAACTGGTACAACAGTGGGATCAGTAAAGGTTCTGTCCCAAGTGGCTGTAAAGAGCTGCCAAGTATCTTTGCTGAGGGGATTTCACCCTAACAGCCCCTTGGAGACCGTCGAGTGCCTGCTGGCCTCTGAGCAGACAAGCAGGAGCTTTAGCAATACAGACAGCCACCAGGACAGAGAAAGGGATGTTGGGGGGGGGGGTAGAGGGAGGCAGCAAAAGACATCACTTTACTGGTTTTACACCCACACACATGCCACAGCAGATCTGTCAGCTGGGATTGCACCTGACACTTGACATGTCGCCAATAAGGCAGACAGAGAGACAGAGTGAGCAGCAGAGAAAGCATGACACAGACAGAGGAAAAAGAGGTGTGGATGCTGGAGCACAGTGAATGACAGACAACAGGCTGATAGGAAGAGGCAGGTGTAATGGGGTGTGAAGTGGAAGACCTCGAGAGACAGTGAGAGAGACCATCTGCCTGTCAGCACCGAGCAGCCTCTCATCTAGTTCTCTGCAGCTTTGGCAGTGTGTCATGCACATGCACACACACACAAACACACCCATAGGCCACACACGCCATTCACATCAAGAGAAATATCAACAGAGGAAGTCCTTTTAACTGGATGAAACAAAATAATAGCAATAATTAGCAAGCAATTCAGAAAAAAAATTAGATCTAAGTTGGTCAAAAAAATATATCTCGTTCTCTGTTACAAAAATGTGACTTATTTAAATAAATATTGTAAATGGCTTTACCATTACATTACACAGATATATCATACCTGCTGATGTCACAAAATGTTCTAACTATGAGGGTAAATGTTTTTCTGCTTAACATATACCTGAAGTCACTTCTCCAGGATGCAAACTACATTTGCTTTTTCCAACTTGCGATTAAAAAGTGATTTGTGTTGGCATTTTGAAGCTTGGTTGTTTTTATTTTGCTGCATATCTAATGCATTTAACTGTAATTTTATTGGAAAAAAAAAGCAAACACAAGAAATAACTTGTTTGTTCTCCTGTGGTTGATGGTTCTCACAGAACTCAATGTTGAATTTATGAGAACGTTTTAAATATGTTGCAACAGAGAAGCTGCAGTTTGTTAACTTCAGCAGTAAATCCTGTCTCAAAGCACAGAGGGGAAAAATAAATCACAAGTTACAAAGCTTCCCAGGACTAGTTGTACCATCAAGCTCATCCTGTGGTGAAAATACAGAAAACCCCCAAGGATTAGAGCTCATAGTCTACAGGCTTCAGTTAACTTGTCAAATGTTAAAGTTTGTTAAAGTGACATTTAGAAAAAGTCTTAACAAGTTCAGCTTGGGGTGTGACTTTGCCTTAAGCAGAGGAGTTCAAGTATCTGGGAGTATTTATCTCCAGCGATGGCAGGATGGAGGCAGGACATGGACCAACAGATTGGGGATTTGTCCACCGTAATGACAGCAAGACTCTGGTCAGTCATGGAGAAGAAGAAGCTGAGTCAAAAGGCAAGGTTCTGAAATTACTGGTTCATCTGCGTTCCAGTCCTCACCTATGGTCATGAGATGTGGATCATGGTCAAAAGAACGAGATGCCAAATGCAAGTTGATGAAATGAGCTTCCTCCATTGGGAGTCTTAAAAGAAAAGGTGAGGAGATTTATAATCTGGGGGAAGTTCAAATTAAAGCTGTTGCACTTTCACATCAAGGACTCAATTGAGGTGGTTTGGGCATCCTCGTCTCTTAAAAAAGAACATGGCAATGATGTTTTTTAAAATTGCATTTGAACAAACGACAAGAATAATGGAAAAATGCATTCTGGGAAGAAAAAAATTGAAGTGGAAAAGTGAGGTAATGACACCTAGTATCAAATTATATATATATAAATTACTTGAAATTCATACGTTAACCAGACCCAAACTATAAGAAACCATAAGAGAACTTTACAAAAACAAAATAATTATAACCACCTTCACAACAAAACTAAACACAAAAAAACAAAACAACAAAAGTCCCTTCTAATGACATAAGAGAGCGATAAAGTCAAGCAGAAGATGGTTACTTCAAGTTACTGATGTAAAGGGTGGTTCGACAAGTTGTTGAAATATGTAATGTAGAGTATAGTTTTTACACACTGCTTCTGCAATTTGGCTTACATTTGGTAAAATGAATATTGTGAGAGTGTAGCTGTGTTGTTGTTCAGCCACGACTCTAAATTGTAAGACCCGGTGAAGACCAAATGATTTTTACATCATCTGTGAAACCTTTGAATTTTAACTGTTTTTTTTTTTAATACTATGACTATAGAAACTAGAAAAACATGTAAGGCTTTAGTTATAAAAAATTCACATAGTGCTACTTCATGCAGTAGTACCATGTAAGCTGATGAAACCTTGTCAACCTTGGACTTTTTCCCCACTAAAAAAAAACTGAGAATATTAAAAATAAACATGTTCTACCCCATCAAAATATTAATAATAATAATAATAATAAAAATCTTACACCAGAGTAACTGTCTTTGTGAAAATATGTTTATTGTACATGTCAAACCATTGCATATAATTCTACATGGTAAAATAAATAAAATGGAAATTGGTAAACAAGCAGGTAAAACATGGGGAATGTTTACCACTGTTCCAGACATACAACTATACATAGGATAAATAGTCCAAGAGTTCCTTAAAGTGCCTCTGGTCAACCATTCATTCAGCTGTAGCTTCATCTGAGGCATCCGTTTCATCTTGCAGCCTAATTACATGTCTCTACCTTCTGTTTGCTCTCTTCATCTGTCTATCTGCTGACTCTTGCTCTCTCTGCCTGTGATAAAAAACAGTAACACAGGAGGGGAACCAAACTGCTTCTTAATTTTCCCTGACAGCCTCCTTTAAACACGCAGGCCCAAATCCACACTCTAATTGAAAGCACATTCCTATTCCAAACAAATTAAGCACAATTAAGGCCCCTGAGTTATGAGTATCTATCACTGTGAGATGTTTTTGTAAAAATCACTGTGCTCTAGATCAAAGTCTCTCGACCCCTCGGCTTAATTGCCTCATTAAGAGCTCCCCTCTTTGTGCTACGGGCTTCATAAATACGGGGTCTGCTCGTTTCATTTGGGAATTACACTAAAAGACGCCCCTTAAACTAATCGCTTCCACGTTTTCAATAAAAGTTCATCTGTTTTTAGGTAGAAACCAAAATGAAAATTTCTTCCATTTATAGAGCATAATTTGCGAGGTCCTTTTGACTAAAAGTGTGGCAAAAAAATTTTTTATGGCGTCTGTGTCAAGATATTAACATGTTTAACTCATAGGCTTTCACAGCATTTAAATACCGCAAAGTTAAATAAAATGTAAGAACTGGTAACACATTAAGAAGACATGCTAGTTTAGCATATTAGGTGTGGCATTTGACACATCATAACAGGTGACAGGAAGAAGGTGTCACCACCAGGAACCAGAAAATCACATGACAGGAAGATGATTGTGTGCAGCTGAAGAGGTGCCCCCCCTCCCTTTCCTCATCATCACAGAATACCATCTGAGCATGGCTGGCTTTTAATTTAATCTTATAAATGAGGTGCTCACTCCTAGACAACATGCTGTTCTAATTTCAAATGGCTGCTTTTTGGGGGACAGCGACACAGAGGGGGGAGACGGGGAACACTGGAGTGTAGGAGAGAGAGGAGGAGGGGAATTGTGGGAGAAAAAAAAAAAAGAAAAGAAAGAGGCCAGGGGAAAGACGGTGCTATGGAACATTTGTTAGTAATCCAATTCCACATACCATATGGCTTCATTACCATTATGCGGGAGAGAAGACTTCAGTCAGTCTGAAAATAAAGACCTACTTAGCCCCATCCAAACTGACCCTAAATGAGACATGTTTGTCTCCATGTGACAGTGTTAGTGTTATTGCCCTGCTCTTGAATTTTTTGTGGTTGGTTCAGATTGAGCTTGCAGCTGTGCATGGTTTCCCAATGTGTGTATGTGTGCATGCACGTGGCCGTCTATGTCTGGGTGTGTGTAAGATAGGGATCGGGTGGTTTCCCAGTGACTGATTATCACGGAAGAGAGTCCTTAGTCATTACTGTGCAGAGAGGGAGAGGGAAGAGAAGGCCCATAAGCCAGCTCCATTCAGATGTGAAGATGACTGATAATGCAGGAGCAGCAGGACCCCTCACTGGGTTCATTGGCCCCTAAGTGCTCCTTTGCTGAATGTGTCCCTTATCTTGCCCTGACAGCAGTAATAGAATATGCATAGCTCTATTAGCATACAAGGTAATGGCACCCTTGAGGGAGGGCACTGACATAAAACTTTAAGTAGAAATCAAAACATTGGTAAAAGCAGAAGCAGAATAAAAGGGGTTATTGTCACACAGTGCAAACATCGCCTGAGGCCTCGACTGTGACTGCGTGCAAGGTATGCTGCTGTCACGCTTCCACGCACATCTGTCTGCACTCACGGATACACCGAAAATTTAATTTTCTTGGTACTGCAGAACATACAAATATGTGTCATTTTATCATTTATGAAGAACAAGTTACATATTATGTGCACATTTTGCACATAGGTATGCATGAACACACTACTGAACCACTCTCCTCAGGGCTTCTAAGTAAATGAAATGAAACTGGAATGGAAAGAAAAAAATATTATATGAATGAAACAAAGTGTCCAAATTAAAAGAAAAAGATATATATATATATATATATATATATATATATATATATATATATATATATATATATATTGATGCACCATTTATACACTGATACACATTTTAATATAACACATTGGAAATTTAAAATATAATACAGCGATTTTGGTATTTCTGTAGGTTTTTGATTTATTTTTCAATTTTCTAAAGAGTTTATTACAACGCAAACATCTAAAAAGTTTTTGAAAAAAAAATAATTCTGAAGATAAAAAAAGATGGAAAGTGTATAAAGATCAAATTTTTGTGTACAAATAAAAACATGTGACTTAAACAATGTAACTTTTGATATTAAAGGTCTGGTTGCTGAATCCTACAGCAAACTACCAAACTACTAAAAATCAAAGGAAACTTGTGATTTTTGCAGTTCAACATTTTGTCACAATCAAACTTGTGCTTAGATTTTTGGCTACATAACAAAGTTGTGAATAAAACCATGTCATTTCTTTTTAACAAAATTGTAAGTTTGTTACAGTTTTCATTTTACTCAGCCAAAGTGAGCAGGTAGACCTGAGAAATCCTCAAATCTCAGCTGAAATACCCAAATCAGATTTGATTATGAAAAAAAGAACAGTCAACAAAGAAATATGTCAAAAATGTGGTTAATATGAAAGGATGACAAATACACATAAATACACTACAAATATGGTAAGATGATGGGAGGGAAGTCAGGCTAGAGCTTTACAATTTTAAAACAAAAGAGGAAAAAAAAAATTAGCACAGAACAGTTTGAAGTCTGCAGTCTGAACTTTCAACATAAGAAAGCAATTTACTGGTCCTCATGTCACCCCTCCAAAAAAATGATACAGAGAGAGGCTGAGTCCAGTGAGAAGCCTAATTTAGTCTGCTGGGACAGACCAAGGGAAAGTTAGCTTTTTCAAATTATTAACTTTTATTAAATATATTAACCTTGAGAAAGAGGCTAAGGAAATGGTGTCGGTGGAGGTTAAGAATTAACACCACCAAGGTGAACAGTTAAATAAGTATAATTCTCACATGCAACACAACCTCTTCCATTCAGCTTTCCTTTTGCTCCGCTTTGGTGAGTGTGGCAAACAAAATCAACGCTAATAACGCAATATTATGCGTAATTGCATCCTCAGTTGTAATTACGGTGATTATGGAGTCCTCTTTGATATGCAGTTCTTACAATCGATATGAGCCATATGTGAACATGGGACAATTATGCTAATCATTCCATGTGCAAGTATGTAAGTGAAATAAAGTTCACCACCCTGAGTAAGAAAGGCCAGTGAAGAATGTCAAACTTGCGCCATTAGAAAATAAAAATTAGTCTAAGACCGGTCATCGGTGTAGGTCTTTGAAGCAGGAAATTCAGCAGTGCCTCACCAGTTGCTGACTGTTTTATGTTAATTACCATGAAAAATGTGGGCTAGATATCACAAAAAACACTGTGGACGCATTCCAAAATACTTTACATTATAAGTCTCATAATTAGACTTGGCCCAACTTTTATGGCCCATTTTGGCCCCTGGTAATGGCTCTGGGCTCGGACTCCAACAGACCAATAAAGCATAGTCTAGCATCGTATAGTAGGCATTATTAAAAAAAGGCAGACACAATTAAGAGCCATCAAATCCATCTGAAACTGGGCAGTGCAATTTCTTTGCTTCAAGTCGGGTAAAACAAAAACCTGCTTCTCTAATCTGTGGTTTATTTAATATGTTTATTGCTTGGGTGGCCAATTTAATGACCAATCTTTAGACTACATCTTTTAAGGAATTAGAAAAAAAATAAGTTTTTTTTGCAAATCCACCAAACAAAACACAGCATGACTGCCTCATAATCTCAAAAACACAAACCATTTGTACATCTAATGAGTATTGACTGAAAGTGGCTTTTTCATTGTTTAGGAGTTCAGCATTCAGCTCAACCTTTGGGTCCCACCTGTAAGTCTCCCCGTCTGGTTGGCCATTTCAGTTAAAGATGGATGTGTGTAGAGCACATTGTGCTCCGAGTTCTCCTCTGGCCTGCATAGATGATTTGGCAGAGTGACGAGACAAACTGATCTCTGGCATCAAACCCTAACCTCTATTTCATGGTGGCTTAACAGTTTCTCTTTCACTAGATTATACTTGCCACATTTCAAGGGTGCAGTCCTGCAAGTCTGATTTACCAATCCAAAGGCCAATTCTTTCTGCCAGCTATTATTCTGGAAAGGTATAAAAGGTGAGCAAATAAGAAATCATCGCAGATGCCACTGTTCAAGTTTGCCCATAACCTTCTTTCTTTAATGCAGCTACAATTCTTTCTTGAAGGTGTGTTGTTACTATGAGAAATGATCTGTTGATTAGATCTATAACTGAAGCACGAGTGTGAGCTCAACACAGTGAGTACAGGCAGTATGAGGCAGTACATACTGTGCAAAAAGACTGTTTAAGCTTCTCTTAACATGGCCCTTCCTCTCAGTCCAGGGTGAAATTCTGCAGTGCACACAGACAAGCAGAAAACACACAAAGAAATTGAACCAGAGTTTAGGATTTCCTGCAGCCAGGAGTTTTTATGCAAACTTCTTTCCCAACACACATGGTTGGATGTGCACACAGTCAAACCGCACATGGTCTTCAATCAAGAGTAGGACAGGTGAGGTGACTCAACTCTATTAATCGTAGGTCAGCTCAGATTCATATTGACCACAAAAAACAGATTTTAGACATTTAACTGAGACAGATACAGTAAGCATAGATAACATTTTAGGCATGATTTGGGAGTAGTTGCCCTCTCCAACTCAGTCAAAATGCAAAAAAACATTCAATATGGAAGTAAGAACCTGGTTGTATTTCAAAGTATATACAGGTAGCTCACATATAAAACCTCTAAATAAGTTTGACTATTTTTACACAAATTCATTTACTGCTATTTCAAATTAGGTTATATATGTTTTTGATTTATTTCATCAGTGCAAAGAGTTCCAGTATTAAAACATATGGCACCTGGTGCCTCGAGCAAATCCCTTTTTTGCATTTCAAACATCTCCAACTGGTTATGGCATAAACAAATAACATTTAGGTTGTCTTTAATTGACTGGAACCAGGACATTAGCAATAGATCCAAAGGGTCCTGTGGGTTATAGAGTGTGATCTCAAATTGGCATTTGGTGAGTTTGAGTTCATTTCAAATACCTCAGGGTTGTTGTTGTGTAATTTGAGCTGTTCCTAAGGAGGTTTTGAACAACCTCTGCTCTTCTGTTGTTGAAATCTTAAAGAGCTTATGGTTTATAGTGTGCAGTCTGCTTTTAAAAAATGAGAACACAGTAAGTGGTATAAAAGAAAGAAAAAAAAAAACGAAAAAGTTCCAAGCTTCAAATAAATAAATTATTAAAAGCTGTAAACATCAGTTGAAATGACTAAAAATCTTTTTACAAGTAATCTTATTTTTATATTTTTATAATATTTTTGTGAAGATCTACTTGAGATTCTTAGAGTTGCTTTCAGCCTTTAAGTTGATCCATATACCATAAGACAGCTGTTTGGCTAATAGCTCCATGAATGAAAAGTGAAAAGTCCACAATAATAATTTTAAAAAGTCAAAATGTCTAAAAAGTCCCAAATTTTCCGAATTAATTTATTGGTATCTCTTTGGTGATCACATTAGAACAAAATAAAATATAACTGCCCATATCTTACCTTTGTCAGTTGCCATAAATGCAATTAAATAATAAGTTGTGTTGTTGCAAGTAGCCCCAAGTAACAAAGTAGCTAAATAAAACAAACAGAACGGGTTCTTTACCAAGCTGTGTATACGTACACCAAGTATTGTACCTTGTAACCAATAATGCTTCACAATAGTTTATGTGAAGCACAAATCAAGGATGCTTCTTTGCTTGTTTTAAACCTCTCAGAGGCCTTTAACGTAGATATTAGATCTGCCTAAAATATCTTTTTATCTTAGGTATCTTTATTAGTAATCTATATCAACTTCTTCAGTAAAATTGCCAGGTAACTGGGGGGGATTCCACCAAAACAAAGGTAAGGCTCACTTAACCATGAGATTGGGCTAAGCATGCATACAAACAAGAAGGAAGTATTTTGATTTCTTATTACTTAAGCTTTCATTTATTCTATCAGTTATTATTTTCTATTTTTTATGCCTGTTCAGCTTTCCCCCTCACGCCTCTCTTCCACTCCCCATAAATAAATGGAAAAATATTCACTGCCCTGGGCTACAACTGAACTTCTCACTCTCTGCATCCAATTTTGAAGCTGAGCTGTTGTGATGTCACCGGATCGTCCCGAACACAGAGAGAGAGGAAAGGCGAGAAGGTAGGAAGGGAGGAAACCACAAAGAGAGAGAAGCTGGCGACCTTCAGACCTCCGGGGTCACGCTTCTTGACCCCGCTGCTAACAATCCAATAACACTTTATGAATGTTTTAGTTAGAGATCATTAATGCAGTGGAGCATCTGTTTCAAAAAGAATACAAATGAGGTGCTGTCCTGCTCTGCACTTTCCCAGCTTCCCTTGTGCACACATTCTGTGTGCCCCTGGGCACAACATACTGATGCTGAATGGGAAGTCGAGCCTCAGGACCTGGACTCCACGGTGCTACACCAGAGCCACGTCTTTAGATTTGACTGGCTGCATATTTATAATAATTACTGAGGTTAAACATCTGGCATTTCACACTCAAAACCTCTGCTCAACTCAAGAACAAACAATCTGCTGTGTACTGATTATTAAAGAGCAAATATTGAAATTACAATTTTAGCCCTTTGTAAATGTGGACAGTACACACTATGTGCAGTAGATGTAGAAAAATACTGACAAAAGAAGCCTGGTCTCAGTGCTAGTGTCAGCTGAATTTTTTTTTTTTTTTTTAATCATTGTAGAGGTTTCAGTGGGAGAGGCTCCCTGCAGCGGTCTGAGTGCTGCAAAATTCAGAGGCGATTAAGTGGCATTTCCAAATAGAATAGTTTCGCAAGAATAACTCAATATCTAACAGTCCCCGACACACTCTGCTAGCTGCACGCTCCAGTTGGTAGAAATAAATTCAATACAACACTAAGAAAGCCTGAATTAAAGAAAAGAGTGTGTGTATTTTGTACATGACTATCCCATCCGCACAAAAGTGAGTAAAAGGGCTGGTCAGTTTAAATAAGCCAACAGTGCTGTTTACCATCCCATTTACCTGTGTGGGAGCTGGTGGTCACACGAGAGAAAAAGGGCCACAGGGAACCACGGAATAGAGATGTTGCAGTGGCCTTGATGATGATGATGGAGTGTCTACAAATATGACTCCAAACAGGGTCATTTTGATGTACCGACAATACACAAAGGCTGGCCCGTTAACTCCTGACCTTTTGAGTGTGACCTGTGGGGGAGGGGTCCGTCCACCAGGAGAGGACAGAAAGAAAAGGGGGAAACAGAGAGAAGGGCTGTGCAGTGTCACGCCCATTATGACCCGCTAAAAACTTGGACTGCTCTCTGGCGAGGAGCCATCCATCATCGGGGCCTCTCTAATCAGCATGTTTGTCACTGTAACTAAACAGTGGGCTGAGCCACATTGCCTAGCTATTGGCCCTGACAGGGAGAAATAAATCTGCTGCCGGCCAATGGGCTGCAGGCAGCCGAGCGTGACAGGAAAGGTGACAGACTCTTGAGGTCTCAACTAGTGCGAGATTAAGGGGAACTAGCCCAGACTCTGGGGTGGAGGAAACATTTGAACGGTTTTACTGGTCTTTAGCCAGCAGACCAGGGTGGGGCTGCAGTGATGTGGGTGTTGAAAGTGAGAATGCCTTTGTCACCCCTCTCACTCAAGACAGGTCCATTTGTTCAGTTAGAAGGAACTTCAGTTCTGTTTGTAAAAGCTAACAGATAGCTGTTCTGTTTGGTTTTCCCCATGGCATCTCACAGGTGGAATTCTTCCCTGTGGTGGTCACACAGGATCAGTGTTGGCACATTCTTCAGGGAAAAATGCTTTGCTTCAAATGTTGATCAATCTATATTGCAACAAAACCACAAATTTGCAGTCATGTCTTAACCTCCATCTAAACAACTGCACATTTCAGGCAAATATGTAGATACAAAGCATGTCCACTGCAAAAAAGTTGCTTAGAATTACACGTTTTTGAGAAACATTGGTCTCTGCATTTGCAGTCCAGTTTGTTGAGCCCGCTTGCTGTTGTTTTGTTTGGCTTTGTCTTTCCCTTTGCTTACATCTCAGCAGGCAGGCTGTACACAGAAGCTGAAAAGCTGCGGTTATTTTCCCACTTGGAGCTAGAACCCCCCTTTTTTTTTTTCCCACAATAGCTAGCGGCCTGAAAACGAGAATAACAAAGTTTTCTTGACGACACAATGACGTTTACTACCAGTGACTTGAAAAAAAAAACGTTCTGGGAAATCTCAGGAAATCACAACTGGCACTGTTATTTTGAAGGTTTGATATCTTACATCATAACATTGTACTCCTTGCTTTTTCTTCTGGTTTTCAGCAGACTTGGCTGGTGTCTGTGATTACTGTATGGATCTTGGATTCCTCCCAAACACCCATTTTACTAGCAGAATTCTGCTTGAAGGCTGAGAACATTACTGCAAGTCAGTCCTCCCAAAGCTTGTCACTGCCTTGTAGTTTTTCAGGTTTCTACAACACGAGATTGCTGACAATTTAAGTTACTGAAAAATTACAGCTTGGTTTTTTGAAGCAAGGGCTGCTTGTGCTTAATGCTTAATTTACTACTTACAGGTTTAAGTTTGAAAAGGTGACACTAACGATTAAAAAACTGACAGACTATGTGCACAAAAAAGGAGTGCAAGCTGTTTCTTACTGTAAAAAGGTACTGCACAACTTCCGAATGAAAGATTAGTGTTTGTAGACTGAAGAACATTCAGTATTTACTTTATCATTTCCTAAACACACAAAAAATGTCTTTAAGTTTGTTGCATGTGCAGATTTTGTTTTCTGTTAGTGAACACAAACTTCACAAGAGATCATGGGTACACTCCTCTAAATACAGTGACTGATTGCTAGGGAAAACAAATATCTTCCATTTCCAGTCCATAATTTCTACATGTCAGCAGACATATTTAATAAGAAGGGTGCTATTTTTCAACAACGCTAGTAGTAACCCTGGATCCTATTTCACCCTCCTTGGAATATAGTTGTGGTGGCGGCTGGTGGCAGAAAGGGAGAGAACATGCATATACTCATTCCTGCCAAGTAAAGTGACACTATATCAAATCAAGCATTTCCATATGTGGACTGGTCTAAGTCCAGCCGTGTAGGCATGGCGACAAAGATGGCCTGTTCTCTTCTGATCAGTTCAGAACACGAGCATTCTGTGATCTCTGGAGCCTCCTACTGAGGAAAAACAGAACTTGTTTCTCATTTTGTGTACAAGAGTGTAAGAAATATACACAGGGTCAGTTCTTGCAGTTTGTATGCACACTGGGAAACATGGAGGTTGGCATCAAGACAAGAAATCTGCATTTCAGTCATTAATCACGAGTGCTGACATTTACATCTGCAAAAAAAAGGTGATAGCACCTTGTGAAATCATTCATCTTTTTAAATTACCAAATTTATTCATATGTGCAACTGTCAGATTGTTTCTGTTATTGATCCAAAACACCTAACCAAAATCCAAGGATTTAATTGAGAAAAAGAATGAAGGTCTTAGACCTTCTTAAAAAATCAGAGTTAATTTGCAGACTTTGATTTGATTTGCAAATAAGTTAATGCTATTTTATTTAATGTATTTTAAGTCTATGTGTTCCTATACTTCAGTCAGTAAAAAATATTGTGATCCATCACAAAAAAAACACATCTTCTACATTAATTAACAGACCAGACCTGCAAACAAAGTAGAAATGTTAACATTGTTTGATATATAAATCTTTTGATGTCTTACAGTAGACAGGTTCAAGATACTGACTTGCATCCTAAGACCATTTATTTGATGAAGATCAACTTCTTTTTTACCAGATCCATTGCACTGTGAAGCAGTTTTAGCAACTGTTAAGCAGACACTTAAACTAAGTTTGTGGAGACACAGAAATAAGAGGACAATATGGATTCATGGCGAAGGAAACCTCACTTTTCGAAGCTAATGACTTCTACTTTACCATTAGACATGAGAACTCAGGCCATAAATCTCAAAGCCACTCGAGTCTTGTTTCGAGGCCAGCTAAGATAATTGAACAGCGTCCGGCAGCATTAGCCTTCCTAATATGAGGACGTTTTGTGCATTCAAGGGACACACGTTGTCAACTGTGGCAACAAAAGTTAACTCTCTCAACAAAAGTTCTCTGTAGGAGGCAGAAACAACAACAACAACACACACACATTCACAAGAACGTGTATGTGTAGCCCCAAATTTTCCAAGATGGCACACTTTTCTTCCCTCTGTGACTGATTCATCTCCTCCTCCCGTCTAAAATAAATTAAATTAGCCAGATTGCCACAGTGTGGGTCAATGGCTCAGGCAGTGGCCTTGTCCTGAAAGCTCCCCATTGCCAAGCTTCTCTTTACATACATAAATTAGCCCAGGAGTGCTTGGTTAAAACATGTCAGAGGCTAAACGAAGATTGAGCGATGAGGTCGAGCAGGGGAGACAGAGGACCAGAAAGACTGGTGGAACGGAGAAACTCTTGTCCTTCACTGCTTCATCGCTGACCCCGACCCCTCCCCACCTCCCTGTCAAAAACAGAGGAGGAGGGGACGTCAAGTTCTCCGGTAGGTTGGCACAAGTTAGAGCACAGGAAGTCCAGGAGACGCCTCTGCCTGCCCTGAGAGTGAAACTTAAAACCAGCAACACAGCCAATACATGTCATATTCTCTCAGTCAAAAATGGTTTATTTTCTGGGGAATTTCAACCTAAAAACTGCTTCTAAAAACGTATCCCGTTTTGTTTTAAAAAACAGGATCTACAGGCCTGGCTTAAGTGACAACAAGGGTCTACTGTTATATTGGTTCTGAAAATACTAAATTGTATATCGGTAGATATATCTTTACAGTAATGTGTTTTCTTAGTTCCAAAACAAAGAGAAATATCACTAAATATTTTCTAAGAGCTGTGTTAAGCAAAATTAGGGGACATTTTTAAACATGTTCAACTGAGGGGTTTAATTTGTAAAATCTATTAAGATAGACATATTTGTATAGACCACTGATTCCTTTAAACAATTTAAAAATGTGGCAGCAATAAACTTTTTAAACTTTGCCTGAGTGATGTTACTTCAACATTTATTTACAACTATTTTAAAACAGAAAACAGCAAATCACTATCAAAGATTCTAGTAATTTTATACATTTTTTACGTCTATTTCTTATTTATTTTTAGTTTTTTATTATTATATATTTGTGATTAAGTCAGTTGACTATGACAAGTTACTTAATTTCTGAATAACAGATTCTGGAAGTCCAAAAACATGAGCTCAGACTCAGAAAGTGCTGATCTTAAACATAGTATTAATCTAATTCTTTGTGCACTTTTTTGTCTGTGCTAAGCTGCTAAACAGTCAGAATGTGATCACTTTCAAATCTCAGCTTCATATATAATTTAAGTCAAAATAAATGGAACATGAGTAGGGAGCTGTTAACTATCAGAGTGTATTACAGTTTATGTAGGCTGGATTGTTTGATGAGTTTGTCAAGCTGTTCTTTTTTTAAACATGAGTGACATCAAAGTGCCAATTATTTAGATCTATTAAAAACCACCAACTGACAGAACAAAACAAACTCAAATCTATTAAAAATCTAAACTAAGCATGTAAGATATAATGAAATGTGTGTGAATTGATAATATTTGTATCTCATTATAGCTACTGCTAGGTTAAAAAAAATAAGTCTGTCCCCTTTAAAAGTTCTCATTCCACCCTTAACACCAAGTTGGTGAGCAGAATGGGTGGGGGCAGGAGGGGCGCCGCTCCTCTGTTTAAAAAACCCTGAGGTATTAGGGTGGACTAATCTTTAAAAGGTTAATTTATTCATAGAGATTTTGACAGAGATGTATGGCTGAACCAACATCTCAGGCACCTCTTCCCAGAGGGAGACGACTTGTGCAAAGAACAGAGAGGAAAAAAGGGGAGAAGGAGAAGGGGGTGGTGTGGGGGGTGGGGGCAGGCAGAAAGATGGAGTGCAGAGGAAGAGAGACAGAGTGGGGAGTCAACACGCTTTAAACACAAACACAAACACATAATTACCTCATAGGGGCTGACAATGACTCTGGCCTTTAACCCAGTACACTTAGAGCTCCCCAGTCTGTGCTCTTTGCTCAGGAAGGAAAATGTAAACTTAGAGTAAATTATGCTCTGCAAATGATGGGTAAATACTGAAAAGCAGCCGCAAATGTTTGTGTGTAATAGAAAATTTGGTTGTAACCAGTATTTTTCCAATTGTAAAGTTTATTTTCATTTTTGGACAAAAGTCAAATGACTGTTTTTCTAATTAGTCAGTTTGTGTTGTTAATCTGCTGCTACTGCTGAAGCACTTGTGTCTGACGAGAAGAAATCATCCTAAAATTAAAATAGCACAAGTCAAGGACTACACTGCTCTAAAACTGCGAGAGGCTTTAGACTAAATATGGAGGTCAGCAGCCCCCCGGGCCTTGCAACAGTACAATTAAACAAGTTATCAACAATATTCAAATAAAACAACCATGAACTTAGGCAAGCTTTCTCGCATTACTAATGATTAGCTGCTGTGCTTATGTGAACTATTTAGCTGGAGGGGACGCAGTGTGGAGTTTTTGGTCAAAACCAGCTGCACAAATTCACCACTGCAACCAGAGCTGTGGAAAATTGATAGGACATTAGGTTACAAAAAACCGGAGATGGAGCTTCTTGAAATGAGGTGACTCAAACAAACATTTCTCTTAATCTTGCCAGTTTTGTTTACTCTGCAACTTTGCTACTGGCAAAGTATTTGGCATTGCTTCATACACACATATTTTGCTGTTGATGACGTGGTCATACATGCTTAAAGAAATAAATCACAAAGATTTGTGTTCGTCTGTTTGCAGGACACTGCCCTAACAATGTAAAGGCTGCTTTAAAGCTATGCTTTTAAAAATATTCATGAACAAACATCTCACTGAAATGTTTTGAGTACCGAAGACTATTTTATTTTTCTGCAGACACATAATTTTACTATTTTCTTTTTGTCTTGTTTTTCTGGTACCTTGGGGGCATTTTTGGTCTAAAAATAAAAAAGTAGTGAAATAAACAAAACAATAATCGTAAATTTGTTCTCCCATACATACATACACAATCTGCTGACATGACATGGAATTTACTTTAACTTAAAATCCAACATTGAGTTTTCCACCGTAGTGTGTGAAGGTTTGTTTGCACTTCAGAATATATCCGCTGTAAAACAATCTGAAAATTATGCTTTTTATACTCTTGATCAGCTACTTCATTTGTGTGTCTCATATTATTGTGTCACTGTTGTTACGCTGCACTCAATAGCAAATGAGAACTGCAACTAAGCTTCTGATATCATAAAAACATTCACAAATAAATAAAAGAAAATCTCACAAGCATGGAGTAAGATCTTTTCAAAGGTAGCATATCAATGTTCCTTTAAAAATCTTTAAGCTCAGTATCAAAAGTAGGGTGAATTTTATAATTAGGATGACCAATTTTGAATCACTGCATTTACAATCAGTAATATTTAATAAATATTCTTCTAGAATGCCTTTAATCGAAGGTCCTTTCTGTCTGTTGCATTGTTCATTTGAACAGAGAAGCAAAAAACTGCAGCGTAATTGTTTACTTTAACTCTGTTGGAATAGTAAAATGCCCAAAATAATATATTAAACATGTAATTCAAGTTACTGCTTTGAGTAGTGCAGGGTAAGGTTGCAGTTTACCAAAATGTAGGTAGATTTTTTTTAAATAAAATAATAAAATGATCATATAGACAAAGAAGTGCAAAGATAAAATTGTGTAAATTGTTACATTAATTCTCTTAATTAAATTATATTAACTTGTCTCTTCCAGTGTTAGTTAGCAACATATTTTAAAACAACTGAAAGTGTTTCAGATGTTCAGTAAACTTTACCAAAATCTTCCAGGGAGTTTGCTCTTAAATACAGTCATCAGGAATTAAAACTGCCTTAAACCACCTTGTCAGGATGCTAAAAGTATTGAAATTTTGTCATCAAGGCTTTTAGAATGACTTTTTTTTTTAAACAAACATTGAAAGGAAAACATTAACCCTGTAACAATAACTGCTTTTGCATAGTTATGTCAAATGGAGAAATGGAGTATCATTTCACTCAAAGAATCAGAAATTACCAAGCCAAACTTCTATTACAATTTCTGTGCAGATTTCAAAATCAGGATTTACATTTGCAGGATTTATGTTATTTACAAACACAAAAATATTTTAAAAAAGGATGTATAAATATGTGTTTGGGAACTTGTTGAAGTCCAACTGCATTGTTTCATTTACCAGAATTGCTAAGAAAATTTTGACAACGAAACAAAATAGGATTTTTCTACTAAACACTTAAACATCTGCCTTGATCTTTGCCAGCTGCTTACCAGCAAAACTGTTTGTTTCGCTTTTGTGTACTTCAATCTAACCTTTTTGTTTATTGACTGCCTTAGTTTTACAACATGTTACAAAACTACACAAATGTTAAAAAAGTCATGCTTTCAGCAAAACAGGCAGCCAGGAAACTGGGTAAACCAAACTCCTGTTCAGTGTTCAGAGCCATCAGTACTGATGTAGGACAGCTAAGACATTAGGAAGGTCTGCTGCCGGTCATCAGACAGAAGCATTAGGACTCCTGAACAGACTTCGTTAAGACAGTGAGTGTGTGCAGTGGCCTGGGCTGCATGCCCGGTGGTGTCACGTCTGAAAAGTTCAGGCTCCCAATGCAAGTTTCATTTGTTCTCCACTACTGTTCAGATTTGAGATCCTGTAATAAACCTGGCAGTGAAAACTCTAAATGTGCCACCTCTGATTATTACTGATCTCACAGTGATGATAACCCTAACTTCCACAATTCCTCATGAAGAGATGCAGAACAATCACTGCTGTTATCTGATTGGTCACTTTTAAAGGCTTATGTTAGCTTTGCTATGTGGAATTATACACTTTTCTGATTTACAAAAACAGTCTAGAAAATGAAATACAGACATTACAAAGTTTTTATGATTATGCATATTTTCCTTTGCCATAAAACAAATGGGCAATACCCTTCTTTGATCATTGCCCCAGATGTGTTTTTTTATCTTAATCAAGTCTCTTTTGTTGTGCTCTTGATTAGTGCCCTTGGGGTTTCCAGTGCAATTTTGCTCAGGAAAAGGCAGAAGTTAATTTTGGGGAAAGAAAGACATAAAGGCAGATTATTACTTGGAAAATAGAAAATGCAATTTTTTTTTACTGCAAATGACAGCATATTTTTAAAGTATCGTGATAGTGGTAACTTTATCCTTTTGTTACAATAATCTTTTGTTGTGACACATTGATAGCCCAGATTTTGGTCACCGACTTGCACAAAGAGGAGAAATTGAGGACCCTATCTCTCTGTCACCTTTCATGTCCCCCTGTCCCTTTACTCAGATGTCCTGAGCTTTGCTGGACTCCTACCTTCCATGTCTCCCCAGTACCCTTGCTCCTGGCGCATCTAATTGAAAGCGATCTGGAGGTTAAGAGAGTTCCGTTTCTTCTCTAATCCCTCCACTGGGGAGACTCACATGGTCTCAATTACCCCCACCCCACCCCAGAACACTGGTCTCCCTCTCTCTGCTCTCAATCCGTCTCCTTGGCCTGCTCCTCTGCCAATGCACCAGCCCAGGCCCTTTTCAGCAGTTTATGTTATTAAGCGCACACTGCTGAGTTCCTGTCCTTGACAGGGGCCTGGAGATGTTATCTCCCCCGCCGCCGTATACAGTTACCTACCAAATATTTCATAAATTAGATTGGGATTGGCAATTTGGAATCTAGAGATGGAGGCTGAGGTGGACAGGGATTGGCTACAGGCTAGAGGGTGTAGAGGTAGGGGCTTTATCTGAGCGCACTGTAAGTAAAAGCAAAGGAGAATCTCCATGTGTTTACACTGGATGGAGAACTTCTGGGAGGTTTGTCACTGGCAAACTGAAGGTGAGCGGAGGAGAACTGGAGAGTGCTTAAGAGCTTTGGGATAAGCTGAGGAGGAGACCCAAATCCAGTTCTTATTTGGATAAAGATTTCTTTGGAGGTGGAGTTAAATATCTTGTCTGAAAAGAGTTAGACTGGGCATTTACGGAGCTTGAGGGATTGTGTGCGATGATATGCTTGCATCCCCTCTGTAATTAAACAAGGCTGTATTTGGACAAGTTACATTTCAAGACCTGAACAGCTCTGTCAATCCTGCAGAGCATGGAGAAAGTCTTGAGCCGGGACATCCTTGGTCAATTAAATTAGGTGGAACCTGTGAGGTCTTCCAACAATGAGCCCTCAGAAGATCTGCAATAGCACAAACATGGCCCCTGGCACACAACCTATCACTTCAAAAGAACATCATGAAGCAAGTGTTTAAAGATTTACATCAGCAATCACAAAAAAATTACACAAACCAAAATGATCAATGATCATTTATAACCCATTATGAGTCAAAAGGTGGCAGAGTATGGAGAAATAAAATAAATTATACACTGAATTTAAAGTTTTTCTTAAGAAACAGCATGTTTATGTTTTATCTCATCAACTACAGCCCATTTAAGATTTATGTATTCCAATATTTTAAGCCTTGAACAAAAACTGAGCCAGTAAAACATAATCATTTTAAATAAATGCACATTGATCCATAACAGTTGTTTTAATTTAATTTGTTCATTAAAATGGTATGCAAAGAAAAGTTTTTGTGATGTTTTGCATAAAGTTCCCTCAAAAATATGTTGATCTGAGGAAAATGTTTGCCAAAGGCGCTAATACAACCTCTTACATTCACACACCACAAGTTTTGGACTTTTAGCTGACAGAGTCAAGATAGTCCTTTTAATCTGTTATCTAGAGCACAAAACATCAGTGGTATACAGGGTTGTAGGGGAGCTGGTGCCAATCTCAAATGGTCACTGTGCGAGAGGAGGGGTACACCCTGGACAGGTAGAAAGTCCATCACAGGAAATGCAGATGGCAAGACAAATTACTAAACATTTTGGGTTCATAATAAGCATGGCACAGTAAGCACTTTGTTGTTGTCCTTCTTATTTCCTATTCTAGCACTTACTGATGAAAGTTAAAGGTAGACCGTTGTACATGTCTGTGAAAGTATTAATGTCCCATAAACCAATATTTGAAAATTAATTCACAGAATGATCAAGGGGGAAAACTCCTCAGAGTCAAGCAGCTTATGAAACTCAGTTGAGAAGTGTGTGATTTGCAAGAGACAACTTTCCTCCAGTTATAGTGAGCAGATATTCAGCTAATTAAAGTTTGAGCAAGCATCAGAAGGAAGAGAAAAACTGGGGCACTGGGTCTGGGTCAAGAGTTCAGCCTTAACTTGCATGGCTAATGTGGCACACTGTTTCTAAATTAGAGTTGACCTTCCTGGCCAGCCTGCAGTAGTTTAAAGCCAAAGCAAGCTCTTAGAGTCAGAATAACTTGTCAGTTTAAGAACTTATGGGATTGATAGAAAAAAATCTGACAATATATTAATTATTATATTGTAGATTTG
This sequence comes from Kryptolebias marmoratus, assembly GCF_001649575.2. Lineage (NCBI taxonomy): Eukaryota > Metazoa > Chordata > Actinopteri > Cyprinodontiformes > Rivulidae > Kryptolebias > Kryptolebias marmoratus. The sequence continues at coordinate 21,127,927 of NC_051437.1, read as the reverse complement.
GTTAAAAAATGTGTAAGACTTTAAAAAAAAAAAAAAAAAAATGTTGAGCTGCTAGATGAATGGAAACATAACACTGAACAACAGAAAAGCCACTCCAGGCTGTGGTTTAATAAAGGAAAACACTATAAATGGTGGGTTTTCCAAATATTTCTGCTATTAAACAAACGTAGTAACTCTGGTAACAGCCACCAGGTTTACAAGGACATAAAAGCTTGAATATCCAAAAAAGCTGTGGTGTGAAAAAAAAAATGTAATTAGAGTTTGGGAAGCATTTTTTTGAGGTGGTGTCTAAGCACTTTCATTTTTCTTTAAATGTTCACACTCTAAATTAGCTGAAGGAGAAAAGTTCAGTAACTGCAAAACACTCTCTAAAGCGGCACCCTCACCTAATCGTGTTCCATATTTTGTTGCGTGTTTCTGTTAAGAAAAAATGTTGCCTCAAAAAATTTGCAAATCTATTTTAAAAATCTATATCTAAAAATATTTAGCAGCAGATAACTATTGTTCTTAAAATGTATCCTTTTTCCTCATGTGGCCATTTGCCAAAGTTGTTTTTTTTTTTTTTTTCAAACGGAGTGTTTTCAATTTCTTGATTTTGTTTTCCCCGATTCATATAAAATGCACAAGGCACAATAAACGAGTGCTGCATTGGAGTCAAAATAGAGCCCTTGATGATAGGGTACCGAGTCCCGGTGTGGAGCTGCATTAGCCACAGGCTGCATGTGTTTGTCTGCTGTACACTCTGGAACATGTGGTTTTAGTTACAGAATGTTTTACTGCTCAACAATGTTTCTGCCTCGGAGCTCGGCACACTGCATAAAGACTACTTTGTCCCCTGATGCCCACACGGGAGGAGGCTGCCTCGCTGCACACACACACACACACACACATTCACAATGATGACATCAACAAGCGCACAGTGCTAATTTTGACGAAGGTGATAGTTTTCCGAAACTGGTGCTCATTAAACACGTACTGGCATCCTGTGTCTTTTCCTAAACAATAAAACAAAAAGTGAAAGTTAATGATTTCCCTGCTATTGAAATTTGATGTCTGTCTTACATGTTTGCTTTACCAGTACAGCTACGGCACGTGGCAACAAGATCCCAAGAATAAGATGCATCACTGAATGAATACAAAAGTGGCAAGTTGTCAGTATTTCATGCAGTGCTGACGCTGATAAAAATCAGACATATACGGCGGTAAATTTGGTCAAATGACATCGAAACAAGTGAAATTATGTAGATGGATACAAAACATCAAGGGTGAATTACCTCAATGTGAAAACAGATCTCCAGATCCTGGGAAAGTGTGCAAAAAATCAAGGAGGCAACGAGTGAACACATTAAATGTCACTTACATGACATCACACCTGCACCTCATTTCATTCACAGGGGTCTTTTAAACAGGGAATTATGATTGTGATCTCATGGTCCTATTTTGAGGGAGGGTATATACACTCCGGAAAGCAGAGTGAAAAGCTATGGACGAGTTGGAGGATGTCTGGCGTGAAATAACTCCGGTTGCCACTTGACACAGTCTGAGCGTGTTCCTCAGAACCAATGTGGTGCCAAAGCTGGTCAAATGGATTTTCAAACCGGGCGCTGAGGAGGAGTCACTTAAACAGCTTTGCCCTGGATTTTGTTTCAGCTCCATTTCTAAGCAGTAAAACTACCATGGTATGAGCAATAAACCTGCTAATTAAAGCTATGCAGGTGTAGAGCAACACTTAATACAAAAAACTATCCAAACTGAGATATCAGCTGTCATTTTAGGCCGAGTTTTTGAAGCATTTTAATACATCAGTTGGACCTTATCTAAAATTTTAAAAAATGCATCTTGGAAAAGTCCTGGTTTCAGCTGGTTGCTCTTCTACACAACAAGCCAGAACTGCAGAATTACCTGAGTGACGACAGCACTGTCAGTTAGGGCGGTGTGCTACAGAAACGGTTTTGGCAGCAAATCAACTTTAACGTCCTCATTACACCATTGTACAGCCACACATCAGTGTGTGTCACTAAGCAGAGTACAACCCCGATTCTGAAAACGTTAGGATGTTGTGTAAAATGTAAATAAAAACTTACACATCTCATAAACCCATATTTTAGGAAACATATAAAATGTTTAAACTAAGAAAATGTAGTTTTTAAAAGAAGGTAATTTTAAATCTTAAAGCAGCGACACATCTTTAAAAAAGTTGTGACAGGGCCATGTTTACCTCTGTGAAGCGTCCCCTCTTCTTGTAACAACAGCTCGTCTTCCAGCAGGAAGTCTAGAAACTGAGGACACCCGTTGTGGGACTTTTTGGAGGAAATGTTGTCCTTTTCTTGTCTGATGTAGGAGTCTTGCTGTTCAACAGTCCTGGGTCTTCTTTACCAGAGGGCCACCATCCTGCATGTTTTCCTTGTCTCTCTGCTCCAACACACCTGATTTGAATCAATGGGTGATTAACAGGCTTCTGCAGAACAAGAAGAGATCATTTAACCATCGGATCAGTTGTGTTGAAGCAGGGAAACAAGGAAAACATGCAGGATAGTGGCCCTCGAGGACGAGGATCGGCCACCCCTGTGTTAAATGTTCAATTGGTGGTGAGAACTCTAGACAGCAGGCAGGCTAGTTCAACACCCGGCCTCTTCTACTACAAAGCCACGCTGTTGTAATGACGCAGTATGTGGTTTAGCATTGTCCTGCTGACATGTGCAAGGCCTTCCATGAAAAAAAAACATTATCTGGATGGGAGCATATGGTGTTTTAAATGTTAAATGAGTTTAACAGAGAAGACGAGAACATGTCTGAATGGTGTTCACATATGGCTTTTTCTTTGCAGGATAGAGCTTTATAGTACATTTGGTTGGCACAACAATCCTTGTTTAGAGACAAAAATTTGTGTAAGTGTTCTTGAGCCCACACAATGATATCTATAACAGAATCAGACCTGCTTTAATACAGTGCCACCTAAGGGCCTGAAGATCGCAGCATCCAACACTGACTTTCTGCCTTGTCCTCTAATTTCTGCAGATTCCCACAGATTCTTGAAACAGTTTGATGACATTATGAACTGCAGCTGATGGGATATTCAAAGACTTCCCAATTTTTCATTATTCTTAAATTGTTCTATTATTATTATTATTATTATTATTATTATTATTATTATTATTATTATTATTATGTGTTGCTGCAATATAATTTTAAAATATCTTAATTTTCTAAAGAATGTACAGTTTCTTAGTTTACAAATTTGTCATGTTTACTATGTTCCATATTGGCTGGTACAACCGTGTTAAATGGGGTTGACTCCAAAAGTTAATCAGTAGTAGATGTACATCAAATGATTACTTTCTGAGAATTTCATTAAAATCTGCCTTCACCTTCATTGGCAGGAGACAAAAATAAAACTTGAAATCATTAAATTTCCATCTTTAATCCTAGAAAGGTTTTTTTAAAATAAATCACTACAATGCAAAGTACTAAATGTTTCTTTAAAGCACTGCAGGTTTATTTATGTAAATTAAAAAAAACTGACCAGACAAATCCTGAAATACACGGTATTGGATTTCTACATTTTTGCCACAAATGAAAGAAAAGTGTAAGCATATTTAAGAGTTTTTGCAACTTTTTAGTTGTCTATGTGTTTCGTGTTTACTTCAGGTTGTAGTTGGTTCAACTAGTTAATGCCTCCTTCAGTTATTTACACCCTCACAGTTCATCACAGCATTCAATATTTTGCTTACACCGTGAGGCCAACAAAGAGTGTAATAGCTTTCAGCAGGGAGACGGTAACAGATGGTGGAAGTCTAAAAGAGCCATTCAAAAATTTTACAGAGTGGCAAAAACATCTCATCATATCATAAAAGAGGCTGAAATGTTACATTTGTTTGACTTTACTCCCGGTTGGGTTCAGTGCATGGACTGGAAACCTCACACAAGCTGAGTGCAATAAACAGACAGCCTTTCCTGCAGTACACACTGCTTTATGTCAAACAGAATCTGTTTCACAAAGCAGATTTTAGCTCTTCTGACAAATCCTTTTTTACGCGTACACTGACAGCATCAAGCCACCTGTTTTGCATCTGGCTGGGGTAAGCTAATATCATGAAAATAAATAGTTTGGTTGATCCGAGTTGGTCGTACAGTAATCTAGATATCCTTACTAGAGAGAGCAGGAAAACTCAACAGAAAAAATGTTTAAAAAAAAAAAAAAAAAGAATTATTTTTCTATCATCAAATAACTGAAAATAAAGAAAAAGGCTGCTGCACTTTGGACATCTATTGTGTGCATGACCGTGCATGACAAATTTACAAACTAGTTGCAACCTCAAAGTTGCTGATAAAACAGCCTTTTCTCTGTTAGATGGTTATAAAACAGTACTCTGTCACCACCTTGTGGCAAAAATCAGTACTCCAAAAAAAATAAAAAACTTGTTGAACTTATATTTCAAGCATCGATTTCTAGTTTCTTATTTTCATTAATAAAGACAAAAATAAATGCAACTGATAAATGTTCTGTGAAAAAACAAACAAACAAACAAACAAACATGGAACCAATTAATGACCTTTATTGTTTTAGCTCCAATCAAATCATCACACTTTTATCATGCCTATTTTTTTAGGGCCAAAATATTTCCTCAATGAGCCTAGTGCTAGAAAATGCTAACAACTACATGAAAACACAAAATAAATGTAAATTAATTTTCAATTTTTATACATTACAAGCAAGTTGTCAAGTCAGAGCACTGCATGTATATCTCTATTACTTTCTCTTAAATCTTGTGAGCAGGGTTTTAGTGTAAACTATATGAAAAAAAGTGCTTTTGCTACCAAGGTTCCAAAGAATGTTTTGGGAATGTTTATTTTTTTTATTTAAAGAGTAAAAGTTTAAAAGGATGCCTCACACGTAAAAGCCTTCATCTTTCATCATCCAACACCAAAGCTGTCAAAAATCTTTTGTTCAACCATTCAGCTAAACAAAACTTATTGCTGAGAAATTTAATAATTATGGGGCGAACATCTTATCAACCGGCAAATCTTGGCCAAGTGCATTAAGTCACTAAAAGTAAATATTGTTTCAACTGGAAAAGACCTTGTAAGCAAAGTGTGAACAACCAATGGGTATGTTTCAAGTCTCAAGTTATAATACTAGCAAGTTAAATTGGTAATGTTAGTGAAAGAGCAGTGAAAGATAAGGTTGCTTATTTGATGTGTTTTCTTGTGTTGCTAATGATAATTAACATGCAAATGAAGGCCTGGAGCTAAACAGGGGAGTTGCAGTTCTCCGTTAATAACTACTGTGTGACATCAAGATTATAAATGAGATCCTTTTTGGCAGAAGACAAAACAGTAATTGGGGTTTTGACTAAATAATCTGCAACAAAGTATGAAAGCATTAGACAGTGGTGGGAATCATAATGATTTCTGTTAATTATGTGGCTGTTCCTGGGGGAAGGTGGTCCATGATGGATATGTAAAATTAGTTTTTTTTGTAGTATCCATCCTTCTTATGAATATTAAAAGCCCTTGTTTATTTTAGTGAGTGAGTGTCTTCTCTACTATATGTTTAAATACAAGCTCAGGAAATTTAAAACCACTCAATAAGAGGGATCGGTTACTATGTTTTGAAAGAACTTTGCTCCAAAACATTTTGTGTTAATAAGGTTTTTTTTGTCCCAAGAAGAACTATGTGACTTTGTACCTTTCTGTATCATTTCTAGTTTTTTAAAACACAAACTAAGCTGAAAAAAAAGTTTCACCTTAATATTAAATTAGTAAATAACCAATTCAAAGCCTGTGCAAGTTTTCTATTGACCTAAAAGCGTAAGCATCAATTCAACAAAATTTCACATCTCTTGTCATTATTTAAATATGTTTGTACTTAAATACTTGACTTTAGTCAACTTTAACCCACTGCCACTTAAAGATAAAGCTTAAGACATAAAGATAATGTGGAGCAATAGGTACATTAGTTAGAAAAAAAATAAGCAAAATTATGAGAAGCAACAGTCTCCAGAAGCAATCAAGATTTTCCTCTTGCAGTTATCAGGATGCAAGTGATCGATCAGAGCTGAAATATGGCGTTTCCAAGTCATATTATTGTCTCCCTGTGATCCCAGGCAGAATTTATGATGAAAACACGATTTATGCATGTTTGTATGATGATCAAAAGTTTTAATATGAGGCCAACACAGGGATTTTGCCATGTGGGATATGGGTTAAATCCAGTGGCCGGCAATGCATTTAGGCCTTCAGTGATGTCCAACTTTGTCAATAAATACCTTTCATTATGCCAGCATTTATAACACCAGGATTGGAGAGTAGTTCGAAACACACTTAAGCACTAATTGGCATTACATCACCTCAGTTGTGTACAAAATGGGCTTTTATCCGGCGCATTTTAAAAATATAACAAACCCGCATCAGCAATTAAAACATATATGGTATGCTACAGTCAAAACTAAAAAAAAAAAAAATTAGAATAAAATAAATAAAATGTTTGCACTCACCAAAACGGCTGTGTCCCCCAAAACAATTATTTCAACACAAAATCCATTCTGTGACAGGTTAGCTAGCTCGGGGTCGGTTAGCTAGCCGACACCGAGCTCTAACGAGAGCTAGCTTCTCTTGAAAAGTTCGTCTTGAAAACAGCCTTGCTGGTAAATCAGCAACCAAATCAACGTGTTGCTCTCCTTCGGCCATGGTGGGTTAAAAAAGTTTTTACCAGTAACAGTTCAGGGTGTGACTCTGTTGATCTGCATAGCTTTGCCGCGGCTTAAACTCGGAAGTATCCATATCCAATCACAGGATGCGTTAATGTCACGTTCAACGTGAGGCCAGCTTGTGATCTGATTGGCTATCGCAACTGTCTATCAACAATATTTGGCCGTTGACTTACAGCGCACAGACGCCAGCACTGACGGTTCTGAAGGCCCGGGCAGATTTCATACAGCCTCTGGCAACATAAAATAGCTGAATTCTGATTGGATAAAAACTCTAACCTAAAAACAACAGCACTGGAAGGAGCATAATATGACACGAAGAGAATATGAATACTTTTAGATATCTTGGAAAGTAAATTAAAAGTTAAATTAATCTTTATCATAATTATGATGATTTCTGGTTATGTTAGGCCAGCAGAGAAGGCCTTGCTGCCCCTGACGGCCCACCACTGGTTAAATCCCCTTTCATATTATTATTTCATATTTTGTACAGTCAGCTGATACACAAGTAACAGAGTAAGCAAAAGAAAAGCAAAATCTAACTGAATACAGAGGTACTTTATTACTACAGTTTACAAGTTCTTGTAATTTTGCTGATTTGTTTGTGAATGTTTTCATTGCTTGCTGCTTAAATCAGCTATTGGTTTATCAGTGGAATCATAAATGGACTCTGACAGCTCAGCTTCTATTTTTAACCCAATATATTCAGAAGACCTCACAGGAACCCCTGAAGTTGTTCCTCTGACAGTTGCTGTTTATTCAAACCTTTTCCTATGTTTGTTTGGGGAATTTTATAGTAATACTGTTTACTGTTAGCGGACACACTGGTCCATTATGCATAACTGTTTCTCACAGGAAGGGTAAAGCGGATGGAGGCAGGGAGAGGAAACACTCAGCACCCATTCTTCCACTTGAAGCCATTCAGAACACTCCGGAAGACTTTACATTAAAGCGTGTACATAATTGAAAAAATGGATGTGCTCGTGCTTGTGTAGTTATTCCGTTTTCAGTGTGGGAATCTCCTTGCTGACTTTGTAAGAGTCTGTGCGGCTCTTAAAAGTGTGCCACTGATTAGAACAGCAAAGATGACTACAGCTAAGTATTGACAAGACAAGAGGGAGAAATAAGACTAAGATTAAGTATTACTTTCCACATGGAATTGTATGTTTGTGGACACTGTTTTTAGATGTTGTTCTTATTTTTTTTGTTTGTACGTTTGTGTTGTAACTGCGTAATTTTTATATACTTTTTTAAACACATCCTCCCGTTTATGTGTGGATTTCCCTTTGTCTTCCCATTTAATCTCACAACCTTGTATGTTAGGCAAATCTATGATTTTAAATTGATCAAAGGAATGAGTGCAATCGTGCGTGATTGTCTCTCTGCGCTCCCCACCTCTTCACAAAACATCAAATGGGATAGATTAAAATCTCCTTTATCTGTAGGCAACTGGGATAGAATATAAATGCATGAATTTGAGAGGACCAGATCGTTTAAATATGTAGGTAATAGTGAATAGGACTGAGCAAACTGAAGGTTTTGGAGTCTGATTCAAACACTCAGAGTCACTGCATTATTTCATTCTTTTATTATCAACTGAAACAACCAACTGTGTTGATTACCAATTCATCTTAGTTGGTGGTCATCACCTGGAAAAATAAGCAAAAATATATTTTTTTCTCACTTCACAGAGCATCTTGTTTTAACTGTAATTGGTTTGTACTTTTCATTGTCTTTAACACTAAATTTTCAGAAAGATTTATAGCTAGATCCAGTGAGCCTGAGACTAAAATTAACATCTGCATGTAACGCGGTCTCATAAACAAATATCTAGAGTAACTACTCACATTGCTCATCCAGCTGGTGTAGGCACTAACTCTAGTGAAGACAGACGGTTTCTTGGGGTAGTTGCAGCCCATGCTGGAGCCAAAGCTCACCACTCCGTGGACGTCCCAGGAGCCATCAGAGTTCTGACAGTTCAGGGGACCGCCAGAGTCTCCCTGAAGGACAACAAACAGGTCGTGTTTGTAGTGAGTTAGGTGAGAGCTCGTTCAGAACTGTCATGGAAAAATAATCTAAAGTTTGCTAAATTTAGGCGGTCTGACTTACGTTGCAGCTAGCCAGCTCTCCGTCTCCTCCAGCACAGATCATGCTGGTGGTGACCAGACTGCCCCACCAGTCATACCTGCTGCAGGTGGAGTGATCGACGACTGGGAGGAGGGCCTGCTGCAGGACGTCAGCGATGGGTCCCCCAGCTTTATTAAAAAACAAGATGTTCAGGTTAACAGATGAAGCTTACACCACTATATTCAAACCCATTTCACTAAGGTTAGTCTTTGATTTTAGTTTTGCTAATTTTTTTTTTTTTTTTTTTGGCACAGCTTCTGTCACATACCACCAATCAAAAAGAAACAAATTTGAGTCATATTGTACAAATGGCTTGGATTTTTGCACTGTGTATAAAACTTTGGTCAACTAATGTGTTTATATGTAAACTTTATCCTGATAACCTTCTGCAATAATGAAGGTTATGTAAAAGTTAATTATAAGGGAGCTCCAAACCAAATCTGACCCCTTCAGCTTTGATCAAGCTCATGGCAAGTGAGATAAAGATTTATAATTAACCTCAGTGTAACGCCAGCTTTACAGGAACATTGATTATACGACACATATGGGAATGGAAGTTACTGCTTTGGCCTTGCGTACTGGATGCATCTTTACTCTTATTTTGCCATCAGAACTTACTCCAGAGGCGTCCCCAGCCGGTGACGTAGCAGGGAGCATTGTGAGGCAGGATTTCTCCGGAGCTGGGCAGACAGGCAGGCATGATGCTGTCTGACAGTTTGACGGGAGTTGGCAGCTTGATCAGGGCGATGTCATTACTGGAGAGGGAATACAAATGCAACATTTATATTGGCAGCAAGGAGAAGTAGCATCACGGATAAATAGTTCCAGCAGCACAACATCCTGCTTGCTCTGTAGGGTCAGCTACATTATTCGTACCGGATTCTGTAGGAGTCCCAGTTAGGGTGGACAACGATCTTGGCGGGGCTGATGGCAATGGAATCAGGCTCGTTAACATTCAGGTTGTGTTTTCCCAGATAGACTCTGTAGGTGTAACTTCTATTTTGTCACAAAAAAAAAAGACAGAAAGAGGTGCGCTCGATTTAGTAAACTACTGTCATCATTATTTCATGAGAACGATTGCTGTTAAAGTATTCCTAGCTGTTATGCTTTTTTTTATTTCATTTTATTGATTAAACATAGAGATATAAATGACCACACACTACTTTGTATCTGCATTATTCAGGAATGTGCTCAACTATACATGGTACAGAAATATCTTCAGTTTTAACTCTATCTTTCTAATCCACCTTAATAAATACTTTCTTTTCTGCAGTGCTCTATGCTTTGTCTCTCATCAGTAGTATTTATTTTCATCTGGTCAAGCCTTCTTTAACTTTTAATTTTTAAATCCATCTCAGTTATTGAGAATAAATGTATGTTTTTTACCCGATGCAGTGAGCAGCAGTGAGGACCCACTGGTCAGAGATCAGAGTGCCACCACAAGTGTGGTAGAAGGAGCTACCACTTCTGTACTGCAGAGACACCTGAGGGCAACAACACACACATGTTTTATGTTTTTAGAAAGACAATTAATTTTGAAAGCTAGTCTGAAGGGTGAATACCTGCCAGGGCCAGCTGCTCTCACGGGCATCATCTCCACCAACCACCCTGGAGAGGATGGGGGGAAAGGTAGGCAGACCACAGCCGTAGGCTGAAAGACAACATTAAAAATATATATATATCGCAGTTCATCACAGTGTCCTAACACCAGCAGTTATAACACTGATCTCATTTTTAAGCTGCTCAGCATCACATGTAATTTTTCAGTCAGAGAAGTTCCTTCATCTTACCTCCGGCGACAAAAAAAGCCAAGATCAGAAACTTCATCGTGACTGTCTGTGACTTCCACTGGGACTTGTACCTCTTTATATAGTGCATTACTTTGCAAATATCAGACGTGTTATTTAGGATTTATTCCAGCCGAGTCAGGAAAACTTGGTGGGAAAAACAATTTAACCTTGAAGATAAGAACAAAGATATCCCTAAATACGCCATATCTTTCCTACCTCCGCAGTACCTGCGTGAGAACCACCCAGATGCTTCCTGGTGTGATCAGGACTGTTAACTTTAAACTTTTTTGTGGTAAAATAATGTTTTTTGTGCCATTTTATTCATTCCTGTATCACTTTAAATTTTTATTTTAAAATCCTATCAAAGTAAAGCTTGTGGGTTCTTGAATAGCAATAAAATTATTGAGAACTTCCAGTCATGTCACAGAATCTGCTTCATTAAAAGTCTGCTTTTTTATTATTGGTAACTTGCCTTTTCTGATTTGTTTGGACTTTGATCCAACTTTTGATCCAGCTGGGACCAGGTAGGGACTCAGGATACTGTCCTTCTATTATTCACTTCTTATTTAGCAGCATTTTGTTTGCTGTTAAAATTAGAAATTTACCCTCTTCTGCAGCTGCTGCATCCCAGTTCCCCAGTTTCTGTTGTTTTGCTTGCAGCTGGTACAAAATAGTAACCCCAACATATAAACACTTCATAACTTCTGAATATAATGTGTTTAATTTGATTTAAATGTGGGTAAAAATACACAGAGAAAATAGTACTTAAGTGATACATATATGTGTGTGTGTGTGTGTGTGTGTGTGTGTGTGTGTGTGTGTGTGTGTGTGTGTGTGTGTGTATGTATGCAAAGGAAGTTAAACATGTTAAACATCAGTTCCATACAGTTAAAATAATTATTTTGATATATTAATGTTTACTAATATATTCACAAACATAGGGGGGCTTTGAGTAGAAGCAGCTGCATTTGTTATAGACTTGGATTTTTCGCAGGAACTTCAGCTCACTAAATTAAAATCCTGTCCACTGACAAGCATATAAAAAAAAACTAAAAAAAAACTTGTGAACACTTTGGCCTTGGCCTTGTATTTCTGTTGACATCTGCTACTTTGGGTGTCCATTTAACTCCACCCTTCTGTTAACATTTCTCACAGTGTAAATTTCCATAAGTTAGATACAGTTTTTTTGTTTTTTTTTTTCAGGTTACATAACAACGTGAAAGGTATAAATATGTCATATTTACTTGAAAGTGTGGAGATACAGACATGATGAAGTTCGTGGTGCTTGCTCTGCTTGTTGCTGGTGGTAAGAATCGTTTTGCTAAAAGAAAAAAGTCACATGAAACCTCTGTGTGATCAAATTTGGAGCTTTCTTTTTAAACATTTCCTCAGCTTATGGGTGCGGCACACCCACCTTCGCTCCTGTGGTGAGCCGAGTGGTTGGAGGTGAAGATGCCAAGCCTAACAGCTGGCCATGGCAGGTAAAAATTAAACCTCTAAATGGGAATTTTTTAGTCAAAGGAAAATGTTAACAGAAAAAAGTAAAGTTTAAATGAAAAAAATAATTTGATCTAATAACATGAAAGCAAAAGGTTTATGCAATACTTTTCCAGGAGAAAAAAAGGTGCTTTACAAAAGGAATGAAAACTTTTAAACTAGAAAAGGAAACACCTAAATATATGCAACATTACACTGGTAAAACTAAAATTAAAAGAGGCAAAAAGCTATTTTGTATGGCTATATTGAAATAAAAACTTTTCAAAATTTCATTTAAAATCTTGAAAAGGCAAAAAAAAAAAAAAAAAACAAAGATGGTCAAAAGAAAAGTTGGAATCTGTTTAGTTCATCATGAACATAAATTTATACTCAAGAAGGACTTCAGGACTTTTAATGAGGACACATTGTCTCACAAACTATAAAAATTTAGCACTATACCATAACAAAAAAAAAAACAAAACAATGAAAGTAATTTAACATAAAAGATAATCCAATGAATTCTCACGTGTTTTTCAGATTTCCCTGCAGTACAAGAGCAACGGTGAGTTCAGACACACCTGTGGAGGTACTCTGATCTCAAACCAGTGGGTCCTGACTGCTGCTCACTGTATCAGGTATAAAACAGTAAAGTACAGACTCTAAGAACTCAGCAGTGAAATATAAATATGTGTGCTGAATGTTCAGTTTGTTGTGTCACCTGCTGAAGTCCTCTGCCGCTTCTGATTGGGCAACTTGTAGCAAAGGCAGGGAGTACGCAGTGGTCATGGGAAAGCACAACCTGAAGGAAACAGAGCAAGGTACTGTGAGTATGGGCACCTCCAACATCATCGTGCATGAGAAATGGAACCCTCTGTTCATTCGGTAATTTACAAATACAGTACACAAGGTATGTCTAAGAACAGGAAGTAAACCAAGTTGAATACTGATGTCGTTTGATGTCCTTGTGCTGCAGCAACGACATCGCCCTGATCAAACTAGAGTCCCCTGTTCAGTTTTCTGACACAATCAAGGCTTCTTGTCTTCCTGCTGATGGCTTCATCCTCCCCCATAACGAATCCTGCTATGTCACTGGGTGGGGTCGTATCTACAGTGAGTAAACACCTTACTTATTGATTTATTTATTTATTTATTTTCCAGCTAATTGGCCTTCTATTCTGAAATAAGGCAGTGGATGTTTTTTTGGCACCCTCTTTTTTTTACCTGAACTTATTTGGATCTTCCTTCCCAGCCGGTGGTCCCATCGCTGACATCCTGCAGCAGGCTATGCTGCCAGTGGTGGACCACGCAACCTGCAGCAAATCTGACTGGTGGGGCTTCCAGGTGACAGAAACCATGGTCTGCGCAGGTGGAGATGGAGTTGTATCTGGGTGCAATGTGAGTCTAAAACAACAGTGACTGTCATTTTACATAGCAGTGAGAAAATACATCATACAAATCCCCCCGAAAACTGAACACAATAATTTGCATCTATTTTTTCCCCTCCTTTTTTATTGGTTTCAGTCAGTTCTATATACATTTAAGGCAAACTATTTCAGACAAAGTGCAACCTCAGAAACAAAGCTAGTTGTCAGTAATTTTGGTCATAATCACTAGGTTGATTTGACCATATTTGACAATATTAGTTTCTCAGATGTGAAGGCTGGCAAGTTTTCTTTTCCAAACCTGACAGTAAATTACCTGTTTGATAAACAAAAAAAAGCCATTTTCATAAATAAACAGAAGAAAAAAAAACATAATAGCTTTCTTTTTTAAGTGCCATGCTTCTCTCAAAAACATCAGGTGTAAGTAATAACTGAAGAGTGCCTTCGTTCACAGATTGTATGTTTTTCTGTCACTTTATGATTCAGGGAGACTCTGGCGGTCCTCTGAACTGTCAGAACGCTGGCGGAACCTGGGAGGTTCATGGAATCGTCAGCTTTGGCTCTGGTCTCAGCTGCAACTTCCCCAAGAAGCCCACTGTCTTCACCCAAGTCAGCTCCTACATAGACTGGATCAACTCTGTAAGCTCCAGAAACTGGCACTAAATAACCTCATGTAAAACTTTGTTTTTTTTTTAACCTAACACGTCTCAATGATTTTTATTCACAGGCAATGATGGCCTATTGATAAGATCAGCGTTTAACCCTCCCGTGGCCTTCGGGTCAAATTAACCAGAAGACACAAGGGCTTCTCTACCTCTCTCTATCTCTGTCTCTTTTATGGTCAAGAACCGAAACCAGTGCATGCACACCCAAAAAAAGATACATAAGGAACAAAAAACAAATAAAAAGATTCTACTTTCATTGCTTTGTTCTCTGTCATTTTAGTATGTTCGTTTTTTTATTGAACTGTCAATTTTCCAAAAAGAAACAACAATAAAGGAATGATGTGCATTTCCTTTTGTTCCAGGAAATGTATCAGTAATAAAAACATAATGTATACATAATTATACTGTTATACATCATTAGCAAAACCAGTTCAAGTTTTTGCCAGCTCCTTTGAGCTTGGATATTTACTACTGAACATACTGTGTCTCGTATGTATAAAATGTAATTTAAACATATATATATGTTTTTGATCCGTTTTGTTTCCGGTCATATTAAGCCTGTCTCAGAGTACGGATGGGGCCTCCCCACCCGTCCTCCTGTGCTGAGCAGGGTGGTGGCAGGAGAGGATGTCAGGCCACACAGATGGTCCTGGCAGGTAAGGTCAGCTTTAAATGGGAGTAAATGTGTTCCCTCTGATAAGGATTTCTATTAGTAGCACCCCAGAATACAAAGGTTGGCACCTTTTGTTCCCACATTTTGGTCTTGAAATTTAAACTTATCTTCTCAAGCAGATGTTGACAGAATTGCATGCACTTTAGTGCATTAGAAAAAAAAAAAAGTTCTGCTTTACCAAGCTGTTGCTCCAGTCAGACAGCAGAGGGCACTAGAAGCATCTTTCTGGAGTCATCTGTGTAAATATATATAAAAAGACACTAATCTGTGAAGAAAGAGTTCAGAAGAAGAAAACTGTATATAGGTGTTAAAACTTTAAAGGAATGAGAATTTTCCTTCAGAAAAAAAAGATCTCACAAAAAAAGCATGAGATTTCATAACAACTGTTTAAAAGACAAGCTAATTATTTTGGTTACCTAAACACCTGAATAATCAGTTTAGTCAGTTTTATCCACAAATACAGATGATTCTTTTTCTAAACCTCTAAGTCATGTCAGCTTCCATCCATCCCATAGTGAAAACTAGTGTGGAGCAAGATAAACACGGTCTGAAGGCGACTCATTGGCTTGAGGGCAGCTAAATTCTTCCCTCATGAGGCAACAACATCCTGCCCGGCTCATAACAGCAACCCACACAGTTTAACATCCCATTCGCAGCCTTGCTTGTGTACGAGGAGTGTCCGTTACCAATTAACTTCAGTTTATTTTCCTTTGCGGAGGTGGTAAAGCAGTAGAATATTTACGTAGCATGTGACAAGGTTTTGTTTCTCATCTCCTCCCAAACATAATGTACTGGTTTGCCATTTACAAGAACGGCATTGCCTTGATAAAGCTGCCATCTCCTGTCACCTGTTTTGACACAATAACCCCCTCCGCGTTTCCTGAGCAGGTGTCATCCTGCCCTACGAAGCCCCATGCTATGTCTCAGCCTGGGGGCGACTCTCCAGTGAGTAGTAAATCATCACAATTATTACCCATGCTTTCAATCCTAATTAAACATTATTTAAAGCTAACACCTCTTAGTCAGTTTCTGTGTAAACCTGTCAGCTGCCAACTTAAGCCAACCTCCTGATGAGAATATATTTACCTAATAGCGGAACAATAAATGGGACAAGTATTTGTCCAACTTTTGACTAACAGATGAGGTCAGGCAGGAATCCCCGTGGACTATGATGTTTGCAGGTGAGATCGTGATCTGTGGTGAGAACCTGGAGAGGTGGAGGTATGTACTTGAAAGACGAAGGATGAAAAAGGAAGGAAGACAGAGTGCATGTGTGAGTGAGAGGGAGGCAGGGGGAACAGAGGTCACAAAGGTGCAGGACTTCAAGTACTTACGGTCCGCTGTCCAGGAAGAGAGGCGAAGAAGAGAGACCAGGCAGGATGGAGAAAGCTCCCACACAGACACCATAAAAATACACATTATACAAACACAAACTTAACAAATGCTCACCTTTATTTCTTATAAATAATCGAGATAAATGACTTTTCAAAACTTCCGCATTTTTAATAACACCAATATGAAGGTCATAGAAAAGCATGTGTTCACAGTACATATGAAAAAGACATTTAAGTAATAAAAGGGCAGACTTGCATGACACTAACAATTTTTTTTTTTTACAAAAAAGTGACATCTAAATATAAACACTATCAAACTGAAATGTAAAACATTTGACATCATAGTAAAAAAAAAAAAAAAAATTATAATTTGTTTTTTTGCAAATGTGATCCACTCTTTTTCCTCAGAAACACATTTGACTAAAACAGAACGGACACACCGAGCTCCAGCTTTGAAACGAGTCTGTGAAAAGCAGCTGAATTCCAGTGACAATCCAGAAGTGAGTCGAGGATGCTGCTGCTGCTGCTAACGTTTCAGTCTTTTATGCAAAACACAAAGTTGAACTACACAGGAAACACTAGTGGAAAGTACTTTAGATATTACAAAGCAAAACAAACAAACAAAAAAAAAAAACTTTACAAGAAGAATAACATTGCATTGAATGACTGATAAGTTAGTTAGCTTGGCTTCAGGCGTTTGTATATAAAAAGAAGAAATTAAGAGTGTCCTGACAGGGAACATGTATACTAATGTAGTTCAAAGCTTTCCCAGAATAAAGCCTGAAGTAGCAGCTCTTCCTCCACATACTTGAAGTGAAAACAGGGCTGCAGGGTCAAGCTGCGAATGAAGGAATGGTGATCAGAAAGTCAGTGAGCAGCTGCTGTTATTATGGTGCAGCTGCTCGCTCAAAGAGTGTCTGATGTTTGTAAGAGCAGAAGCAACACTGAAAACACACTCTGATAAAACATTATTAGAGTCACAAAATGTCCTTTGAAACATCTGGGAAGTGTTTTCAGAGGAAAAAACAGCACCTAATAATGGTTTAGTGTAGATAACTAACTGAAGGGCATGTATTGCTGCATTCAAAGTCAGACATTAGCAATTAAAACCTCTATAAAAACAAGCTTCCTTAAGGTTCCCGGAAAACGAGTTCTTCTTTAAACAATCCCCGAACTGGTTACCGATCACAAGTATAAAAGTGACAAGTACTGTGCCCCTTCCCTCTTCTGTCTTTATCCAGCAACATGACACATGGATTAACAGTATGTAGTACCGTAACAAATGCTGGCTTCCGTATTTGCATTTGTTTGCATCCGTTTATTTGATTAAACGTGTAAACCGACGAGTCTTGAGCCATTTCAAAAAAAAAAAGATGAATGTAAAAATAGGAGAGGCTAAATTTTGGATAATTAGGAAAATTTCCAGGTAGAATAATAGCACAGTATAAAACAATACTCAGCCGGTTAGGTTAGGTGCTGACAGCAAAAATAACAAGTCTTCAAACAGCCTAAATGGCAGCCATCACACAAAAAAAGCACACATGATCATTTAAACACGAATCCTCTGTGCAACCCATCGTTAATGTCTCCTAATCTCCTCTGCGAACAACTCACTCAGACAATCAGTGCACAGTGGAGGCCGGTTTCATGAAGTAACCCGTTAAGAGAAACCTACAAGATATGTGAAAAAGGCATGAAGTCCAAAGTGTCCCGGTGTGACAAAATCTGTCATCCGATGAAGTGGGCGCGATGAAGACACTGTTCACACCCCGTTTCCATGAACCAATGAGAGCCGCAATAAAGGAGAGCGTCGTCTGTTCACATAAGGGACACGATGATAAATTTGAACAGATAACAAAGTCCAGAACAAAACATGACGGAACATTTTGCAAGAACAACAAGCAGATCCAGGTCTACAAAGGTTGATAACAGACGAGTCCAGGAAGTTCACGCAGATATTTTGAAACATCATGTGGGTGTTAAAGCGGAGGCACTTTATCCTCATACTGTGGCGGTGGGGTGAGAGGTTCAATACTGATGTCAGGCGCTGGCTGAGAGGTGCCAGTGGTTTTCATCGGCAGTTTCTCGGACTTAATCCTTCGGATTTTGATAGGGAGAAGCTTCAGGCTGTTTTTCCCAGGTCTGTGATTTGTTGTGGAAACAGCAGGAGCATTTGAAGATTGGGCAGATTGTGATATAGTAGTTGTGACCTCTGACCCTTCATTCTCGTACTGTATGCCATCGACTTGGACCAGCTCATCATAAGATGGCAGCTGGGAGATGCTTGGGCGAAGGTTGCTCTGACGGACAGGGTACTGGCCGCTCTCCACTGCCTCTTCGTAGGAGGGAACAGCAAAACGTCGGGCTTGTTCCTCAGCGCTGTAAACATTTACAGACAAATGATCACATATGAATCACGCCGTGTCCTTGTGGTCTAGTCTCTTCAGAACAAAACACTTGTTGCAGTTATGATAAAATAGGCATTTAGGAGACTGAACCAGGATCTATATTAAATTAATACAAATCATTTGTTAGCTTCCTGAAAGTGATATGAGACCACTAAAGAAGCATAAAAATGTCTAAGGTGTTCGCGTTTTTAAAATGTTACTGTCAACAAACAGTCATGAATCTAACCTTTGGTTCTCATATCACTTCGTGCCAAAAAAAACCCGGAAGATAACAAAGCCTTTTCTAAGAAAACTCTCCGAGAAGACAATAGGATCCAGATAAAAACCTTTCAAACATGCTTTGTTTGTTTGTTTGTTTTTGTTTTTTTTAAAGGTGGGGGAGTCTCTAAAATCTAAAGTGTGCTTAACTCAATTACAGCACAACAACGAAATAAAATTACAAGTCAAGTCGCAGCTCGACTCACGCTTCTCTCTCCTGCTGTTCTCTCGCTGCAGCTTCCCTCTGGTTCTGGGCCTCCCGCGTTCTCAGCTGCTCCCGCCGTTTGTTCCTCATTCCCAAACACAAGGACAGCAGCAGCATAGCCACGCCGGAGCCCGCCAACACGAAAGCCACGGACGATGCTTTATTCCTCCTGGTGTCAATGGCACTTCCCCCTGAACTGGTGCTGCTGTTGGTAGTAGACGCGTCTGAGGGCACCATGCTCCACACGACCATCACAATACCCATAGCAATAAGACCAACTCCAAGAGCACACAATGCATACTGGGAGCCCGAGTTTCCACTGTTTTCGTTGTTGGTCCTGTTGCTGTTGTTGTTGCTGTTGCTGTTGTTGTTGACGCTACTATTAGTTCCTTCGCTCCCTGGGGAGCACTGAGGTACATCTACGCTGGAACGCATCTTGACAGTCCCCAAAACCTCAGTGAGACCAGCTTCTATGAGGGTAAAAGCTGTAAAGAGAAAAGGCAAACTGTGAAATTTAAAAACAAACAAAAAATACACAAAAAAAAGAAAACGCTTCAAATTGTTTCCCTCCGAGGTTTAACACATGTGATCTACCTGACTCGAGCGGAAGCAACTAAATTCCCCTTCTTCTTCTTCCTGTGCAGTGCATGAAGTGTGATGGACCTCTCCAGTCCGAGCTCTCCTGTCCTGATCATGCTGCTGCTGCCACTGCCGTTTAAAGGGCTGCACTTTCAGAGCCCAAGCCCAGTTTTTCAGGGAAACAGACGGCACATATAATTCACTGAAGTCAAATAAACCGGGACGCTTCCAGAAGTAGGTGTGCTGCATGGTAAAAAATTTACAGCAGCCCCGCCTTTCAAAGTCACCTGCCACGACAGGAGCAACCGAGGTCAATAAAGAGGTGGATTACTGCGGCCACTGTAAATGAAGAAATATTACACAATTCCGATCTCTACGGGTTTACGATGGCGTTATCTCCTTTTAAATCAAATTTGTAGACCATTTAGTCTTTATTGTCAATCTATGACGGCAAATTACTGGAAATACAAGTGCCGTACACAGTGAAATGATTCCCTGAAAGGCAACGAGCGTGACCGAAGGGCATACCTGCCTACATACTTAGAACATGCCACGGATCACATGTTCTCACCTTAGTTCAGAGAAGAAGAAAAATAAAACGTCTGATACTGAGAAAGAGGGGGAAAAAAGAACCAGCCTGAAAGGCTCCGGGTTAATTTGTGCTTTCACCACATCATACTTTTGCAGTTTTAGTCACTATGCACCTATGCTTTTGTGGGTCTCTTCATACCTGCCTGGACTCGCTTTGTTCCCACCTTGACCCCGCTTCGTAGCCCACTTCCAAAGCTGCCACAGAATGAATGATTTACTCTACTGGACTATTATTAATAACACCTCCTGTAGTTTGAGAGTAGGCGAATGCTTCCCATATCTCTATTCCCATCCCCTCCAACCCTAAAGTGAACTTGAGGTGGGGAGCGTAAAATCTGTTTGTTTTAGATGAAAAGCAAACAAGATGATTTTGGACAAATTTTCCAAATGTCCAGAAAATAAAATCTACTTCGATAATGTTAGTTAAAAACATAATTTCGAGGAACACGAAAGGAACCCTAACGTGTGAAAGCCCAGAGCCTGGACACTCGGACACGTGCACGAGATGGCTCGGCCAGAGACACGACTGGTGGTAAATTAATTACTTTGCTTTCAAACTACCATGCAGTGCCGCAGAGGGTGCATTGAGATAATTGAAATGCATCGACTGGTTTCTCACCGCGCCGCAGCCCTGTGAATCCAATTGTGACGGGCCTGAAGATTCCTCACTCCTAATCCTAATCCTAACCTCTGGCATTTATCCCTAAGCTTGAGTTCACCTGAGACAAGGACACAGAAATCTTAGGGTACGTAACGGCAAACACATGAGCATTAAAACAGAACCATGCGAGTCCAAAATGGCAACCCTTAAGTACCAGGTGTAGGTACAAAGTGGCAAAACCAGCTGTCATTTGAACCTATGATTGAACTCGGACACAAGTGGTCATCTGAATGAAGTCCTGCCAGGTTTTCAGGTTTGGTTAAACCTGTGGTTCCCAACCCTGGTCCTCGAGGAACACTATCCTGCATGTTTTAGTTTCCCTGCTTTGACACACCTGATTTGAATGACAGTGATTAACAGGCTTCTGCAGACATCCAAGACGTGCTGAAAACCAGGGAAACAATGAAAACCTGCAGGATGGTGTTCCTCGAGGACCAGGGTTAAACCACTGGGTTAAACTAACAAACGGGGTTGTGGTCTCCAAACAGGCCCAGGCATGTGAATACTAATGAGGTTGACGGCCTAACCCAGCCCTAAACTAAGCCCCTCTCTAAAGAATGCAAGGCATGAACCTGGAACTGAGTTCTTTTAAAACAGTTGGTTTGATGTTTCACCTCATCATAAAAACTTACCCAGCCTGGCTAAAATCCTTTTGCGTAACCCTGGGGTTGTGAAGGAATTTAACACGAGGAAGTCCCAAATTATAGGCTGGGGCAGTTTTACTTCACCAAACAGTGCAATAAGATACTGACGAGCTAAAAAATAAAATAAAAAAGCAGCTCAGACCTACACAGAATGTCATTCTAATGCGTGTCACCACAGCGTTACAGAGACGCTTTGTTCTCACATAGAGTCAACATGTAAAGGCTGGTGTTTGGTTGCTACTTTCAGGAAATGTTTCTGCTCTGGTTGTCTGAAGAGTGGGCTTACTGCGGCGAAATGCTCGTTAAACTTTGAGCGGAGAGTTTACACCGTGAGAAAACTTAAAATTACTCACACAGCGAGAGGGAAAACACACCTTTTCGTGACGATTCAGCGAGTACATCGCGATTGCACTCACCTCCGCATCATTTGCCATCTTCCTCTTCTTAATTTCTCAAAGCTAAAAGCCGGTGTGGCTTTTCTTCTTCTTCTTTTTTCCTCCTTTGTTTTTGAAAGCAAACTCTTTCCGCGACAACGGGACTTCCGGTGGTTTTATTTGGTGGCAGGAATCGGTTTGAGAGTCAGGAACTTTCCTTTAAGACGGATGGGCCCGGCCAGAGACGAAGAGAGAAAAAAAAAAAAAAAAAACAGGAAGGAGGGGGGCTTCGGGCGCGCGCCACTTCCAGTTTCATTAACCCTTTCACTGTTGGCCTGCTGACACGCGGAGAGCAGAGGGCAAATATTCCAGGCATTTCACCCCTGGTCTCAAACTGCAGTGCAAAATTCTTGGTCCATCAAGGGGGAGGGGGAGGGGGAGGGATAAAAAAAGGTAGCCACAACTAATAGAAACACATGACTTGCATGGAGTTTATCTATGTTTCAATGCCCCATTTGCTGTGCAAATACCTGAAACTAAAACACTTAACAGTCACCATTCATAATGGTAAATGGCCTGCACTTGTATATGGCTTTATCTAGTCCAAGGACCCCAAAGCGCTTCACACTACAGTCATTCACACATTGATGGTGGTAAGCTACATTGTAGCCACAGCTGCCCTGGAGGCGGCTGACAGAAGTGAGGCTGCCATCACACCGGCACCACCGAGCCCTCTGACCACCACCAGCAGGCAAGGCAGGTGAAGTGTCTCAACGGCTCAACGGCTGAGACTGACAGAGTGGGGGCTCGAACCAGCAACCCTCTGGTTACAGGACAAACTGAGCCACTGCAGCCCACATAACTCTAAAACAGAAGAAAAACAAATAGGCCTACTTGTCTGGTAGCGGCCAAGGCCCTATAAATAGCTACTTCACCGGAAGAGCACACTTGTTTAAGCTTGTTCAGATAATTCAATTTAAATGTAATTTAAACTCTGGTTGCAGAGTGACTTCATCATGGTTAGAACTGGATTCTTGTTCAAACATGAACATTGAGTACTTGAAGTTGGTTTCAAGTAAAACTCGGGGTCAGGGTCGAAAGCATATTTTGTTATTATAGCAGAGTGTTTTTGTCACTGCAGGAAAGGGTTCACAACGGGATAAATGGCATTTTCTGTGAACGTTGACCTGAATGACTTTGCTGAAATTTGTTGAATGAATTAATTAGCTGAAATGATCAAAATAGTAGTTAAAGGCTAAAGCTAAATGGGGACTAAAACATATATTTAGCCAAATCATATTTAAAATGCACATTTCCCAAAATTGTTGCTAAAAACAAAAAAATCCAAAACAGTAGCTAAATGTTATAAGAAGCATAAGAAGCCAAAAATAGAGAAGCTATGCTGAAGTAGAGTTCAGAGAACAATGTTTCTGAAGAAACTGAGGAGATATCAATTTATTTTTATTGGGATTCACTCAGTTACTGAGCAATGGCTGGTTTTTGTAGCCTTTTAAGAGGTTTAATATAGTGAGAGGTCAGTGTACTCATTTTTACAGATGAACACCTCCAGTTTTTGTGTCTCCAGATGCAGTTGGGTTTGGTCGTTTTCCATTTGGAAGATTCATTTAGCAATCCAGCTAGGAAGCCTTTAGGCTTTTTAAGGCTAATATGACTCATGTGGAATTACTTTATTTCCACATTACAGGGTTTTTTCATGAAGACAGAATGGAAATCTCAAAGTGGATGGACCCTAATTTAGGTAACTGACTGAGCACAAAAGCCCTCACTACATGAAATAATCCTTCGTACTTATCAGCTTCAGTCAGCAATTTGACTGAAATGAACTCCGATTGATTTTCATCGCTGAATGTCAAAGTGTTTGCTGATCCCACATTTTCTCAAGGGCCGATGACAGTTTGTTGAATCAGCATTAGAATGACAACAACACCTTTCACTTTCCGCTGCTTTCCATTCTCACTGTAGTTGGATAGTTCTGCATGTCTTTTCCAGCCCAGCCCAAAATCCACCATCAAAAGTCCCAGACAGTTTACGACTCATTCTTTTACACAGGGCATGTAACAACCAACGGACTGAATTAATGAACCTCAGTGGCACAGACGACTTCTCCAAACTGTATAGTTTTATCATTCTGTTTTTCACTTTTACTTCCTCTTTGTAAGTTTACCCTCAGTCATGTGACATGGACGGTCTTTAGTCATGTGTTTTTACAAAAAGTATATAATTTATGTTGCACTTTCAATAATAATATGTGCTGCACTTTGCTCTCCTTCATCGTCTTTATCTGCCTGCATGAATGTTTTATTAGAATGGCCAAAACAAATCCAGCACGGGCCAACTTTTGCATTGTTCCTTTTCAGTAAAGCGCCATTTATGCTTTGGGCTCTGGGGAAGCTTTCTTCCTCTTAAGCTTTTGTCTAGCTCCATTGTTACAGCACATACACACACATATAGAGAAGGGGACAATAAACAGAGAACCGGTGTGAACAAGTGCTGATTACATCTCGTTGCCTGGATTGATCCTACATCACTGCCAGTCTGTAATCAAATTTGCTGGCAGCCACAAAGGAAAATATTACACTGAGATATAAGCGTGATTTGCTCTCTGAAGAAACCTTATTTGAACAGGTTAACTTAAGAATATTTGCAATTGCTTCAGTCAATATCAAACCCAATGATAGTCAAATAAAATAACTACTATTATGATTTGTTTTTATCCTAAAATCTCATCAACATCCATTGTTGTGTAGGTGCTGATTTCTCCATTGAGTATTTCCCAAGTGGGACTTCCTCCTTCCTTTGCTATATTACTAATAACACAAATAATCATCAACCAGCCAATGGGTGGTTTAGCAGACAGGTTGTACATAAGGTTAAGCACCCGTAATCATTGCTGTGTCATCTTTATGACATAAAGTCCAAGTCACTGTGAGTAAGAGAAATAAGTCACACTCATGCTAAACTGCTTATACGTCCGTCTTTTAACTTCCCCAACCCAGAGGAAGGCTGAAACCTGAAGTACAAATGGAAAAAGTTGGTTTATTCTGACTTCTGATTTGCATTATATTGATAGCAATGAAAGTAAATTAAAAAATTAGTATTGTATTTTTTTATTTCCTCATTTTAACACAAACTTTCTGCTGAAGGTTTCATTGTTTTTCCCACTATGGGAGCTTAACAGAACAAATGATTCCCCAGTGAAATCAATCAGTTTTCTTAGTTTAAAAAGGCTGTCAATTTTCTTTCTTTCTTTCTTCTTTTTATTTTGTTGCTATAAGTAACAAGACTTCAAAGTTTGATCTGGTGTTGCATTACTCCCCTACTTGCTGATGAATTTAGATTCAATCTTCTAACAAATCACCCCTGATTCCTTACCTGTTTAACTGTAGAATTGGCTGATAATTCTTTGCAGCGCTCTAAAAGTGTCACAACGGTCACATTACCCATGAGTCATTTAGGTTCCTCATTTTGAGCTGCAGATCTTTGAGCATCGCTGATTCCAGTTATGTTTGTCTATCACAAATGTGCTGCTTTTTCACATTCTTTTCACAGAATGTGAGTATAAAAGCTGACAACCTTCACAAGATTATGATAAAAAAAAAAAATTTTTTTGATAAAAAATTACCTGGATCAAATATAGCTGAAATATGATCTTTATTGTATCAAAAAGACATTCTTTCATTTCCATAAACTTGCATCTAGTTTCTTTTCAGCTTTGACCTTTTATTAGCTTTGTTCAAATACGTTTTTTTTTTACCCCACAGTATAAATCACCAAAGGAGTTGCTACATTTGTTCACACACAGAAGTGTAAAATGAAACAAAGACTATTAAACATAAACATGAAAATGTCAAATTCTGCTCAAGTCTTTTTTTTTCTTTTTTTTTATCTTCAGCTACAATAACAAGGTATCACAAAACAAGAACTTAATGGCACAAGAGCACTGAAAGTTTTTTTGTTTTTTTGTTGTTGCTGTTGGTTTGTTTTCCCCCTCCGTTTAAGTACCCTGTACAAAGAGTTTGTTTTCAAAAGAGCAAATTATTTTTTTCAAGACTAATTTGTTTGTCTGCAGTAATTAGAAAAAAAAAAAATCAGCAAGTTGCTTCCTAGACATATAATTTTATTTAAAAAAAATGTTTAGCTTAAATCCTTCATCTCTTGAGTCTGACATAAGAGAAGGACAATTACTGATCAAAACAGCAAAATGCAACCTATGCACTGCTTACTTCAATTGGAAACTTATAAAAAGAAACGCATCCTTTTTATAAAGTGCAATGATTTGTCCTGTAATGGCTCAGAAATACAGCTTTTATGTTCAGGTTCACATGGTTGGCAAACACGTTTGGTGGAGTTTCAGCTTCACTGTCATCACACATTGGTGATCTCGATGCTGGAGTAACGATGGATTGGACTTCCCTCAGTTCTGGGTGGAGTGTGGTCCCGAACTTCTCGGGGTAGGGAGCCGTAGTTGCTATGGCAATTCAGGTCTCGCTCGCTGTGGTTTTTGGGACTGAACCCTGATGGAGGCTGGAACACAAACACCTTTTTAATTGCAAAAGCATTTAAGTTTTTTTAAGTTGTCTGGTATTTCTGTGACTAAATTAATTTGTCCTAATACTGCGATATCATCTGCAAATTTAAGAATATAATCTGAGGGGTGATCAGCCATCATACTAAACAGCAAGGGACTAAGACATCAGCCTTGTGGGACCCCTATGTTCACCACTTTGCAAAATGAGTATCAGTTGCCAACTTTTACACTTATTTAAAGAACTTCCTCAGTTTTTAAGAGTGTAATTATTTTGGCACCTTGACAGCCCTCCTCCTCAGTGAGCCCTCGTCGTCGGTGTGTCGGCTGTTAGCGCTGGGTGGTCTGCCCAGGGAGTTCTGGCGAAACAGGTTTGGTGGAGTTCCTAAACCTAAATGCTCATAGTCCTTTTTAGCATCCACTCTGCAGGTGAGCATAGAAATAAATAACATTTTGGGGAACACAACATGTAGCATTTAAAATATACAAGGATATCTTTATGTGGCATTTACCAACAAACAGTGAAAGTATTATCAGTTTACTCATGTTGTTTACTAATTCTAGGAATCGCAAATTCAGGGGGTTTCTGGCGTAGACACAATAGTTAGCAAATAAATTAACAGCAAATAACCAATCAGATACGTAGCAGCAGCAGGATATCTACTTTTCTGGCTTCGCTGTAATCTTAATGTTGTTCCTTTTATTGTGGGATGTGTGGACATGTCTTCTCACCTAGCAGAGCCAAGAAGTGTCTTCAGCTCCTCGTCAAGGTGTCTGCGGACCATATGTTTGCTGCTGGGGATCCCCAGTGCTGTTGCCATGGCATCAGTGCTGAAAGCAGGGTCAAGCACCATGACAGCTCCATGAATTCCACTATGTAGGAGACTGTCAGCGAATTCCTGAACACAAGGATTGAAAAAGGAACAGATTGTATTGAGCAGAGTACAGTGATTTATTTATTGGCATCAGGATAAATTTAAAATCCATGCAATATATAAATAAATTGCCAGTCCTGACATTCTTATCTATGTTATCTGTGCATGCGGTCAGTGTGCAGGTAATATGAAATTTGCAGTCTTAACAAAGGTGTGGTTTCCTCACAGGTATTGTAATCAAGTAATAGCTGTATGAGGTAAAGTAACAAAGGCCATCTATCACTCTGCTCCCTATCTCACTCTGGTGACAGAGAGAACCATGAGTAAAAATAAATACGTCCATTGACCTACATGATAATGCAGCTTTTTGCGCAAGTTCAAAAGGGTAAGATCTCCCTCTCTCACGTCTGCCTTCATTCCTGGATGTCTGTTATCACTGCTGCTTTATTCTCTTCATCAGTTCCACTTTCCCATGCTGTCAAACTAAAGACTGTTAATAAAAGTCACCGCTAGAAAAATCATCAGAGCCTAATCATTAAAATAATTTTATGACTCAACCTCACAGACGTAAACAGATTTTATAATTTATGTTCAAGTGAGCTCTCAGCATTAAAGCTTTTAACTCAGTGTGATTACAATTAGGCTTATTTTTATTGACAGCCTTTCGTCACCAGGTGATGATGTATTTGTCTCTGTGGGTGTGTGTGTGTGCGCGCGCACGTTTTTCTTTGTCTGTCTTGTTAGCAAAATTTCTCTTGAACCAGTGAACAAGATTTTAATAAAACTAAGGGAAAGTAATTGTTGGATGTACATCTACAGTCTTTATCATCGTCTCGATTCAAGATGGCCTCCACAACGAATCAACCTTAGCAAAAACAAATCGACTAAGTAGCTGAGAGTCAGTCTCAACATCTCTCAATATTACATGAAATATTGCATAATGTTTTCATCAAGATTTGACCAAAACGGCTCCAGTTCCATCATTTTTCAAGATAAGTTTCTTAGTTTAAAACTGGCATAAAAGGTGGCAGGTGAAAGGGATTCTTTAAAAAATGCTAGGCCTTTAATTTAACTCAGTGCTTCTCTACAAATGATTTTTATTTTTGACCTGATTTACTTGTTGTGTGTAAACTTAGTTATGTGATTTTTTTAATGTCTTTTTTGTTGTTGTTGTTTAATATGCGCCGTCTTTCTGTCCCACCTTAAGGTCAATATCTCTGATCCATTTCACGACTCGATGGGAAGTCCACACCAACGGGTCCGCATTCTGGTGTTCACACTGTATCCTGCGAGCCTGTAATACCTGAAATATTATGTTAAACATTTGTTACCCAACTAGCAGGTCTTATCTTCAAAGCAGACTCAAGTAATTTCCCTCCTGAAACCTTTTCTTGCTCACCTCCTTGTCAAAATGGAGTAACTGTAGCAATTCGATGCCCAGGAGCAGGCTGGCCTGATGAGATTTCTTGGTAATGTTGAGGTAACGTTCCAAGTCACGACGTGTTAGTGAGTTCAGCAGGCGTCCGTCCACAAGGTGGGTGTGAAAAGCCTGAGAGTACTGAGGCAAGCCAACATCACTTAACCACGCCTTGGCCACCCAGTGGTGGTCCAAATCTGCAGCCTTGGACAGCCTGCAAAAACACAGAAGGACAACTTTGTACAGGTCACTTTGCAAAGAAATGACATTTTTGAATACTGACTTGTATGTACTCATGAATAAAAGAGACTACAATAGTCCGTTCATCAAAATAAAGTCACTGTTCTTCCCTTTAAGATTTTATTACAATAATTGCATGATTTGCCATGAACTTAAAAGGTAAATAGCATAACATGGGGAATGCTTAAAAAATGGTAGCTAGACAGATTAGTGAGTTTATTCATTTGTAAAATAAAAAAGAAATAGAAAAGTAACGATTTTATAAGCCCTTTTTGATAAAACTGCTGTCAAAACAAAATATTCCAGCCAATCAAATATGGAATTAACATAATCTGTGATAATAAATCTGATATTTATGCTTGGATCATTTGGGTTGTTGACTGTTTATCAGTTTGAGTTTTATGAAAATTATGAGAGTATTAGTCATCACTTGACTGATCAAGAAACTAAAATTAAGATCAATGGGTGATAAAGAGTTTTGTTTTTGTTCCAACTACAAAATATAGCTTTGAAAAGTAATATTTTTCTTCCCAAAAATTCGAACCTTGTTTACAGTCATCAAAACATGGCACAATTTCTTTAACTTAGAATCTCCAGCAAATGAAAGTTTTTTATAAAGTCAGAGGAACAAGAAAACGGATGCTGCTGGCCCTGCATGTTTAAATATTAAAAATATAATGCCTTAACATTTCCAGATCAAACCTAAGGTAGATCTAATTATCCCACAATGGAGGGTATAAAGACCAAAATATTACTTTATCTCCAGTTATTTGAATGCATTGATCCTAACGTTTTACATATTGTCAGGACACGCTGGCTATAAGGCCACTGTATTTCTGTTGTAGGTGTTTTATTTATGTCAAACTGACCAACATTATGCTGCTTTTAAGACCTTTACCCTCTGAGGTGTGATCCCATACAAATCAGCAGTTTTTACATTCATTCACCAACAGATGGCCCTCTAACACTGCCACTCCATCTCCTGTTCAGTTTCTGTAAAAATCCTTTTATCGTTTCCTCACTCTTTCCCACTCTCAGCATCTCTGTAATCTTCAATGGCCAGGCGGAGTTTTCGGCAATGCATCACACTGCTGACACCTAACCCCAGCTCCAGGTCTTCGTCTGTCAGTCCGAGTAAAACCTGAAAAATGTCACAGTTGGAGAGGGTTACAGTGTCTTCATCTAAGAGTGATGAAACAAAGTTTTAAAGCATAAAGGCAGAATAAACAAAAGAAGCCATTCCAGCCTACCCTCCCACTCTTGACGTTTTCTGAGCAGGTGCGGATGTACATGGGCATCGCCATGACAACCTCCAGCCAGGCCTGCACAGTGCCTGCTCTCCACTGAGACATGGGAGTCGTCCTGGCCAGTTCCACCTGCTGGAGGCGATCCAGCTGGTCTTCTGAGCCGTCTGACAGGCTGAGGCTGCGCCGGGTGGGGCTGGAGAGGCTATCTGAGTCTGGGTGGGTGAGGGGGGATGAGGCAGATACCAGTGACGTGGGTGAGGTTGTGAGTGAAGGCAGAGCTGGCAGTGAAACTAGCGAGCACTGGTAAAAACAAACACGAACATACTGAAACAAGAGGGAATTTAACATCGGATCAGCCTAATTGGGGGGAAATATTATTTTTTGCTTTTATTACAACGAGCATTTCTTTGCAATTGGGATGCTGTAAACAAAGATGCAGCTTTTATAAACAAGCTACTTATTTAAGAAGTCCATTAGAGCAGCAGCTGTTTGAGCTGTTGAATTAACATGACTCATTTATGTGATTTAGCCTGCGGCAACTCAGCAATTAGGAAATATGTGTGATATTTTCATGCATGTTTTTTCTAGCTACATCACATTTTTATAATATACTGTCGAAATGGATTATGCAACAGATTATTTCTTATAATTGTGTAGAGCTTACCTGCTAAAACACAATAGTGATCTTAACATTTATGGTTTACCTATAAATCAAAACCTAAAAGTCTTTAGGTGAAAGTTTTTACCTAAAAGTCAAAACAGGGATTGTGTCAGCGTTTCAAATTCTTCACCAGCAGGTGGCAGCCTCGCAACATTTTCTGGTCTCAGCAGGTATTTTTGAATGAATTACTTTCCAGCATTCAGGTAACATAATACTCACCTCTACCTGTACAGCTTATTATAGTCACTTAACTCTTCTAATATTTTTTAAAATTCTTCACTTTAATACAAGCTTTACAATGTAGTTTTATTCTCTGGCTCACAAGCCAACTACACATTAGCCACTGCCATCAAGGCTAAAACTCTGAGGATGCTGGGAAGCTAATGAGCCTCAGATAAAAGCATCCATCTCAAAGCTGAGTCATAATGCATCAAGCAGATTCTTTGTCCTTGTTGGCTTTTGCACTTCCAGCAACCATTTTGTTATTTTAGTGAAAAGATTAAAAACGTCCTACTCTCTCTGAATCATTCACTTTGAAAATTGGCTTGAAAACTTAAAATAAATAAATAAATAAAGTAAAGGAAAAAGCAAAGAAAGAATCAACAGGATATTTGTTTTTGTGTGTGTGTTGTTGCCAGTAAGAGGATGAAGCAAATCCTGTTTGGCAAACTTTATGCTGTTTTTCCAGGATTTATTTATTTGTTTTTCAAATTATTGGTACCTAATAAAGTTATTTATCAGCCTTTGGTCTTTTTCTTCTTGAGCTACATGCTTTCATGTGCCTTCCGAAGAGCAGTGCATAAAGTCACTGCATAAATTTTGCTGCTTTGGCTCGAGCTGTTCCTTTCTAAGTACAACATATCGCTCTTATTTATAACAAAGAAAACCCACTGGAAGCTAAATGGGTTGGAAGTACAATGGTGCTTGAAAGAAGTAAACTAATGAGATTTTTTTTAAAACATTTTTTATCAGTGGAAAAAAATGAAGTGTCAGCTAAATAGTCCCGAACTATGATAGTAACAAGGCCAAGTTTTACAGATAAACTGTGGTTCTCTCTTCTCATTTTAGCCAAAATGTTTTATTGTCATCTCATTATTCTGCAAAAGATTTCTTTCTAGCAGCGCTTTGGCTTGTGTACGTGATTTTTTGTAGCAAACGGGTGAAAATAGTAGGATTGTTTTTAGGGAGCAGCGGTTGTCTCACTGCGATCCTAACCTGGACATCCTCGTTGTTCATTCTTCTGCTGAGAATGAACTCCTGAACGTTGATATCATGCAGTGACAGAGAGGCCTTTGATGACTTGGAAGTTTTATGCTCTTTAAGAGATCTCTGTTGGTCTGACTGTTCACAGGTGGAAGCTAAACTTTTTTTTTTTAAGCAAAAACTACATTTTAAACTTTTGACAAATTGAAAATATAATTTCCCCAACCTGTAGTTTTGAGGATCAGGATTTGAGAAATTGACTTTTGGGTTTGGAAAAACCTCTCAGGTTTTAGGTTATATTTTACTCAAAAATACACACACACATTTTCAAGCACCAAAAGTGTGTTGTGTGTTCTGTAAAAACATTACTTTGTTGAAATCATCAGTTGTCAAAGTGCCTATGTCTCTCAAATACCCAATTATGTCTTTATCTGCAAAGCATCTGCAGCCATAGTTGCATGAAACAGATATGTAAAAACTACGGAGACAGTTTGTTTCTATACTGGTGTAAAGAAACATAATAATACTGCACATAATAGAAAAGTATTTCTGCTGTTTGATAATATAAAAATATAAAACTCACTGTTTCTCTAAAAGATAGATTTGACATTGTTTCCATAAGAACTTCATTCAACTTGAAGAAGTGCGAGCAATCAGAGCGGTTTGTCATGTTTTACAGTTAGACAGCCTCTGCCAACACAGTTTGCAACCCAGTGCAGTTCTTTGTGAAACAGCTGGAACCTGCGTGCCCCGAACCCGGTTGCTGTTCTGGGTCGCTCCACTGTGTTGAGAGCGTGATGAAAGTTTGACAGAAGGGGGTCAGGTG
Organism: Kryptolebias marmoratus; assembly: GCF_001649575.2. Classification (NCBI taxonomy): domain Eukaryota; kingdom Metazoa; phylum Chordata; class Actinopteri; order Cyprinodontiformes; family Rivulidae; genus Kryptolebias; species Kryptolebias marmoratus. The sequence goes on along the minus strand of NC_051437.1, from coordinate 21,095,035 downwards.
TTAGAGGTTAGTGGTCACGTCAGTGCAGACCGTTATTGACACCATGTGCGGACATGTAAGATCCGTCTCCGCTATCTGGCATGGCCTCATGTCCCCTCTACTTTTATTTTTTAGATCACTGAATTCGAAGTCATAATTGTCAAATGATGTAGAGACGTTTTCTGCTGTGAACGAAAAGTTCCAAATGGAAAACGGGGGGAAACAAATGAGGCCATTTAGAAGCTGGAGTCCACTCACAGATGGATTTGTAGGGCTGAAGAAAACTATGCAAACGTTAAAAATGGCAGCCCCACCCCAACACCAAAAAAAGGGACAAATCAGGATTAGAACCATACCACCACACATGAACACTTACACAACACAATTATAGGAAAAGAGAGGACAGCCACATGAAAATCATTATAGTTGATTTTATTTTAAAATACTCTTTTCTTTTCTTATTTAGTTCTTTTTGACTGTAACGTTGTTGCCATGCCTTAAAAAGTTGCTACTTCTAAAACATCTCAGGGCTTCAGAGTAGAAGTCCTCCACTGAGGCCTACATCTTTGACTTTAAATAAAACTCTTTAATAATAATAATAGTAATAATAATAATAATAATATCCATTTCATTTCTGTAATTTTATCTCATTTACAAAAAATTAAAGTATCTGTGGCAAACAAAATAAAAACCGTGGCTCCAAAAAAATGAAATTATACAATGTGTTCCTTTTGATATGCTGTTTCCCCATCAGCAGGTAAAGTTGGTTAGATGAAAACATAAAAATGGTTTATTTTCATAAATGTCAATAGATGTTAAGTACATAATTTAGTTGAGCTGTCGTTCCTATATGTACACGTTTGTGTTGATTTTATCCTAGAATTTGATTCATGAATTACCTTTAAATCTGTGCGCCCAAAAAAGACTGAGCAAAGAGTTAAACAGATCCTCCTCACTGCTTGTATGAACACTCCTGAAAACCGCTGCCGGTAAAAACAGCTTCAGTGTAATCTGGCACTCTGTTGGGTTTTAGGTGACGCTGATGAATACCCAGTGTTAGTTTATTATCAGGGAGAGAAAAGATTTCCAGAAGGGGCAGTGCAGACTCAGACTCAATCCAGGATGAAAAGAATCCAGTGTGTACAGACATTCTTTTGCTTGAAGAAATGTTATTAACCTTTGGCACAAAGTTAATTGCTTTTTTTTCCTTCTGCTGTGGCTTAAACGCTGCATACGAATTTCTGGTGAGTTCACGGGGTTACTTAAAAAGCTACATATTTGCATTATTAGAGTGCTTAAATCCTGATTTTTAACCCTCAGAGGTGGCAATCACTAATGTTATAGTAGTTTGTTTAATATGTTCTCCCCTTATTTGAGGTTTAGGTCATCATTTAAAAATTATCTCAATCCCAGAGGTATATAAAAGTCTTGACCATCAGTTTTAGATCTACCTTTCCTATTTTAGACTGATTTCTTGGGGTATAATCCTACCCCTATCAGAAGCCTTTTAGAGTATTAATATAATTATAGCTACAAGCAACTGTGAGATTCTGCAGAAAGAAATGGGACAAAGCTTTATGAACAAAGGAATAATCATTTTTGAAAATTCAAAGCTGGGTTTCCTTGGAGATTTTGCTGATCTTTAATATTTCAAATGTAATTTTGCACGACAACTTTGCCTTGCAGGTGCAGATAAAAACTAAGCTGCATTTAGTGTGGGGTGATACAACCTCATGCAGGAATCAAAGCAATAAAAAAACAGAAGGTCGAGTTTAGAAATCTTCATTTAAAAATAGAGGAAAATCATGAACAACTGACCTCTCTTTTTAAACCACCTTTTTACAACACTTCTCAAAGTTTTGCATGCGTTTGTGGATTGAGACCATGCATGTCACATGTTTAGTATGTATCTTCTATCTGAGCAGATAGAAACCACATTTCTGGCATTTTCCTGTTAGACTTCATGGCACCGTGACACAAACACAGAGTTTGATTCCACGCTCAGCAGCTTTTTTTTTCAGGTCTTTGATTAAACATCAATGAGCATCTCTGCGCAATTAAAGACAACCAAATTGATGGTGGATTTGAGGAGTCTGCATGTTGCCTACAGGAAACTGTTCTCATCATGGCAGCGTGGGAAGGGGAGCGTGAGGGGGGGATACCAGGCAGGACAATAAACAGGGAGGACTTTAAGTACTGAAGGGAGGGGAGCACATATCCAAAATAACAAAAGGCATTCGGGACATGGAGACATTTACACGCACAAAGTGCACAACATCTGTTGTTATTTACAAGTACAGCAGTCCTTCAAGTTTCCAGTCGAATGAAAACAAAAAGTCAAAATTGAAGAACAGTTAGAAGATGCAATAACACAGCTGTTTGGGAGAGCAGGTTCGACAGAGCATGTCCATGTAGTGGCTGTGTTACCCTCTCCCTTCTATTTACAAGACTGTACAGTACATACAGGTGCAATTTACTCGTTAAGATTTACACTTCAGTGAAACGAAAAAAAAGCGCCTCCGACTTCTGACATGGCTTCTGACCACAGGAAACACACTCATGTGCACATTATCACGCACCTACAGGTATGCATGCAGGTGAAACTACACAGGCACATGAAATAATATATCTGTACACACTGACACTCATTCCCCCATACAATAAGCACAATGATGTCCTCTGATAAGTGCCCCAACAGCTCTTCAGGTGGTTCACTCAGACATGTGTGCTTTACCAGTCTGCATCCTCCTCTATGTAATAATCGGGTGTTGAAGTACCATCAAACAAACCAGGGTCCAGAGACTTGCGTTGCTTTCCCCGGGCAAAGACGCGCGACAGTGAGCCCAAGCCCATCTTCTCTTTCTTCTTCTTACGCTTCGCCTCCTCCAGATCTTCTAGGGACTGATGGCAGAAAGAGGGAGAGGGACACCAGAGGGAAATCGAAGATGAATAGAAGAGCATTGGAACTGAATGATGCAAGAGCAAAGGAGTCAGTGAAAGGGTGTGGAGGGAGCAAGAAAGATCAGAACACACAAGGGGAAGGGACACTTTCCATGCTGCCGGGCATGCACTCAAATCAACAACCACCACTGGATTTTACAGAAATCCAAACCACATCAACAGAGGGAGTACACAGCAGACAGTGTGGGGCAAAAGTGAACTCAGCCAGAAGGATGGTGGACAGAAACGACAGCAGCCAGGCAGTAAAACGGTCAGCAGTTACCACAAAGGAGGTGATTACTTGGGAGGGTGCAGTGGTGAGCAGCCCTTACATTGCAGAGCGAATGAGTCCGATGACGCGGTGAGTTGATGTCGCTGGGTGTGGACGACCGATCTCCCTCCATTGCCGAGGCGTCAGAGATGATGGAGGGCTGACGCGAGTGGCATGGGCTCACCCGCACGGCGGCCACTAAGTGGGATGAGAGAGGAGAGAGAAAAAAAAAAGGCTTGTTTCTGACTCGGGTGTTTGGGATGCCAAAAGTAGTGAGCAGGCAGAAATAAAATAAAAAATAAAATTGATTCGCCTTAGTACTCTAGCACCATTAAATAAAATAGATTTAAAATGTACAGTAATAAAGAAAAATAAATTTGAAACCAGTTGCAGTTGCTAAGCAACAGTAAAAACAGCTTACCAGAGGTTGAGAGCATGTGTGCATTTTCCAATGAGACTGATTCAGATAGTACAACTATTTTCATTGCAATTTGGAGGTTCTGATTGTTCACACATCTTCCCTGTTTTCTCTCCTGTGCCTGTGACTTTCTCCAGATGTTCCCAATTCGTTAACAACTGGTGTGTGAGCCCAAAACTGCCCTTTAAAACATCTGTAGGAACTCAGAAGAATTTAAATTCTGATGGCTGAAAGGCTATAATTTGTGAAGAACTTCATCTTTTCTGATGCCTTCTGCTGCTACTTTGTACTTTAGTTAGACTATATATATATATATATATTGTATATATTTTCTGAAAGTTTTAAGTGTAATATTTTAAGGCTGAAAGTTTATAGAACAGCATTTGCATAAACTGAGATTGAAGTTGTTTTAAGATGGCAATAATCCACTTGGGTCTTGGCTTCTCAGACTAGTCATTACCTTGTCAATCTGGTTAGATATATAAACTTTCTCCAAACCTAAAGAGCTATCAACAACAGGTAAGATAATAATTACTAACTTTTCAACAGAACCCCACTTCAAAAGATCCCATATATCATTTTGAAGATCTGTATGAAGATCCAACTAAGTTTGACTGAGCTACAGGATAAAGAGCCAACTGAATTTTAAATATGGTTTTATATTGTATTTTTAGACAAATGTCTGCATGTCAGATTAGTGTTGTGACAGGCCATGCCATTTCTCGTTCGACTCCTACAGTGTATGTCAGTCAAAGGGGGCAGCTGCTGTACAAAAGTAAAACCTAAAAGGAGGACTGAAAACACTGAATAAAAAGAGTAAATAATACTAACAATTTTAGCAAGAAATTAGAAAAATAAATGATAAAAATGTAAATTTTCAGTATTCTGTTCCCTTTCTCACAATTTCTACTTAACATGCAACTGATGTTCAGTTTTCAATAATGTCAAAAGAGAAGAAAACATAAAGCATATGACACGACACAACAGCAACATCATCATACAGAGCAGATGGCAAGATTGAATGTGTTTACAGCAGCTTTGTGTGAGCATGCAGAGGGTAAACAATGGTATCACCAACCCATGTTGCTCAGTTTGTGTGCAGGATGAGGATGATGTACCTTGTCTGTCAGTGGGATGCCCTGAGTGGACATAGAGGGTCTGCTGACTCTGTCTTATGGCCGCAGTCAGGGGGAGATCAGCCTGCATCACCCACTCCTGGTTGTTGCCGTTGACGACCGCCTCTGTTGGCATGGCCAGGGAGTGACGCTTGGGCACATCTTTCGTCAGGGTGGCTAGTGACTGTTTGGCCTAAAGGAGAGAGACAGACATGTATATTCTGAGCAGCTATACGAACCTGGGAGAAAATCTTCATCTTTGATAGAGCTTGTGTTTCTCTAAGATCACTAATATTTATTTAAATTTACTTCTGCATTATGTGCACATAAACATTTTGGGTTTTGTGTCTAGAATTCTGTGGGCTTCCCTTCTGCCTCCTCACGCTGCTCTTGTCTCCTGAAAATGTAGCTGTTTTCTTGTTCTCCTGTTGTCTAAAGTCTCTTACCATCATTCCTGAGAAAGCTGACAAAAGTAAATAAATATATAAACAACAGCACGAAACCTCCCTATAAAACAAGGATAGAAAATTTGGAGGAGGCGTTTGTTGTTTGCTTGCCATGGGGGGTGGAAGCTGGAGGTTGGTGGTGTGTAAAAACAGAGAAACTGAAAACAATTAGGGCTTTCTATAACTTTAATGAATACATTTGCTTTGAGGTGCTTTTCAGCAGCAACAATGAGCTGCCGGAGCCTTGGGAGGTGTGTTTATTTTGCGTTGGCAAAATGTTCCTTTATTTATTTATTTTCCTGTGTGGTTGTGTGTTTTCCGATTAGCCATGACGTGTTGCTGTTTAAAACTGCTCGAAAAAGTATTATTGTGCAAATCTTATTGTCATGCCAAACACGAACAGGCTGCAATTCACCAGCACAATCAGCTTCAGCGCAATCATGTTGACTCACCAGCAGTCAAATGATTATCAGCCACAGTCTTTGACATGCAAAACAGAATGCAGTCACAAATCTTTGGGGTAATTAGTCATTGGAATTTTGTTGCTCATTTATTTTTGAGAGCATTTCAGCATCAAATTGAATCAAAAACACATTCAGATCAATCAAGGAGGAAAAACACTTTGGGATTGCTGATGTTAGGAACACCAGGATCAGTGAGGGTTGGCTGAGGATTAGACAAAAAACGTGCATCTGAGAAGGGGGGGGGCTTCCCAAACTGACAATTAAGTCACAGGTAGGAGACATTTTCAGGGAAAGTGAGGGTCAAATTTTCAAACTGGGGGCCAGTCTTACCGCCATGACCCTGGGAGAGTAGTCCCTGTCCACAAGGCGTTCAAACACTCGGAACTCCATTCTCTGATTGACACAGTTACTCATCTGAGGGGGTTGGAGATATGAGCAATGGCTAGACATTTAAAGGCTTTCTATATTTTAATTAAACATCTAGAACAGCACAAGTGTCAGACAGTTGTGATGCACACTCATAAAATCAAATTTTTCCTCTTTGTTTCAAGAAAAATGAATGTTTGGAGCAAGTATTTCAAAATAAAAATCTGTTTAAACAAAAGAAACCATTTTTGGTTCACCACTTGTTACTAATTATATTTTTTTGCACACAAGTTTGTCATAATTTGCACAAAATTTCTGATACAGTTCATAATTAGGTAAAAGTCACAGAAAAGCTAAAAGGTTATGGTTGAATATTTGCTGTAACTTGACTTATCTTTTGTTCTTTTAGCCATTTAAAGTAAAGTTGTTTCATTTTAAAATTTCTGCATGTATCCCTTAACTCAGCTACACGAAAGTTAGATAAAAGCCTTAAAAAGTGTCTGACTCTGTGTCAGATCATCTCTTGTCTGCCCTTCAGTCTCACCATGGCGAGTTCTGCCTCCAGCTCCTTGATGCGGTTCTCTTTGAGGTCGAGCTGGGAGCGCAGCATCCCTGTGTGCTCGGTGGCTTCCTTGGTCTGTCGTCGCAGGTCCCACTTCTCTCTTTCTAGGAGGTCTTTCTCTTTAGCCAGAGCCTTTACTGCGTCCTCGCTCTCCTGGCAGACACACATATCCTGATGAATAGGTTCACAAGTGGAGCCCAACTATACTGACAGACTTTAACCTGGAAAATAGTAATACTGTTTTTGTTTTATTTATTTATTTTTAAAATTGCATTAAAGATCAAGTAAAGCCTCTGTTTATCTGGTCTATCAACCTTTCTAAGCCTGCACTGCATGCAGTGTTGTATGACACAACACATAACCTGTCTAAACTAAAACAACAGGAGTGGGCTTGACTAAAAATCTAATCTTTAAAGTGTAATTGTTTTTTTGCGGTACACATACACATACATAAAAGTATTCTCATCCACAGTGTATCGACTCACTGATTTGATCGCCCAAGCTTCATTGATCATTGTTCATGGATTGTGTTTGCCCAAAAGGTATTTTGTGCAATACGCAACCAATGAGAACAGCAACAAAAGTAAAAAGTTGTGTTTGTTTTTTTGTTTTTTTTCTGCGTGCATCTGTGCATGCCAGTGTGGGTGTATGCGCCATACTTTTCTGTGCTGCTCGTAGTTGCGTATGAAGTCGCGGAGCTGCTCCTCCCGGCTCTCCAGGGTGGCATAAAGCTGCTGCATCTGGTTCACCAGATCTGCCTTTTCCGCTTTCAGACGCTTACGATCCGACTTCATAGCTGTGAGAAAGGTGTGGAAAACCACAATAAGGTGGATTCAGGTTGTAAGTGAGCATTGGAGACCTAACAAATATGTAGAATGGTTAAAAGAATTATTATTATTATTCTTGTTTTTCTTTTTTTGCATCACTTGATGCTCACAAGTTGACGGTTTTTCAAATGCATAATAACTAGATCAATAATCTCCTTTGAATATTAAATGCATGAGTAAAAACATTAAATACACATGCTGCTGCTGGCCTAACACTGCATGACTGCATGCTGATAAGGAAGTGAGTCACATATGAACCCTTCTGTCAATCTTCTCTTTGCGTATGGCTTCGTAAGAGGCAGAGACTCGCTTTTCATCTATCTCCCTGCCACACACTGTCTGTAATCCTCTGGCAATGCACCCACGCATCAGGATAAAAAAAATACAGTCCACGGTGGTTATTCAGATAAGTCCTAATTTTTCCAACATCCACATCTCTTTCCTTTCCTCTTACCGTGGTTCTTTTCTTACTTTTTCCTGATCTGCCTTCTTGTGCACAGATATTTACTTAAAATTGAGCTTTTCTTCCAACCAACAATGACAACATGGGGTTTATATTTATCCAATGTGTTCTTTCTGTCTGTTCACCTTTGTCTTCTCTTTCAGCTTTAGAATAATATCCTATAATCCCACAGGGTTACCCATTTCCTTGTTGATGTTCGTTACCATGAGTTCATCTCACTTTTCCTCTTTTCCCCTCTTTTCAGAGCCAATTGTGAGTTATTAATTAACGTATATCACAGCCTGGTTAGCTAATTGCGTGACATTCACAAGTTGAGTCTGGGGATCATGCTCAAGCAAGTGAAATGAAAGAATCGCTTTCAAGTAAAGACACCATTGTGTTTCCCTTTTTCTTTCTCGTCACCCCATTCATATCTCTTCTTAGCACGCTGCCTTAAAGGTGGAATCTCTCTAGGCTCGAGGCATAAACAGGCCACACTTGCTGGCAAATGAAGACAAAAACCATCCCTCACTGACCAAGAGAAACAGGAAACCTCACAGCACCTGCCTGAGGAAGTGAAATGAAAGCTGCCTTTGAAACGAGCCAAAAACTCTGCTGCTGTCTCACATCCTGCACCTGCGACTGTTTGGCAGCGACAAGCCTCCTGGTGTTGGGTGAAGGAAAGCACTCACTGGGACTTTGTGAAAAGATCCATTCACAGCAGAAAATCATCTAACTCTTAGTTAACAATAACAAACTGTCTATAAACACTTTGAATACACAAAGATAGGCCTGGGGCTCCGTGTTGGTGAGTTGCACTGAAGACTAAAGGAAAGATGGAGAAGCACATGAACGTTTCCTCCTGCTGGCAACCATTTTGATAACTAACATACTTTGTGGCTTTATTCAAGCCTCCAAGAAGCATTCCCAGACGCAATAGGCAGCGAGCTGAGGCTGTAGTGCGTAAACAGGAGGGCAACAAAAAAGAAGCAGTTCAACAGGAACGTGTCTGTGCAAGCACCCATTAATTCCCTACCATGTGTTCTATACAAAGAAAGGACATAGTTTAGACCCTTTGCAGAAAATAATGATGTTTTAGATGTATTCACTTTGTATTATTTAAATAGTTAGGTACTTGGATATTTGTTTATACCTGTGATGAGTGAACTTTAAGATAAGATTAGAGTCCCTCAGTGGAAGAGCACTCTCACACCTTCAATCAACCCATATTATTATTTTTTTGAAAGAAAAATGAATTTGTAACACCCAGTAAGACAGAATTTCTCAATATTAAGATCATGTGAGAGTTAACCTGCTGTGCAAGGTAAGAAAATGTTCAGAGGATAGCAGAGGTCAATAATCAAGCCATTTAAGAGTACCATGCATTTCCCAATTAAAACCTTAAGTCTCGCCATAATTTGACTCTGAGGAACTCTGCTTAACCATGAATGACAGCTTGACTGGTGCCACATTTCCCATTATTACAATGCTGCTTCGTCAGTATTAGCTACTCCGCTAAAAAACCTTGGACGCATTCATATCCCATCAGGAAAACAGTAGCTGCAAATTTATTGGCTTGCACAATCCTCTGATAAATAGATGAAGAGAGACACCAAAAAATAATCACCAATCCCAAAGTGTAAAAAAATTAACATGGTTTATCTTAGAAATGTGCCTAAATATGATTACTAACACATATAGAATCTTGATTTGTTTCTAAATTATACATGTCTTTAAATAAAATAAAGAAACACTATTAATATATTTATTTATTACATTTTTCTGTCTAAAAATGAATGAATGTCTGTCTTTGTGTCAAATTCAGAGAAATACAAATACTTAGGGGTACTTACACCTATGTGAAAAAAAATACATTTGAGTGGTTTACAGCTTTTTCAAAACAATGCTGTCAAAAGTTCACAATCCCATTATCCAATGTTAAGAATAAATACACCTGTCTGCATCCTTCTCTCTTGATACAGTCTCTCACATCTGCATAAGTGCTTACCAGCTCACCCCACAAAGGCTCTTCAGCTACCAAACCCCAAATGCTTTGAAGTAGTTTAATGTGTGGATCTACCACTCCAGCACCCTAAAAGCCTTTGTCTACTGGGCTCCTCTATGGTGCTTTGCCTCTAAAGTACTTAATAAATAAGCCAACTCATTAGCTACTTCACAGGTCCACTTCAGTTTAAAAATAACTTTAATTGGTGGCTTTTCACATTTGTATGACTGTATATATATATGTGTGTGTGTGTGTGTGTGTGTGTGTGTATATGTATATATATATGTGTGTGTGTGTGTGTGTGTGTGTGTGTATATATATATATATATGTGTGTGTGTGTGTGTGTGTGTGTGTACATGTGAGCAAATTATCTCATGGACCACTGGACAGATTTAAATGAAACCCTCAAAAAAAAATCATTGTATGCACATCTACAACAGGTTAAGTTTTGAAGTCCCCAGTTTGAGACTGGCGCCACAGCCAATCAACATTAACCCAAAAATGGCTGTACCTCAGACAGTTTTACAGATATTGAGATAAAATTTCATGTGGTGGCAGCTGAGAATAATTTACAATGCAAACTCCGAGCAGTAAGAGATCTCACAAAAAGTCCCAATATTGCATGAGATTGCACATATAATTAACAAGGCTTGACCAAATATATCCCTTCTAATCCTAAAATGATCTTAATTTTAACAATCTGGCAAAAAGGCTTTATGCATTATTTAAGGACTACTAGGCCTTTAATTAATTATGAAAACAAAAAAATCACCCTCACCTTCCTTGTTTGCTGGTTTGCACAGTTCGAATCCACTTCATTACTGTGATATGCTTCTCACGTCCCACTCACTGAATCAATCTGCTTGAATATCACTGCTCATTATTATGCGTGCCCCGTCCATTTTTTGAGGCGAATCAAACAAGATTCTAGTTATGATTTCAGTTTGAAAATATTTCCTACAACTCTGTTTTCAGCTCATTCTAAAAATATGAAATCCATAGCATTTGAATTTTAACAAAGGTGAGCAAGTTCTGCTCACCAATCAGGATCATAAAAATTACACTCCCCCCCACACACACACGGAAGATAATACTCTGAACATTAATAGAGAATTCACTCCGCACTGCTATTACTCCCTGTAACTTCAGTTTGTTGGATAAGGGACATGCTTTTAGCCGACCCTCAACATGTACTGTATATTTCTGGTGAAAGCAAAACAAAAGACATTGTTTCACTGAAAAAGAATCTATTGCTCATGTTTTTGAATTTTAGATTTGCAGAGCGACTGATGAAATAGGAGCCTCGGAGCGGCACTGCACTTTCACCTCCATTCTTCCTGAAAAAATAAACAAACTGATGGAATGAATGAAGTCGGCGGCTGCGTCTGCATCGGCAACTTACTCTTGTAAAAAGTGTGTGTGTAATCTGTTCATTAAAAACTACAAACAATAGTTTATAGATTGTACAGTACATCATAGTAAAAATGTGTATTTTAGAAGCATTCTGAGCATCACTACTTTAAAGGTTTTGTTTTTCCTGCAATTCCTAACTCTTTTCATGCAGGACTCATCTATGTTTCATGCATTAGGCAAATGGGGGTACTTTTCTGTTGTTGCGATTAGGTTTATTGGTCTTGGTGTAAATACTGCTTTAACTGTATGCATAAACTCTATTAGGACACAGCCCCCAATTATCAGAAGCCTGATGGTGTTTCTGTTTTGATAAAGGAAGAGAAAATAAAAGAAAAATTACTAAAGTTTGTGGCCTAATCTCAAACAGGAAACTAATGAGCCAGGAGATCTGATAGAGTTAGATGTGATGCAGAAGCCAGTACGGTGTGAGATAGATATCTAACATGCAGCCATGCCAGTGTCTCCACTGGTCACAGATACCACCTCACCTCCAACCCTGGATCTGATGGCTAACATTTCTTCTCATCCTCCCTAGTTTCTGACACACAAAGCAGACCTAAAATTATAAGGTGTGTTTGTGCTGTTGTATTTTAAAAATCTTTAGCATCAAAAGTCCTGTCCGGATCCAAATGTTGAACACTGTTAACCTGGTCAAATTTAACTCACTGCTGGACGTTTTTGGTAAGTGTAAAAAGGCCCTAAATGTAAATTTAGTCCATCGTACTTAAAAGCTGAGTTCTTGCAACACAAAATATTAATCTGGGATGATATAAGTGCATAAGCAATTTAAATTACAGCACTAGCAAGTCAAGAGGAGAATTCTGATGGGTATATTGTCTCTTTATCGAATTCAAGACTGGTGGCTAAAACTGTTTTGATTACCACAAGGAGCTACTGGGATCCAAATGTGGATTCCAAGCAAATTGAATAGACCAAGGTGCAAACATAACAGCAGTATCATCTTCAATATTATACACTATGATAAAGCTGCAGTTAGTGAGGAAACATGTACCAAACAAAATACACAAAAACAAGCAGTTCTTAATTTTGTCTTTGTTTCCAAAATTCAGCTGAAGTTTCTTGAAAGTAAATGTAAATGTCAATAAGAGTGGAGTTACTTTAAAGTTGTTTCCTTGGAAAGCCAGTTGAGATTTAGCAGCTTTGCGTGTGTTTTGGTGTTTTAATGCTTGCTGAGGAGAGCGCCTTGTAGTGAAGGACGGAGCTGCTTTCAGTGTGTAAAACGACACTAAACACAGCAGGCTGCGCTTTGATGATTTGTAGCTGTCTCCTGCTTTCATAAAAGCTATGAAATAACTGGGGTTCCCTTAGTGATGGTAATTAGCCAAGGGGAAAGAAGTTAATTAAAACCAGTAAAAAAGGGCCAACTTTACTTTGAAAATTTATTAAAGAGATCTTTGATGAGAAAGTTTAAGTAATTACTGTGTAAACTTATAAACATCTTTTTAATAAGTGGCCAATTGGTTTCCTTGTTAGACTTCCACTTTAGGGTTTAAAGGTCACAACGGCTGTGTTATTTCATTGTTTGCCTAAAGGTGAGGGGCACAACATGCAGTTTCATGAGACATCAGAAGAAAAAAATATAAAGAAAAATAACAAAATGCAATTTTAAGAGGTTGGCAATTATCCAGATGACAACAAAGGTGCTCAGAGGCCCAAATCTGGTTCACACCAGGAATAAAGTCAGCCTTAAATATGAAACAATGCAGGAATCATCAGACCAAACAAATCCAACCAGAGAGATAAAAGAGGAGCCAAAAAGGAAGAAAATCGGAAATAAATAGATAAAAAAAACTGACTGAAAAGTGGAGTTCTTTCATGTCTTTTCTGTTTGTGTTCACTGGCTCCATAAAATCTGCATAAAATTTTGTTTCTGTCTCATTTTCAAAGTAAACAGATATTATTGCAAACATTAGATACAGAGGAGAATGTATTTCATGCTACTTCATCCTCTTTCTTTTTGATCCTGGCAAAAATAAAGCAAAACGGGAATAAAATAGTTATAGTGTTTCAAAATTATTACTGGTAGAGCTTCAACATGACAACTCAGTGCTTAAGTCCTCCAATCATCCCTTTCATTCTTCTGGAATAAAAAAATACACTTTGCAGAAACATCTGGCATGTTGTTTGTAATATGAAAACCTCACAAAAACCGTGAAAAATCAAACTGAGTCGACTTCTCACCTCCAATCAATCTGCACCATATGGAAATTGCTGAAGTTAATGAGGTATGCTCTCAAGAACATTTTTTTCATCATTAACAGCCACTTTAAACCTACCTATTCCTTCGCCTCAACAAACACACACTGTTAGTGGAATTAGGAAAATAATAACAAAAAAATGTGAAAAGCCTGAGAAACATAAACACACATTTGTAGTGCAGTGCGACAGAATATTGTTAGTAAGATGGAAACAAAAACAATTTTTATCTGAGTACCACTATGCCCGACAATACTCAACCTTCACAAAACCAAATCTAATAATCCATATTCTTTGTCTAAGTCTAAGCCTTCCTTGAGAGCAAAACAGCAAATCAAAGTAAATTTGATACACTTAAGGCTTAAAGGGGCTTCAAACAATTGGCTTGTTTTTAAACTACATCTGATTAGAATGAGAGGGGGAAAACTCTTTTGAGGTTTTAAAATAAAGCATTTTACATTTACTGATAAATTTATTCAGCTATTTGACAGATGTGAAGGATAAAAATGGGTAAGATTTGAGCTGTTTTGTCAGAGGCTGTTTTATTAGTGTTCACGTCGTGCCCTATTGTGTGTGTGTGTGTGTGTGTTTGTGTATTTGTCTGCTTTTGCAAAGTATTTCCCACTAGACGAATTTTAATGAAACTGATGAAAAAAGTAAAGCAAACACAAAATGACTTTAACTCAGTCAATTTCACTGATGTTGAGCTAAAATGTGGTGTGGTAGTAGCTGAGTGTGATCTTCAACAGATCACGTGACATCTGACAGCGTGAAAACTGTCGCTATAATTCCAACTCCTTTCCTCATAAGAGGATCTTAGTTTAAAACTCTAACATGAAAGGTGGTGGTGGGGGATGGATATGCATTCCCTGAAGAAGCGCTATACCTTTAATTTTTATTCTCTTTACACTGGTTTATTATAGCAACGGCCACTAGCCATGTTCTAATGTGCCAGTTTCTATGGCAGAACATACAGTCTAAACATCTGATAGAAGCAGTTGTGAAAGCAACATGATGAAAAAAATAAGATAAAATGAGATGACAGATGCCTTTCTACTTCCCTTTTGGAAACAAAACTATAAACATTACTGGGGACAAAGCCAAATTTCACAAGCTGTTACCCATCTCAAGCAAAAAGCAGGAAGGCAGGAAGTGATACAATAGCTGCCCTTTTCTGGCTGCCTTTAAAACAGTGTTTATTTTACAGAGAGACGATCAATAGTCTGAGTTTATGATGATTGAGAGAGACGACTGTGGACTCAGGAGAGGGCATCAGGAGGAACATAGCAATGCGAGTGTACTTTTTGCAGAAAGCTTACTGCTGTAACATCTTGTGCATGGGTCAGTTTCTGGTCACTGTTTACCTTGAACACCAGCCAGGTCTCTGTTTCTCTCTTTTGACGGCTTTAAAAAGCAAACAATTATTTGGAAATAATAGCAACAAGAACATCTTCTTACTTAAATTCAGTCATTTCAATTTGGCTCTCTGAATCAAGAGTGCCCATTTCCTGTCCCTCTTCACGTCCCCCCTCTTAATTGCAGAGCAGATCCACTCTGCTTAATGTTTCTGGCTCTTGTAAGTCAACCAAAGTCCCCTTTTATCAAGCTTTTATTAGCAACTGATTACTGTCATCGCCTGCTGGGGCTGCTAGGCTTTGGCCTTCATTAACATGCCTGAGTCATATAAATGCTGGTATGAGGCTGAGAGGAGTCTGTTTAGAGAGCTAAACATCCAGCTGAGGAAGAGATAAGTCTTTATTTAATGTGTGATCTGTTCTGCTCAGCTCCAGTCCATTTTGTTTTCGCTCACTTCTGCCAGAAAAAAGTAGACGTTGAGTGAAACGTTGCAGCAACAAAATCCCCTGACAGGAGGTTATGCTTTTGTGTTATTCCAAATGAGAGTTTTGCACCCTGCCTCACTTTATGAGCAATAATTATTTGAAAAGAGTGATTCATTGTTGTTCTGATGACATCTCTGCTTGATGCTCTGCAACCCACTGCTGCAAGCCTCACAGAACTTATTCAGTGCTTTCAATTGAACACGTTTTCTGGATTTCTGTCAGAATATTTCTACCTGGCAAATACTCACCTCTAAAGCCATGATAGAGAACCAAATTCTGTTACAGTTAATTGAAATTATTAAACTTAAAACAAAATAAAATGAATCTTGTAGTCATTTTTTCTGCCATCTATCCTTGTGTCTTAATTATTAGTGGGCGATAATGTTTTTGACTACAACACAATAATGTTTACAAATATTAGGTTAAGATTTGATGTGGTATTAGCTGATAATAACCCCTGAGTATTAAACACTGTGCAAGGGGTGATGCTTATAACTTTGGCAATAACTGCTGAAAACAATCCAAAATATTTCATGAACCACTGAACAGACTTTAATGAAACTTTTAAAAAGTAATCACCAAATGTACATCTGCAAATAATTATTTTTTGGAGCTAACCCAGTTTAACATGGCTGCCACAGCTTATCAATCATTGCCTACACGAAAATGGCAATAATTTAGTCAGATTTACAGACACAGAGCTAATGTTTGACGTGGTAGTAGCTGAAAACCATAAACAACCCATACTTTGAGCATGAGCACATTGTGTGAGGGCTTGTGATATTGCATGAGATTGTCCAGAACGTTATTTTCAAGATTTGACTCAAATGGCTAAAACTGTCATTTCTTAACATGAGATGATCTCAGTCGAAAACTCTGACATGAAAGGCAACAGGTGATATGCATTCCTTCAAAGAATGCTAGGGTTTTAATTTTAAACACTGAATCCATCACTGGTCTGATGACTGAAGCTCATCCAGTATGTTGTGCTGAATTCACATCTGTCCACATGTAAGCTGCAGAGTGGGAGTAAATCATTTCTTCTCACTGCAGAACTGCCTAAAAGAACAAAAAAGCTGTGTTGCCGTTGTCCTCTCTCCTCCTCACACGCCACTACATCATCTCACAGGCATAACACATGCTAATGGACCATGATGCACCTAATGTACTGCATGAACCTTGCTGTTATAGGTACTCATGGTAACATTATGGTGGCAAGAAATCATGCACTGTTTTAAGCCGAATGGAGCAAAATGCAGCAGGGTTTCTCTCAAAAAGAGTGGAAAGAAAAAAAAATCAAAGCAGCTGAAAGCTGAACGATTAAGCAATGATTGGAGCAGAAAGTAGAAATTGCACTAATCAGAGTGGCATGAAGCTTTTACGTTAGCTTTTCAACTTCTGTGCCCTGGTAGCTGATACCACAGACCATCTCAGAGGTCCCAATGTCCAAGGTCGGGACTCTTTATTTGTCACAGACATGTTTTAAAGAATACTGAAATGAAAATGTAACTCTCATAAGACTAAAAGCCATTTCAGTTGCACAAGGGAACAAATGTTATAGCAATTTTAAAATGCCATTTTTATTTTAGTTTTTTGTTTCTGTTTCCTAACTATAATAATGATGTTACTGTTTTAAGAACACACTCAGTTTCTTGTTTACCTTGTAAAGCCTCCTTGGCTCGATCTAGATCCTGCTCCTTCTGAGCCAGCTGCACTCGGAGCTCCGTGGCAGAGAGGACGTCAGCCGAGCAGCCTCCCTGGGTCTCCTCCAAGTCCTTACTCAACATGTCCTTCATCTGCCGCAGCAGGTGCACCTCCTCCTGGAGCTGGGCCACCTCCTCACGCAGCAGGACTACATCATAAAGAGAAGAAGGAAGAGGGCTTTGAGATGACAGACTGAAAAACATGGATTTTTTCTTTCTTTTATGATGGTAGAATTACCAGAAAATAGTATAAGTCAAAGTGAAAACAGACGGAGATGGGTTTTTAAAAAAAAAAATCCAGACTCATACACATGGTGCCAATTTCTGCAGAAGCTGTTCTGTCAAAAATGGAAAACTGATTAAAGGTCAGCATAAGGTAGTTATAATTTTATTTTTGATTGAGATAACTGCTGCACAAAATTACCTATTGTCAGTAAAACCAATCACAGAGATTCACAGGTTCCAGAAGATAAATACAGACTAAGGCGGTGATGCTGAAATAACTTTTTTTGAACGCACACTGTGACAGGAATAATGACATCCATTTAATATTCACTGAATGCTGCTTTAAAGTGCTCATCTGTGACTTTGTCACAAAGAAGCAAATAATAAAAAGAAAATAAAAACTGAAGGGAGAATATTTTTTTTTCTCTTCTGAGTCACTGAAAAAACAAATTCTCAAAACACCAGCAGCAGCAACTTTTTAAACAAGCCACAACAGAGAAATATAAGACTTTTATTTCTCACTTCAAGACTCAGAAAACAAAATAAATGAATAAAATGTAAAAATGATCCGTTTTGCACACCGGATGTGCTTATGAGGAGTTATTTTGTAAAAGGAGAAGTGGAGTCATTCAGCTCATTTTTATGCATCCTCAGGGTTAAGGGTGGGGGTGGGGTGTAAAACGGGGGGAGAGGAAAACTGCTCCAGTGCTGTGCATAAATTACATCACATTCTTCCACCCCATCTCCACTCCTACCATCTGACAACATTAGAAATGGATGGAAAGACTGAGGGAGAAAAAGGCTGATATTTCAAAATACTAAGAGACAAATGAGCCAATTAAAGCTAAAATACAGATTGCACGTTTGATTTTTAGTTAAAGATTGGAAGATTCAGTTGACATGGAGAAATGTATAAAAGAAAAAAGTATATAAAGTGTAGATGTCAGTGTGCAGTAATGTTAGCCAGTACAGCAAATACTTTCATATAATTTGAAAGGTAAAGATTAGTGGAACTGAAAAGTTATTTTTGTATTATTGCAAGGTTTAATAATAAAATATATCATCCCCTGTTTCATATAAGCTTTTCAGTACCAAGTTTAAAATGTTTATTGTGTACCAATCAAATTCTATAAATGTATTAATGATTTCATATATAGTTTCACTGACATTGTCTTCCATGACATTGTCTTTTTATCATGGTCACATACTGATTTAACTAAAGATTTAAAATGAAAGAAGAAATTTGTTTTTCAGCAGGCTCGATTTATCTGTCTGTCCATTACACTGACTGATTTTAAGCACGAAGCACTTTTAGTACCTTTAGTTACACCTTAAACTTGGTACTGTACAGATATATATATATATATATATTTTTTTTTTTTTTCCAGACAAGACATTTAACTTTTATCATAATGAAAAAGATGTAAAAAGAAAACCATGACATATGTTTTAACCTTACTTTTACGCATTTTAGCAACATGTAAAGCACTTTTGCTTATATTTCCTCCTCTGAGATTAAAACAAAAAAAAGTCTTTATGATAGGTTTATTGTGTGAATGAAAATGGCCTTTCAAGTCTGTTAACTTGACTAAATGTATGTGATTTAGGATAAGAGCTGCCTGCTAAATAATAATAGTAATTATAAGGAAATGTAAAAGGAGTAATTAGGAGAAGGGTCAAGAGAAAAATGCAGGTGAGTGGAGAGTCATTACACACAGAGGTGCACTTAATGGAGCTGATAATGGAACAACATTTCAGATGGCATCTCAAGCAGCAACCTCCTTATAGGACAACACAAAGAGTTGTCCCATTTTGGAAGAAAAAGATCAACCTGAGGGTAATTTTTATTGGTTTTTAAAAATCTAATAACAGTCACATAATCCTTTTTGAATAAACTTACTTTTATTAATTGTGCAAAGGCAGCAACCCAAGGTGGGATGTAGAAGACACAAAGGCAGTGAAAACATGAAAATGCACGTGGTTATTGCTTTGACTTGAACCTATAATATTGTTTGTTCTATATGGACTGAGATAGGCATCAAATTTTATGCATTTTAACAGATAATAATGACCCTTTCTATTTTGAGATTACACAGTCACAACAATAGCACCAAAGTTACAGGCAAAGGTGGCTGATATCCATCTAGACATCTAAGCAAAGTTTCTTCTATTGCAGCATTTATTGGATATTCACACAAAGAGATATATAAAACCAAGCAAGTTTGAAATGTGCATACTGTAAAAATACATCATTTATCCATCTGGCCTCGGGTCTACTGACTTTCTTTGGATGGTTTAAAAATATACAATTATCATAGTTACTGTCAACACAAACTGTGCTCAGAGATCCCAAATAAAACTGATAGATGGTTAGGCTGTATAGTTGTTTCTTTGCCAAACACTGAGCAAGCAAAGTATTAGGTAAACTGTGGGCTGTGGCTGAAAGAAGGCTGAGCTGCTACCCTTAAGTTAGTGAAGTTCAGTGCAGTGCTGTTGTTCCAGCCTCACTGCTCAGTCAGCAGTATTATCTTGGACTGGATGCTACAGTGGCTCACTGGTGCCTCTTGAGCTACACAATGTTATACTTGCAAAAGTAAAAGGCATAAGCGCATAAAGCTTATTTAGTGTGTTTATTTAAAGTCTTCAACATGTCTTGTAGAGAATGCCACAGGGAACAGATGGAAGCTTTGGGAACAGTCTATAAAATGATCTATGAATTATGTACATTCAAAGATCCCTCTTTATGTCTGCTTTCATTCTGTTCCAATTCCTTTAACAGGCTCGCCTGCTACTTAATATGATTCACTGAAACAGTAAATAAAATCCCCATCCTCGGCCACTGATCTAAATGACTGCTGAAATGTGTGCATTTGCATAATAGCAGCCATAAATCAGCTGACATGCAACAGGAACCAGTGAATTATGAATCTGATCAGTGTCATTTCCTATTTGTATGATTTAACCCAAATGGCTTAAACTGTCTCCCTAAATAATCCTGCAGCTGTTGCGTGACAGTTTTGGTATGGTAGAAACCAGTCGTAAAATGATTCTAAAGTATCAGCACTTCTCTGGGAATGTAAAACTTATTATCCTCTATTTATGAAGTAGATTTAATGGTGGGGAAAAGAGATTAAACATTTCATTGAAAAAATTACAAAGGCTTCTTTCTTGTGTGTGTGAACACCCTTTGCAACCAAAAACTTCATTTGCTACAAAAAGTTTTTGGATTTATTTTTGTTTTACAACAAAACTTGTCAGGGAAATATCACAGTTCTTTGGAGCTTATACTTTTTAGGTTCATAGAATACGTCAGCATGAGACGTTTTCTTTATCTGTCTCTGTCTTTATGTCACTCTGTGCCCCACAATCTTTCTCTTCTAACACTGTTCCTCTGTCTCGCAATTCCTCCTCTCCCACAACGAAAGTTGCAAAAACGTCCAGCAATCTGTCAGAGATTTCATTGGCCATGAGGCAGCTGAAATTGGTCTTGGCTGGAACAGCGGTGGAGGTGGAAAATTGATGGAGAACGACAGTAAGTGTCTAGAGGGGGGTCATTTTTAGATTGGTTTTTCCGTCTTTTGAGAGAGTGGGAAGGAAAGACAGGATGGAGTTCAATTTTTACCCAATACTGGTGAGGAAATCAATTAACAGGCTTATTGTTTCTACAGAATTTGTATGCAGCCTGCAGTAAAGACCCAATGATGGCAGTTTCATTGTTGCCATTGTAACAAGAAGTCATAGTCCACCATGTATGCAACATAATGGCAAGACCTGCTGTAAAAAGACTACTGAACAATATTGATAGAATGTAAAATAACATTATAAAATTATGATACAATGTGTTTTAAAATAGTTTAGATGATATGTATGCACTACTGTGACTACTGCTGTACAACATATATCATGTTCAACCAAATCAACTTAACCACAGTGCTACAAAAAATTTTCTTATACAGTAATATATAATTATAAACAGTGCCATATGGTTCTTAAGAACCAACAACATGCCGCTCGCATAGCCTACCCTGCAAAGAAGAATGGGGGTGTGTAGGGTAATGTATACTGCCTAAATGCAACACATATTGTACCACAGTTGTGCAGGACAAAGGCACAACCCAATTCAGGAATGTGTTGAATAAGAAAGGGGATATAAGAGCAGCCGGGGTCAAGAATGTGGGCAGCAAGTGCTTTCATGATGGGAGGCAACAATTCACATCCTCTTATTTGTTTTGGACGAGCAACTGAGCCTTGTTCCTGCACTCACAATCTGTATTCAAACAGACTGTCTGAAACCCTATTCAGAGATGCCAGACTGCAGGTTAATAGTTTAACCCTTCACAGGACCATGTGGACTTGAATAAATAAATTATTGATTTTAGAGCGCAAGATTGTGATTATATAGTTAAGACTCGCACGAGAGTTTTGCATAACCGCTCAGGAGTTCCTTGCAGTGTCACATTTTTACTTTCTGCAAATCCTTCTTATAGCACAGTTCTTCCAAATGCTAAGAGATAATGCCAGCACAAAGCTCAATGAGAAAATTAATAGGTAATGTTGTTTAGTCACACATCAAAACTTGGTATCCTCAGGTTCACAAAGTATTTTGACAACTAAGCTAGAACTTTACCACCTAAACATCTACAAAATCCATACCAATCTGTCTTTCCATCTGAAACTACAGTCAAAAATGAGTCATCCAGCTGATGGACTTGTTGTGACACATTTCAGTTTCTCTCCCCAGTAACATATAAATACCATGCATTTATCAGAAATGTACACCAGAAAAAAGAACACATTATGTGAAATCTTGTTACTTTTCTACTGTCAAAGGTGTTTAGAATCCTTTTAGAAAAACAAAGCATACTTTTAAAAAGTTTTAACTTTTAGTTTGACAAGTTATTCCAAATTCAATAACCCATTCAGACACATCTGTGTGTTTTTGGATAACATCACATTTTTCCTTTTTCATTCTCAGTAGAAGCTAAAATAGTTCATTAAAAGGTTAAATCTTAAATTTGTGTTGTACATGATTCACAATCCCATCATGTCAATCTCTTTTTTCTTTAATTAATAAGTAATGTCTTCAGAATGATATGTCTTCAGAATGATGACGGGATGCTCATTTAACCTCAGGATCCAAAGTTGAAAGCAACTGACATCTAGTCAAACTTAGCTAACACAAAACATGAACCATAAAAAAAAACTGCGCACAACCAAATATGTGCTGTCGCCCTGCAACATCAGTGAAAGCATGGTAGGATAATGATTAATTTTTTTTTTATTACAGGCATATATAAAAACAAAAGCTGTGTCTTTTCATGCAAAGCTAAAAAAAGGCTTGTTGGTTAAACATTTACACTTACAGTAAATAGATAATTTTAATCTCTCACAGCACTATTAAAGCCACATACAGTTCATCCTGTGGTGTGGCTCTATCACCAGTATAGTTCTATTAATGCCACAGAAGCAGATATCTAAGGTCTGTTTGGTTGCAAAGTCAAGCTTTTATGTCCCTGTGAAGGCTTCAGTGCTACTTGGAACAGGCCAGTATGATGCCTTATTGTCTAGTTGTTGTGCTGGTTACACCATTTTAGTGCAGTTTTACATCCAATATTGTCCTGCTGGGGAATGCTGCTGCCATGAGGGGGTGTGCTTGGTCTGCAGCACGTTATACAGGAAGTACATTTTTCTACACAAATGTGGTAACTCTACTGTTTCAACTTAGCCCGATCACCATTGGTGACATCAACCATAACAGGGATAAATGCCACATCTAAGTTTTAAATGACATTTTTAAAGCAATACAATTACTTTTAGATAAGCTGTAAACTACCATAGCACCACCCAACAGATTTCCATCCAATATAACAATAATTTCACTGAACACAGGTTTTAAGTATTAGGTGATTTCAGTTTGTGTAGAAGTTACTAATACACAGTATTTCAAAAGTTTAGGATATAAAATAATTATCAGAAGAGCAAATGAAAAAATAGCACTGTCGTGCATCCTTTTCTCACACTTTCAAATCTGAACCTGCACATATCATCCTGAGCAGAAAGCCCAAATATATTTCAAATAGCCTTTCATCTCAAATGAGTTAGCAGGGACATTAATAAAACTTTAGAGCCTCATTTTCTCTGTTTGTCACACAAACACATCCTCATTTTTATGGACCATTGATAGCAGATTCATCAGCGGGTCATGACAGTTGTAACGCCGAAGCTCTGACTGATGAAGGCAGCCTGTAGTGTCTGTTCTGTCTGGCACTGCATAGCTTCAGATTAACCAGTCAATTCTCATGAGCAGAACGATCTCAGTGCATCGCCTGAGGAGTTGACAGCCTCATGGCTGATGAACAGTGGAAAAAAAAAAAAAAACACAAAAAATATCTTGCCTTTGGGCTCTCAATCATAGGAATCAGACTAATATTCTTTATTAACCGAGACAGTGATGAAGACAGATTGGTATTAGGGATAACACAAAAGAGGAAAGACTGCGGTTTATTGATGAAAACACCAGCATGGAGGGCAAATCTCAAGTCTCTGAGGTTTGTAGCCTGAATAAACTCATGATTGTGCTTATGTTCAGAGATTACAAATAATAACATAAACAGGAATGACTGAATCTTAATTTAGCCCAACCAAAGCACAACCAGAATTAAATGTAACCCTAAAACAATTCAAATCTTTAAAAAAATATGTTTGTTAGCAAAATAGCTCATAAAACAATAGATAAATAAAACTAAAACTTTTAGGAAACAATCCTTGGATGTACATCTACAACTTATTAACTTTTGGAGTCAATCTAATTTACTATGGCTGCCACAGCCAACTGGCCATAGGAAACACAAAAATAATTATAAGTCAATCAATATCACATATATTGAACTAAAATTTGATGTGACAGTAGCTGATAGTTGTTCCCAATACTTACTCTGAGCATGATCTCTAAAAATATTCCATGAGATTGTTCATAATGTATTTTTCAAGGTTTTACTGAAACAACAACAGCTCTGTCAATTATCTCTTTAAAACTCCGGGATGAAAGACAAGGCTGATATGCATTCCTACAAGTTATTTTCTTGAAAAAGTAAGCATTATTTTAGAAGCTAACAAAACTAAACCATAAGTAAATTCAACAGTAACTTTGAAATAACTAAAATTTAAATCCCTCAGAATTTGATGTTTTGAAAAAAAAAAAAAAAAAAGAACATCACAGACACTTCAATGACAGCCACCTTCCCTGCTTGACTTCTTCCCTTTCCTTCTTCCAGTGTTTATCGAGTACAGTATGCTTTAACGTTACAGAATCTGACATCCACATGCTGGCGAGCCTATTTCATGCTTCAGGTCCTTGGAGAAATGGAGGGTTGAACTCGTGTGAGAGTGAGGTTCAGAACAAAGCTGAACAGTGAACAGAAAACTGATTGGAGAGAAAGATAGAGCGTAATCTCAGTCACATTCCATCACAATCTGCGTCCAGTCGTTTAAAATCCTCTTTGTGGATGGTATCACTGACCAGAACTAGGGTCTTTTTTTTTTTCTTTGAAAGAAAAAAAAACACAAACTGCAAATAATTACCTAAAGATATAGCTGCAGCAGCACGTGTGCATCTAAAAGGAATAAAAATGTGCATTTTTACTTAAAAAAAACTTGCAGGAGAGATTTAAAGCTGTCTTCCTTGCAGCACCATTTAACAGAGTTGCATACGCAGCCCTCTTCGTTTCACAGCCTGAGAAATACACCGGAACAGTGTGTTGTTTTGAAGGATTTCTGAGAGAAAACCATGAACAGTAAGCTAACTGTCTTTCTGAGGGTGCAGATGGACAGATTTATAAAGCAGCTTTCTGAATTCTTTGTCATGGAGATTAACAGCAGAGTTTCCATGAAACACGAGAAGATGGAGCTGAGGTGATTATAAATAGATTTTGGAAGGAAGATAATTGGAAGCCTGCCTCCCAAGTTTCAAGTTTTTTGATTCAGCAGTTCAAACACACCTTTGTCATATTTTAAACTCCAACAATGAAAATGATCTGAAACATTGCTCTTCTCTACAAAAGCATTAGCTGGATGGTGTTGTACAATATGAGCAGTAATACTACTAAGCTCAAAAATGTGCTTAGTAAATTTTGACTGATTAGCTCAGTGCTTTCTCCTCTGTCTTCGTATGTCTAAGAGGAACTTGGTTGACATAAACTGCCAGCATTACTGGATCTTATTTAAAAAGGATTTGATTTTATTGTTATTTCTTGCATAGTTTTAGGTCAGATTTGTTGATGCAACGACACGCTGTTGACTGACAACTGTTTTCAGAAGCATTCCAGGAATTTAACAAATCTAATTTAACAGAGCAGAACCACAGTTCAAGGAGACAGTTTATCTTTCCCACCAATTACAGTCTGAGATTTAGTACAACATTAGCAAAGTCAGTGCCAATTATAAATCCTGTTTTACTGATTTGTATATGTAAGCTGGCAATTAGAAGATGGAAAGACATTTGACTTTCCAACTGTTAAATTTATTTTTCTTTATTTAGCACATCCTCTCTAAAAACCATCAGGCTGGACATGAAACATAAGCTGTTCTCAGCATCACAACGTTTCCAGTCTTTTGTTGTGTTTGTCTTGTGGTTTTCATAATGTGTTAATGGTATCAAATTTAACATAAGCATATATTTAAAATAAAAAAACTAAGTATCTGATTTAACAGTGGTAACATTCTGAATATAATGTAATATAATGAAATACTAAGAAAGTCTGAAACTGCAATTTAGCAAAAAAAAAATTAATAAATAAAATTCATAGCCATAATGATGAACGTTCAAGTTACCAACTATGTCCTTCAGTGGTCCACCTTTTAGTTTCACACAATTCATCACCCAGGATTTTAGCTTTGCAGGCATTCAGGTGGGAAAAAAGGACAAAAAAAATTTAAAAAGAGGACTGTAATAGCAGAAAAATTGCACTATTTGCCTGTTTCTGGTATGACTAATGATGTGTATATTGCTGTCTGACTTTGCATGTTAACGATGGTGCTTTGCTGTGGTGTTTTGGGTTGATAGAAGATTTAAGTATTATTTTGAACAGCTTATGTGATAAGAGTCGGTTTCATTAGTCCAGACAAAAAAACCTGCCTATGTTCCATGGGGTATCACAGAATTATCTCTTCAGTCCTAATTTGGACAAACATCTACAGTATGTGAACATAAATGCTACTGAGTTTTACATTGTTTGATAACATATATATTGTATGTTTATGTATATGTATTTTTTTATTTTCCTTTTATTGTTGCACAACTCTAAGCTTGCTTCAATTTATTTCCTGAATACAATGAATTCACAGGGACAAACTTTTATTTGGACAGTTTTCTCATGGATGACAGTGGTTTAACTTTGACCGTCTCGTGTGTACCAGTGCATGCATGGCAGAGCAAGTGTGAAGGTACGTTTGAGTGCTTATAGTTGGAAAAATGCCCTTTTCTGGAGCAGACTAAGGTGTTGTTATTAATAGCCTGAGCCAAATAAGAGGCCAGTCAATGTGTCACCATGGATATTTCATCACACACACACACACAGAACGTCTGCCTACCTGCCACAATGACGACACCCTACAATCTTTCAAACCAATCAAAGATGTATCAGCAAGCACGCCCTGTTGCCAAAAATAAAAAGTGTTTTCTGCATGTGTCATGCCAAGATGACAGTGATGGTTTGGCATGGTGAAAAGAGAATATCGAGGTGTCAAAATAATCCTGGTTTCCTCTAAAAATTCTGGATCTGGAATATGTTGTAGAAGTGACTTGAGCTTCTGATGACAGCATCTGTAAATAAAGCGACACGACTGAAAAGACTGCCGCTGCAAATGTGAGTCGCTTTCTCAGTGATCTGTAGAAAGCAGGTTATGTAAATTTGATGAGCTGTAGAGGAATGACTGTTGTTTAAGATCAACACCCAACGGGGGGGTGAGTTTGATTCCTAACACTGAATTTTTGCTTTTGTTTTGAAGTAAATGTGATCATTCAGAGTCCTTAAACAGAGATAGATGAGACATTATAAAGACTCCAATCAATTTGTCCAAGCTGAAATACAAAATGACTTCATACCCTCAGAAAGTGGCACGTCTCATGATTACTACAGTTGCTTTGCCATTATCCCTGACTTGATTCTGACAGGCTGCTGATTTTCAGTGACTTGTTCTAAATTGTCACCTGTGTACCACAAAGGAGTGAAACTAGCTCTGACCTGAGGGAGCAGTTCCTGAGGCACAGTTAGTGAAAGATGGCAATTACACAACTAGGAACAAAATCAGCTGCTCCTACAATTATCCTGTCAAACTGAGTCGAATGGAAGCATTAGAAGGTCCACAGCTATGCATCTATGCAGTGGCTGATGCATAAATCAGCATGGTTATTAAAAATCATTGTTGTCATTTTACTATCTTAGTAATTGTTATAACAATATGCATTACAACTGAGCCTTAACAATTAGTAGCAATTTCTTTCAGTTTTTGATTTTTTTGGTTTGGTTAAGTTTCTAAAATAACTTGGTTGGGGTTAAATACGTCTTTTCACTCCTCTTTATTTGTTGCTGTATCATAAGATGAAATAAATAAGTCTCTTTTGTTAAAACTTACACATCTGTGAGTGAAAAAAGTGGAGATGACCCCATTTCTCTGGTTTTCAGAATAAAAAAAGCCACTCCTTTTCTCTATTTGACATAAAGAGACACTTGCAGTTATATGGAGGCACATAAATGCTAGCATGCATCTACTGCCCTAACCCAATCCAGTATGTCATTAGGAGGCTTTATGCTAGTAATCAAAAAAAGTTTCTGTTTCACAGCTTGATTAAAAGAAGGTTTTAATCTTCAGGGTTGAGCCTACTCTAATGACACACTGTTGGCCAATGAACTGTCTCTGACTGACAGCTGTAAGGGCTACAGGAACAGAGTAATCTGAAATGTTGATGCTTGGCTGACAGAAGCGGATAACGAAAGCTTGATGTAAATTAAACCCTGCAAAGATCCCAACTGGAACTTTTTTTCCCTATTTTTTGGGGGAAACGATCAACAGCTATGATTATACAGAACCAGCTACGATGGTAACAAGCATCAGTGATTGCATGAATAATTCTGTGTTCCAATTTGCAAGACAAACTAGAAATGACATAAGTGAAGATAGTGGGAGTTTTAGAAAAGAAAACGACCACAAAAGTGTGCAACTGAGTTCAATAGCTCCAGTGAGGGTTATGAAAAGTCATATTTAGCCTCCAGGTCTTTAGTTTTGCTTTACAAACAGTAATTGCTATAATCGTACCTCAAGATGAAGCTTGACAGAATAAGTTGAGATGCTTTCAAAGGGTGACTCTATAGTTTGGACATTTTTGCAACACATTAGCAGGTTGCAGCGAGGGAATTCTTTTTGTTGCAAGAACCTCTACCTCTATATTTGAGCTATTTTTAGTATAAAGGTGAGCCACAGTTCAGCCACCAATAAACAAATGAAATGTGGGAATTTAGATGCAAAACAAGTAAAAAAAATATGTAGCAAAAAACTGTTTGACTGAAAGACATGCATGTAGAAAAGCCAGAGGACACTATGCTTATGTTAAAAACACAGCCTGCTACCTGGTTTAACAGCAGTGTTTAGAGATAAACTTTACAGCAGAAATTTCCAGCACTGTGACCTGGTCATCAACAACATGTAACCTTCCCCCACACGAAACTAAAGGCGTACTAAAACAACTCAAAATGAAATGAAACTGTGAGAGTCATCTTTGTAACCACATATTCACAAATGGAAGAAGATTCTCCAGTAATTCAATATTTCCATGTCAGGACAAGAGCGCAATTAATTATTTATTGGTTGACTGTTCCAAGGTTCAGACAATTACTGGTAATCTGAGGTCAGCGCAGGTTAAAGTCTCCTAACGGCTCAACACTGAAACATGTGACCCACTATCAGACATGACACCTACCAGAGTGAAACCTCTGAAAATGACAGGATGGTCACCTCACCCTCCATTAAAAGCGCCACTGCTGCACTTGCTGTTTCAACTCACTCACCAGGCTTTCCTCTCTCCACGCCTGACCTCATCCCCTCTTCGGAGGGGAGTTTTCCAAAAGATTCCAGGATCTGCCAAGTGTGTGCTGGACTCGTTCAGGAAACACACGTCCAAAACGCCTTGTTTCACAGATCCTCCTTACTCAGATCCCATCATTCTTAATAATTTTTTTTCCCCTCTAAAGTCCAGCTCAGCTGACACCAGGAAATACATCCAGAGCTCTCGCTGTGTCTTTCCCTCTGAATGTACCTGTTCAAGGCAACTCCCACGGGTTGATACAGTACACTCAGCCCCTCCCCCTCTGCTCAAATAGTTTAGGTAAGGGAGAAGAGGAGCTCAGTGGGGCCGTGACCAGCATTTTCCCACATTACTCAAGCATGTACACACAGACATGCGCACAAACAAGCACCGGTGAGGGAGGGTGCTGATCCTAGGTGTGGGCTTACAGGCAGGTGTGAGTTGATTTATATGCAGTCTGATACCAGCAGGCTGCACTGCAACAGGTCCGGCAGCTGCTCACCTGCCTCAGAGTCTACGGCCTATGGCAGCTTGACACGTATAACATCACATATCTGATTTTAAGGTTGCAAGTCTGAAATTTTAAGTAACTTTCACTCTTCTTGTACTGGGAGTTCAAAGCAATAATGGTGGTTTTAGAGGCTAAATCACAGGAATCACACAGGATATTGCTATTAGATAAGGATTCAAATCCTTTTAAATTGCAATTTTTCTAACATCTTTACATTCCACTAGTAAAACTTTCTTTTATCGTTTTATTTATCTGGTTGGCACAGACAGGAAGCAAAATGACCCTCAGCTTACAGAACAGCCTTATGTAACAGAACAGATATTAAGATTTTAGATATATAGACATTTAAATTGTAAAACTGATTTTGATACATCCTCATTAAAAAGCAATAATTAAGCCATGGTTACTTCACCAAAACAACACCAAACTAAAAAGAAACAAAAAAAGTTAAACAATGGCAAATCTTGAATGTTTCTTCATGTTCTTGAGTTTTTTGAAAGTATTTGCTGCTGTAGGCACAAACAAAACAATGTTATTTTAAAAACAATATAAAAAGGTTTAAGTTTGTCCTTAGTGGCACTCAAAACAATAAAATGGTTCCAAAAGCTATTTCTTTTAGAGGATATATATGTCTATGTATTTGTAAGTACAGAATGATTTCACTTGGAAACAAATTTTTGAAATCTAAAGTTCTCCTAAAAAGTCATAGAAATGAATAATTGTGTCATTTATCACATGAAGCTCAAGATTTTTTGATTTTTGTGCTGGTAAAAATGTCTGATATCTGAGACAGTAGCAGGGAAATCCCTATAATGGGGAAAGAAACAACTTGCTTTATGAGAAACGCATCACAAGTGAAACTTTGTGAGCCGAATACAGAATCAGATACAACATTTTAATGTTGTTCCTCCTGTTCCTCCCTGACTGTGAAATGCTCGTTGAAATGTAAGCTAACGAGGAAAGGTTCAAAGCTCAAACACTAAAGACAAAACACTAATCAGCATAGTTGTTAGATTTTCCTAATACTAAAATGCACAAGCCTGGCAGACTGTTTGCACTATAATATGATAATACAGGCATCTCAGGACAGCAGAAAATTAGCTGGGACACAAATATTTGACTGCATAACAGGGGAAAAAATCTACCTTATTAAAAACAGTTTACCTCTATTTTTCTCCATATCCCTTTATCTTGGATGCCAGGAGGTAATGAGCTGAGAGTATTATCATTTAAATGAGAATCAATTGAAAAAGACAATCTATTTGCAGTCATTTATTGTTCAATGAAATATTCATTGCCAAGAATACGTCAACCTTTCATTGTTTAGGAACAGATAGATTTGTGTAAAATAGGCCATGAAAAAAAATCTCAGCAATATACCTTCATGTATGTGTCTACAACTGTATGTGTGTGATTATAGATGGTCAAGCTTTTTATCACTGTAGCTTTTTGAGCAAAGTGGTCTCTATCCTATCCCTGTATGTCCTCCGACTGGCCCACTGGTTCTTACACAACACTTAAAGCTCATGTTAATGGACACCCTCTCCTCATAAATTGCCACTTTCCCTTCTTTCTGTCCCTGTGGTCTTTCTCAGCATCTTGTGCTGCAGCAACCTTGAACAACCCTGCAAGAAATATCAGCCCACAAGTCACAAAGTGTGAACTAATGGAAAGAAAAATAGCAGCGAGCTGTGAATAAGACAGAGTACAAAAGAAAAAAAATGGTCCAAGCAAGAAGCCATTATCACCTAAACGACAAATATATATGTTTTTGGAGTGAGATGTCTTAGAAATATAGTTGTAAGAACAGTGTGAGTCACTGTAAAATGATGAAAAAAGGTAAATCATTGCAGGATGACACAAAGCAGAAACGTACTACTGCACTGTCCTTTTTTTGCTTGAGATTTCAACCTTGCTGCATCATCTGTAAGCAAGTCAGAGAAGCAAGCAAGTGTAGTAAGCTGTCAAAGGCAAAAGTAGTTCTCTTCTCTATTGTGATGTAGTAATTCAAGGCTAGATGGTTTTTAATGTATTTTTGGCATTTGACATTTATCTGCATAACATGATGATGTCAGTGGGCTATACTGGGGGAGAACGGGGGTAAAACATGCAGAAGATCCAGTTGTACTGGTAATTCAGCTCCTGAAAGCATTTTAGCTGATGTGACTGACCCACTCAGGTCAGCCTGTTGCCTTGTTTAAAAGACAAGTAGCAGCAAAATGGTGTCAGGAAAAAAACATATAGGTCACGTTTGTGTGGGTGCACTGTGATAATATCAGTGGTGACAAATAACTCAGTGCATTTAGCGAGGTTTATGTAAAGGTTTCAGCTGATTTATTGTCATTGTTTCACTGAAAAATACTTATTTTTTCTAATATAGGTTTGTAAATACAGGTTTCAGATACTGTATGATCTCTGCACTCTCATGGCTGTTTTCATAGAACATTACTCTGTTTGAAGCAGTGACAAAAGACCTCAGAGTATCTTAAATAAAGCACATTTTACTGTATTTATCAGTAGTAATACCTCTTATTTAGTAGTTGGTACAACTATAGGTACAGTTCCTGGAACTATTATAAAATGTTCCCTTCATTTTTGTCAATGCACAAAAAGAGTCACAACTGATTGATGTTCATTAAACTGCCTTTAAAAAACACTAAATTTGCTCCCATTTTAGTGCAAGAAGTTTCTGATTGTAAAGTAAATCATCTGTAACACAAATAGTTAGAATCACTTTACTTTAAGACAACTAGTTAAGATGATGTAAGAAAACAGTGACTTTAAGATTTTAAAAGTGTAAAACCAGAACTTAACTATATTAAAATATATCTTTGAAACATAAGACAAAAGTCAGCCATTGGTAATAGCAGGAAAACTTTTATCTTCTTTACCACAAAAAAGTATTTATTTCAGTAAAATATCTTGGACATGCAGGTGAAGTTTAAAGTAACAAAACACAAATAGATCACCAGTAAATTCCAAGATCTTTTTAAGGCTTATTTGATGTAAGTTGTGCATTTTTTTTTTTCTTGCTGGACGAACCCCTCACTGGCAGGTGGTTTGTTCACTTCACAGTTTATGTCTGCAGGGCAAAAAATACCAGAAAAAAAAAGCACATGAAAGCATGTCCTTGGTGGAGCTCTTAAGTTCCCATAGCCCTTCAGGCCAGAGAATACCAGTGACAGCCAGAACTAGTCACACAGCCATCCCTGGTTTTTTCTATTATAACCCCAAACAGCAGTGGTGGCCAGCCTCCAGTCAACATGCTACGATGCGTCACTTCACAACACATCCCGACACTGTTTTAACTTCATTTGTTACCATCTCCCTGCTTAAACACTCTAGCTTCCTGTAGCAGCTCTCCTCTGCTTATATCGCAATGATTGAGACCAAATTAACTGCTCAGTTTGAGAAATATCTTTCGTGTCAATATATAAAGACGTTACCTTGTGAGGCTTTATGTAGGAGCAGTTCTGCAGGTAAGAAATCAATATTTAACAGAATTTTAAGTTACTGTCCAAATGTGGTTGTAAAAAAAATTGTTAAACTGTTTTATTGCATAATATTATCTATTTCAGAATTGTAAAGATAGTTATGTACATTTTATTTGAGGATAAGAATAAATCACACTAAATCATTTGCCAGTAATTTGATAGCTGCATTGTATCTCTTCTTAAGGATAAATAATTGTCAGAATAAGGTTCTGATTTTTGGCTCTATGTGAAACAACAGTACACGGAAGTTTGCATTTTAAATACACAACCAAGACATTTTATTTTAAAGTCAAAATCACCACATCACACAATAGAAGTGGTCAGGTTTGTTTCCTATTGATAGAAGTGGTGCCTAATAACTGCTTCAGGGAGTTCCCTAAGGTTTTTGATCAGAATTTACTGACTGTGACTTGCTGCATCACAAGTCTTCACCGACGTTTCCCTGCAGCCTCCGAGCGTCTGAGTGTTAGGGTTTAGATTTCTGCCAGGTGATGGTTTTATTGGTCTTTCTGATCCCAGTGACCTCTTTCTTACCTGTCAGACAATAAATAATGTCAGCTGAAAGTTACTTTGTTCATATTAACTATTTAACTCCTAAAAGAAACTCACAGTCATATCAAAAGTCTTGAGCCCATCCCAGTTATAGCGGTGGACCTGCTTCAGTGAGGTCTAAAACATCAGTGTATTTGACTCAAGGTTATTTTTGTTGTCTATTTGATTGGGTTGTAGTTCTTTCTTTTTGCTTTAATAACAAGAGCTTTTCTTATTTACCCAGGGGGTTACCTAGCTACTTATTAACTCTAATTCCAAGAATGTTGAGGACCCAGATTTGTAATGACCCTTCAGACAATGCCATTAACTCGCCTTTAATCTTCTTTCCACACCCAACTTTTTGCTCTCTCTACTCCCGAGCAATTTATTTTAATTTGAAACTTTTCTTTACTGCAAGATTCTTACATTTTTGACCCAAAGCTGAGTCCAAGCTGCATCTGTCTTGTCTAAACTGCCAGCTATTCCACATTTCTAACTACACACCACTGCAGAACAGCTTATGTTACACCTGTTTACACAATCAGACCATTTCTCTTTGGTTTACTGTTGTTTCTCTTCTTTTCAAACCATTTGGTTGGCAGTACTTGAAAAGAAGCTACCTGACACCAGCTTCTATCCAAAAGTACCAGTTCTACAAGAGTATCTTCACTGCCAGTGGGTCTTTTTAATGGCCATCTGCAGGGCAAGCCAAATGTATTAATATCGGTGACTCATTGTACCAGACCTCGTAGCCTTGTGTCAAGCCTGGAGGTGAGTTCTAGAAATAGAAAATATACCTCTGCATCACCTTGGCACAGTCGTGCACGCAGGTGTGAATCCAAAACCTAACAGACTGTCAGATGCAAACGTTTTGGTAAGGTTTAATCATAATTAGATACAAATAAAATCCTGAGACTGAGCCAATAATAACATATAACGGAGCAAACATTACAAAGAATAGCTCAGCTCTGAAAACTAAACTAAATAAAGTTTGGTTAAATAAGCTTTTAAGCTTGACTTCAAAAAACTTTAACCTATTTAGCACAAAGTTATATTTATTAAATTAAATACTGACAAAGACAACTGCTCTATTCTATGTGAAAATGACAATATCGTTAACTGATTGTTTTATTAGAGTTGATAACAGATAATCAGAAAGATTAACCACTTTTTAAAATTTATTTTCCGAACACTTTAGTGCATTTCTGAGACTTTATATTCATGCTCACTGTAACAAGTCATTTGTGCTTTTGCCCTTCTTTGTACTTT
This sequence comes from Kryptolebias marmoratus, assembly GCF_001649575.2. Taxonomy (NCBI): domain Eukaryota; kingdom Metazoa; phylum Chordata; class Actinopteri; order Cyprinodontiformes; family Rivulidae; genus Kryptolebias; species Kryptolebias marmoratus. The sequence goes on along the minus strand of NC_051437.1, from coordinate 21,059,916 downwards.
GGTACTAAAGCAAACTGCTGCCAAAACTCTTCCAAAATTTTTAAATAATGTGACCATACTCTTGCCATCTTTCCATAACTAATATATCATTGTCCTCTCCAGTTTCACTTTCTGGTATAATTAAATTAGATGAGTCAGTGCCACGTCAACTGTAACAATCCTGTCCAGGCATCCCTGAGTAGCTATTTAAGACGTGTGTAAATTACAGTGGAGAGGCATTGATTTAGCTGCTTGAAGAAATTTAACTGCCACTCTCTCAGTGGCTATGAGAGGGCTTTGATGGGGGCAGGTGTTCTGAAAAGTGTCAGTACGCGAGGAAAAATTGAAATACTTGGCAGAGACCACTCTGCACATTTACTGCCCCCCCCGCACATGCATGTTCTTCCTTTCTTTTGTGCTTTTTTATCTCTACTTTTCTTTCTTCTCTGAATAATTCTCCCTCAGAACACACACTGAATACAGACAATAAAGTCCTTGAGCAACCTTGCTTTTCTCCTCTTCACGGTGCTCTTCAACACTATTTTTTCCTCTGTTTATCCCTTTTTGTCATCATCTTCTTTAAAATCCCTTTGTTGTCCTCCAGGAGCCCTGTTTGACTTTTTTCGCTTTGACCTTTTATTTAAGCTAGCACCCAGCTTCACCAGGCCTGTGACATCATAGCCACCTAATGTGCGGAAGCAGCACGTCTCACTAATGATCCAATGCCTGCTGCTTGCGTTTGTTTCTGCTCTCCTTGCCTGTCTCTCTTTTGCTGCAGAACTGAGATGAATTTGCTGATAACATCACCCTCAGTTGCCTGTTCTCATTCTGATGAAACTTGTAGTGATATATATGTGGCCTTGGCCACTGCAGGGGTTTTGTGTGTGTATGTGTTTTTCCTGAGTCTGCACATTTTTAGCACCCAGGAAAGCGAGTGAAGACCTAATGCGCAGGCAGGCTAATGCTGGAGAGCAGTACGTCTGAATCCAAATGGAAACATGTAAAATTCAAAGTGTGACATGAACAGAAAAAGTAAAAATATAACATGCACATTAAACTTGTCTTTACCTTCAGAACTTAAAGTAATGTACTCGGTTATACTCCACCACTGCCACTATTAGTAACAGTTTGTTCCCTTTTTTGGGAAATGAGGGTTATTTAAGTGTCCTCTTAGTATCATCACAGCATCAGAAAAGAAAACAAACAGACCCCTAAGCGGGGAATTAATGAGGACAGGGTCTCCACGGGCTGCCTGGGTGACGCTGTAGGTCTATGCTGCAGCTGGCAACCCTACAGGAAACACTGTTAAAGAGACAGTTTTGTACTGGTGCATTGGTTAGCATCATCAATTCTCTCTAAAAGCAAATTTTGGCATAAACATGCACTGCAACATGGAACCAGATCACAGACAACCGTAACTGTATTTTGTCTGAGGAGCTTATGACGCTCGCCTAAGACCGGTCAGACCACCCAGCCAGATAAGAGACGCGGAAATAAATACAGTCTTTAAAGTTTATGGGCTGCTTTTTGGAATGGTTCTTGGCAAGTAACTGAGCACACCGCACACAAGTGACTATATATCATGTCATCATTAATACGTCTACACTGGGTGATAATTTAATCAAATGTAAACCGTTTTAGAGAGAGGTACACAATTTATAATACTATACACTACCTAACACATTTAATTACTTATGAAACCTTGTTTTCTGTTTAAAATACAATTGTAAATGCAATAAAGCAAATTAGTAGAACCTGTAATGTTTGGCACATTCAAAGAAGGGTGTGAGTTTGATGAGAGTTTGCTCATTTTTCTCACTCCATACTAAAATCTTGGCATAATTTCAACAACTTTGCCACCATCTCAACTCGTATGGATTTACACAACATAAACTAAAGATGCAAATGTATATTGTGTGCTTACAATCATCTAACATTATACTGTATACATTTGCAAGCATAAGCATATCAATTCCACCATAGTGCAATATTCCTCTGAACCCTGATGACTGAGACACAAACACAGGAAACCTATTTTTACACCAATCACTTCTGTTAAATAAAACTAGCAGTTGTACCTTTGTCAAGGGAGGCATCCGGAGAGTTGAAATCCATGAGACTGCTGATTTCAGTCTTGTAGCAGAGGTCAGTAGCTGGTGGCTTCGGCTTATGGTGGGGAGAGGAATCTGTAACGACAAAAACAACAAGGGGTTAACTTGATAGATGGCAAAGGGATTTTTAAATTCAAAAAGAGAGAGTTGGAGCATACTGCATAAAAGAGCATATGGCAGTGAGATCATATGTATATTTTATTGTTCATACAAAACTAAACAAGATGAACATTGAAGAAGCTTGTGGAAACCTAAGCTGCACAAACACAACATGTCAAACTCAAGTTTAAAAAATTGTCTTTTGCAAACAAAACTATTCCATAGGTTTAAAAACTGAACGCTCACACACCATTTCAATCAACTTCCCAAAATTTCCCTTAGTACACAATAAATGATTACCCCTCACTCCTAACATTAAATAATCTGCCATTCATTAACACAGCAACTGTTTCCAGGAAACACAAAGGCCTGGTCAAAGTAAAAACACACAAGCTTTAACGATCAAAACTAAGCTAACTCAGTGACTGCAGGCTCACATAAATATTAGCATTTTTATGACCAGAGTCTAATTTGATTTCTGGTGATGTTCAGTGGTTTCTAATGCAGTTTATGCTTTTCACCCTGTGGCACATACTTAATGGATTTTGAATAAATTGCTTTAGGTCAGCTCACAAAAATGTGCTAAAATGGCTCAGCTACAACAACATGTGCAGCAAACTTCTGCCGTCCTCCCAATTTAACTTACAGCCGTTTTATAAAAGGGCAACTGCCAATATTTGGAGAATAACTTCTTTTTATGGCAAAGCAGCTAAACATCCTGCAGCCTTTAAGATGCTGCAGTGGTAACAACCTTAAAAATGTACAATCTAGTCAAATGCATCTCCTCCAGCTCATTCTTCACTCTCTGCCCTCCTTTGGCCTCCTCCTTCTCCTCCACCTCTTCTTTCGCTTCCTCCTGCCATCGTTCCACCGCCCACCTATTAAGATGCTTTTACTGGTTGAATTACGCACAGTAATTGAGCACAGATGTGTCTGAAACCTGAAATTTTAGGTGGTTGTGCTGTCATACTGGCAGCATTAGCCACCTCTTTTTTCTTTTCTTATTTCTTTTTTTTAATGGGCAATATAAGTCTAAAAGTAAAAGCCTGACAGACTGTCCCCACCTAGGGCAAGTGTTAAAAGGACTAAAATAGAGCCTTTTACCATACCATGCATAATTTTTTTTTGTCCTTACAAATATATGATTTTCAAATACAGTGGAGCCTCGGGCAACAAAGGCCCACCTGACAGTTTTGTTGAGTAATGTTGAAAATCTCTGCGCATAATATTTCTCTGGATTCTTGGTGCTGGAGCGGCTCTGTAGCTTTGAGAAATGTTTTATCTTCCTGGCCTTGTACCTTTTGACAGGCATTCAAAGATATTTGGAAACTCAAGGGAAAAGGGAAACGTACCAAGAAAGAAGAAAACCACAATGACTGCTTGATGATTTAGGAGAGGAAAAGCTGATACGGAGAAAATCGACTGCATTATAAAAAATGCGAGCTCAAGTGAGTTTTATTTACTGAATTTCCGTATACTAACAAATTCACCAATTTATGACTATTTTTGGGATGTTTTTCTACATCTTGGTTCACTTAAAAACATTTTATCAGCATTTTCACAGATCTATACTATACTAACTTAAGAGGAAAGATTTGCAATACAACTAAAAGTAATTGTTTTCATAATGTGTGATTTCAGCTTTTTATGCATTAAAGATTTACAGGACAGTGCATGGTTACATCAAGAAGCAATGCGTTATCAGCAGTAAACCAATGAGCTGCCAGAAAGAGGAAAATGACAGACTCTTGTCTCTCATTCTTCAACGGCTTTTTAAAGAAATGTCACTGTCCCTACATCAGAATATATATTCTTTTAATTCACAAAATAAGTTGAATGAGGTCTGTCTTCTTTAGTCAAAAACAACCGGTCAGCTAACTGTAGTCAAACTTGCTTTGCGTAATGGGCTGAAAATATAGAAAACAATCATCTGTTTTGTTGTTCTGGTTCTCCGTGTGCTGCACTGCATCTTGAAGGAGATCGATGCCTTCTATAAAGCTTTACTTCTGCTTGTTGTATAAATCATGTTTGAGGTGATCTGTTAAGGATTTGAGATAAGAGCATCATTTCCTCTGTCTGCTTCCAGCTTATTTCCGTTTGTTGCTCATTTCCTCATAAGCCAGCAGGAATATTGTTTTATGAAGACACAAAAACCCAACTATTATCCATCACATAGTTAAAGTCAATGCTGTGAGTAAGTAAAAAATGTGGAAACTTAAACAACCCATCCGCTGAAAAAGTTTTCTAATTCAACATGAATTTGAAAGGTTTACGTTTGCATTTTGTCACGAATGACTCCAGTCACTCAGGATTGTCTTATCTAACCTGCTGCCTTACGTTTCAGGCTGTATTTGCAGTCCTGGAAAAGGCTGTTTGTTTTTGTTGACACTTTTTGACTCAATAAAAAAAATCTAAGCTTCTTTTAATTAAAAAAAAATAAAGACACTATAAGATGTCTTCAGTGACCTCTGTGTGACTGCTGATCCCTCTGGGCGTTTCAGTCACCTTCACACTGCTGTAGGATAACTTGCATACAGAACTTCAGTGCATCTTTGCAAATAAACTCCCCCCTGTTGTGCTTTCTGGCAGCGAAGATAAAAAAACCGAAAATACTGCTTTCTCGCTCACCGCAGAAACAGCCAAGCTTCCTTTAACCTCACTGAGCCTGGAGAACAATTTTGTTCAAGCTGCAGTTTTTATTGAGATGTTTTGAAAGAACCCAATCTTATGGGGAAATATTCTTGTCTTTCAAATGATGCTTCATAAAATTAGAGAAACTAATCGGATGAAAAAACTTTTTCTGAGTTTGACAGAGTTTATTTTCATCGATATTTCCCTGGTAAAAATAGGTCCCTTTAAATCTTTTTGCTTCTTAAAGCACATTACTGTAAACGATGACTTCTTCCTAATATTTGCTCACAGAAGCACACAGGATTCCTGTTTGTCCTCACGATTGCTTTGTCAGGGACTTCACGTTGGTAAATCAGCAAAACGCTAAGCATCTTTTTGCTTTGTTTTCAGTAAGCACAATTTACATTGTGACAGAGTGCATTTAATGCTACACCATAGCCTTTTTTCTAATCATCACCAAGTAGAACTTTACCAGCTTTGTTGTCCAAATCAGACCAGTTTTGGCATCCAAACCCAACCAAACAACACAAGAGAACAAAATACAAAGTCCTCTGGCTTATTCCACCTCCGGCCCCTGAATATGAATTGTCTTTTAATGAGGCAGTGTTCACTTTTGGCAACAAGAGACACATTCTGTATGCCAGTGAGCCTCCTGGCTTTTGATAAAATATTATTTAAGCTCTGGACATGAGAAAGGATTGATCAATCAAATGAGAACTGTAATGATGGCTAACGTCACCATGATATTAAGCAGTTTATGTGATCCACAGAAACAGTCTGTGAAAAGCTCCCACCACTGTACTCGTAATGGAACATAATAACTGTGTAATTTCATGCAAGGACTTGGTGTTTTATAAATCCATTAAATAAAAGAAAGAGGACCCCCATGCTATATTAAGAAGTATAATGACTGGATAAAATTGGAAATGTATCCAGCTACTGTACAAGAACAAGGTCTTCACTGTCTTGAGTTTTTTTTTTGTTTTTTATGCTAAACTCCATATGTTTATAACACAAAACTTCCCATAATTTAAAGGGTTTGTTCAAATCTTTTGAATAAGGTTTTGTGCACAGGTTATGACCAAATAAGATCTAATGTTGCATTTTAATAACCTTAGTCTGGAGGAATAAATTTTAATGCTGTCCAGACTGATGGGCTGAGGGCTAGTCATAGCAAAGCTAAGACCAAAGTGTAGTTTTAAACAACTTCAATCTTTTTGAAAAAATGTTATGGTTATTGCGCCAAAAATATTATTATATTCCTGACGGACGTGCACCAGTTTGCACCAGGAGTGCTACAGTTAGCTGCTGCTGCTATTTGCAATGCAAATAATCGTAAAATTCAATATAAATAATCATGTGGTTTGAAACTGACAGCAATGTAAAAGTAAAAAAAAATAACATTGACATGAACTCCTCTTGAATTTTAACGACTAGATTTGATTTAAGGTGGCAGATAATTACTTTGATTTTGACCTCACTCAGACTAGCCATTAGCTTGTCATTCCAATCAGAATTAAAATCTATTTCTCCAAACTGAAGTCCTTCAAAGAGCTATCTACAAAGGGTAAGATGCTAATACTTCATAACCTCTGCTCAGATCCTCACTTAAAAAGATCTGAACTATCTTTTTAATGTTCTACATGTTACATTTTCTATTAGAGATGACTTAATTGTTTGTATTTTATGGTTGGGCTGCTCACTCTATCTCACATATTTTTCTTTCAGCTCCCTCACCATGAGTTCTCTTCCTGAGCTCATTGACTCCATCACTCCAACGCCGACTGTCCTTTTCTTCTGCACATTCTTTTTTTTCTGTCACTCTTTAATGGGGTTCCCCCAGCTCCTCTCTCTTCTCAGCCAGCTCTACCTTATCTGCTGGCACAGCACAGGGAAAGGCAGTGGGTGGAACAAAATGAGACCTTAATGAGTAGTGGAGGTGATTAAGGAATGAATAGACCCTGCTGCTGGAACCCTCACCACACTGTCCATGTGCCCTGGCTCAGTCTGTAATGTGCAGATAGACACAATACCTCGCTTTTTTTTTTTTTTTTTTACATCTGCCACTTGCCTTTAATTGCACCGACATTCACTGGTCCCAAAGCTGCCGGACTTGAGATAAAGCTCACATATTCATGCATTAATCACTGCCAGTCAGGATGGAGCTTTCCACCCGCGCCTCACCTGCCTCAAGACCTCAATTCAAGGTACCCTATAAATATCCTGCAGATAAATGGAGCTAATGGATTGGGGTGTGATTGCAGGGAGTCGGCTCTCAGTGTGTAACCATCCACATTAACCAGCCCAGATCTCAAGATGCTTCATTGTCACGTTATATTGTAATGAAAGCATGCTGAATGTTCAAGGCTCAGATGTTATTAGTTGGTGTCAGAACTCAGGAGACAATGAGCTGCCACTTGAGACACCATTCCAAAGATAAGCGGGCTTTTGGCAGTGCGTGAATGTCATTTTCACAGAACCCAGGAAAAGAACCAGCGCATCACCTCTGTATACTGAAAATGAAATATGTTCCATTTGCTAGGGTCCCTGACAGTGCAGGGAAAGGTGCCTGCAAGCACCACAGTGGTTAAAATGGTCTGAGTACAGCCACTTTAACACCATATTTGTTCTTGAGTTGAACATTTTTAGAAGATGGAGAGCTGAACAGTATTTCCTATCAGGAAATTGAACAGTAATAAAACTTTCATCTTTTTGACAACATGCTGCATTTGCTTTAAATTATACTGGAAACATAACAGACATCCCATTCAACAATGTATTGAAGCTGAGATGTAAACCGAATTCCTAAAAAAGCTGGGACATTGTGTAAAGTATAAATAAAATCAGAACGCATCAATATGAAAGTTTTATTAATCCATATTTTATTCACAATGGAATATAGTAAACACATCAATGTTTAAGATAAAGAAAATTTAAGGTAATTTTGAATTTGACAGCGGCAACACAACTAAAAAGTTGGGACAGGAGCAACAAAAAGATTGTAAAAGTAAGCACCACCAATAAGAAACAGATGGAAGAGCATTTTGCAACTGATTAGGTTAATTGGCAGCAGCTTGAAGAATATTCTGAATACCCCATCATTTGCAGTTCAAACAATCATTAAAAAATTTCAAGAATCTGAAGAAAACTTCCCAAAGGACAAAACTGAAAGTCAGTATTGGGTGCGCCTGATCTTTGGGCCCTCGGGCGGTACTGCATTAAAACAGATCTGATTCTGGACATCACTGCATGGGCTCAGGAACACGTCCACAAATCACTGTCAACACTCCTCACAGTGCCAACCACAAATGTTGGTTAAAGCTCTATCATGCGAAGAAGAAGAGATATGTGAATACCATCCAGAAACACTGCCATCTTCTCTGCTCCAAAGCTCATTTAAAATGGACTGTGGTCAAACAAATCAAAATTTGAAACTATTTTCTGGAGACCATAGACGTGACTCCCTCAATACTAAAGAGGAGAGGGACCATCCAGCCTGTTATATTTCTATTTGTCATAAAAAATTTGAACAAATAAATTATTGGGGTTTTTTTTAAATACTATCCCGATGAAATAATGTATAACTATACATTTAAAAAGTTCTGTAATAACAAAAGACAAATAATCAGTAGATACTTAAACACATACTGATAACAAATATAAAAATACTTAAATACTTCAGATGCAATTTTGCAAAAACCAAAAAGCATAACCCAAAATAAAACATCTATTTATTAAATGACAGCCACTTAAAACAGCAGATTTTACTCAAAGGCAGTGCAAAATGATGGAAGTTTAATCATTTCAAAAGGTCCTCTGAGATTGTTTTTTTTTTTTTTTCCTATTTGCTCCCACAGTGGCAAAGCATGTTAATGGCATTGTTTTCTTTCAGCACAGCTGCAGGCTTTGCTCTGTTATGTTACTTGGAAATCAGTTTCTGACATTTCATCTGAAACGTCACTTTTTCAACAAGTGTTTCTAATGAAAATGTAAACGGCTGTTTCTGACACTTTATGAGCTCCTAATTGAGCCTGTTGTGTAGGAAGGCATGTCGTCAGGATGTAGTGCAGTCAAAAAGAATCAGCTCACTAAAATAAAGTCTGAATGCTCGGCTTTGTTTGTGCCATCTAACACAGATTCAACAGAAAGTGGTTTGTGCGTATTAGAAATCCACTGAAGGTGCTAATGTTTAATGACAGGGTGTTATTCAGATAAAGCCAGGCTGACACAGACGTGTTTAGCACAGGACCGGGGATATGTTAGAGCAGTCAGTCTTCTGTGAAGCCATGCGTTCAGAAAGTCAAGGGGTGCAGGTGATGATCCAGGAGGCGAAAAGCCTCAATAAACTAAATGCAAGTTTAACAGCAGTTGAAGAAAAAAAAAGCCAGATTGACACACAAATGTTTCTATCAAAACAACAATCCTCTCTTTTTAAAACCATCTCAGGTAATACAATTTCCCTGACTTTTTAGAAGCTCTTTCTCTGCCCAACTTTTTTGTTTTTTTGACACTAAATGTCACTAACACCTGACAAATACTCATCGGCGCTCCTCACTTATGATTTTATACACTATTTTTCTCACAAAGTTCAAGTTTTCCTCTTTAAAGGCTCGTCACTCTCAAACAGAGATCTGACCTTATCCACTTCTTCCATCAGTTCCTTGTTTTAGCTCGCTTCTTTTTCTGCCTTCCTGCTACTTATATTTTGTCGATTGAACCTCATTAACTTGTATGTTGGCATTATTTTTTACTTTGAAACAAAAAGTTGATGCAGGCACATTTTGATTAACTCTGCTTATCTTCAGCGTTTAACAATTTATTTTTCTGAGACACCTTTTAAAGAATTTAAGCCATCACTTAAAGGGAAGATTAGTGAATGGCCCTTTACTGTCATCCAGGCAAAGAAACCGCACAAATCCAAAAGATAAAAAAGCCAGAATAATGCAATTTGCCACTATATTTAAGTTATTTAAAGAGAACAAAACAAGCCACAAATACTGTAGACAAGCAGAAATTTGTTGAAGCCTACTGAAACTTTTGCTGTTCACACCAACAACTGGATGTATGAAAAAAAAAAAAAGATTTGTTTTGCTGCTCCATAATCTGTTTCTGGCATTTGCAAAATACATTTCCATTTTTACATAAAATGGCCATTTAAACTGAAGTGAAGCAATACAATTTTATCAAATGGTGTTTTTTTGTTTGTTTTTTTTAGTTTTTAAAAAGCATCAAATGTACTGGGTTCACTGGGCTGTGACAAGGAAAGACTAGTTGAAAAGGTAAATGGTTGCAACCAAGAGACCAGCAAGCTTCATGGTTTTAAAAATCATGGCATTTTCGTGTGTGTCCAGCTTGCAAAACTGTCTTTAACCCTCCTGAAGCCCTCAACAGAGAGAGAGAGAGAGAGAGAGAGAGAGAGAGAGAGAGAGAGACAAAGAGAGACAGAGAAGCCCTTGTAACAGGAGGGTTAAGGCACTTTATTCTGAAGCCCACCTCTGCCCACATCGTACCACCTCAGCCCACTTTGTTCCCACCTTGTCCCCACATTTATGATTTAATCCACTGGAGTACACTTTTGGGGGTGCTTTCATGAATGTCGTTCATAAACTAGTTGTCAATAGTTGCAAAACAATGTCATTTAGATTTGATGAATTTGTGAAATTTAAATGATCTGTAGTGAAATTTACCTTTTAGCATGGCAATTTAGCAAACAAGACCATAATACATTTTAGTTATAGTATAATTTCATTTTTTAGTTTTTGAGATAAACTCAATAAGTATTTGTAGCAACTATGTTTGTAATTTTAGCTTGACTACTATATGTGATGAGTAATCTACTGTATTTATATAAAATTTATTTATCTAAAATCATAGAGTTATGAACCACAAGTTGGCAACAATTTGTACATTTCTATAATGTTCGTAGTTCCAAAGGTGAGAGGAAAATAAAACGGCATCAAAAGCAAAAATCATTAAACAATTTGAACAAGAAGAAACAGACAAAGTAATCACAAAGGATAGGTCTAAATTCAACCTTGCTGCGAATGATGCATTTTGTCGATACGAAACGGTGGAATTCACTCATGAATTGTACTTTTCTTGCTAATTAAAGCTGTTAAAGACCACACAGGAGTCAGTCAGTTCAAGGATTATTGTGCCTCGGTGTGTTTGAGTGTCTGCGCAGATGGAACGTGTGCCTTGTTAAAGATGTGCGGCAACACTGCATGTAAGCAGGTACAAATATTCACAAATATAAGGCAACGTGTAAAAACGGAGAAGAAATAGATGAGGAGCAGAGGACAGAACAAAGTGTGTAGGAATAGAGGTGTGTTTATCTGTTCAGTATGTGATTCTGTGAAGATTTAACTTTGATGATGAATGTATAATTTAAGATGTGATTTTCAAAGATTTATATAAGTGTATTCATCCCAGAGATCCTGGTGTGAAACAATGTGATTATTCTGTTTCTGTGCCGTATGTGGCCTTCTCAGGTGATAACGGATGGATTAATTATTAGCTGTATCAGTTTAAACAGCTTGAACTGGGCGTAAACTAAGCTCCATATCTGAAGGGTGTCTGTGAAAACCAAACTGAAAATATAATTAGCACATTTGTCTCAAACTTGCTGTGGTCTCAGAAAGGAGCGCTGGTTAGAATATGTCTCTATATTTGAGGTTTAGGACAATCAGAACATTAAAATAAAAAAAAAAGATGCCTTATGGGCTTAGTGTGATATGAGTTTGGTTAAATTACTGTCTTTTGTTGAAATTGTGATTAGTTTTTCAGGGACTGTCCTATTGTACTGAGAGACTAAATATAATTTGTTGATATTCAGATTACTCAGGCTTCTGATCAGATTCATATATGAGCATCTTTTCATTAATCTCTGCAGAGCAGTAGGATGTTCACATTCATACGCCGCTGTTGGATGATGGTCTGTTTGCGCTTACAATGTTCACACAGAGGTGTCAGAAAGCCATCCAGAATGAACAATAATGCATTTGCCTGCGTCTGTGTGTGTTTATCTGTCTGTAAACAAAATATCTCACGAACCAGTGGACAGATTTTAGTTGAAGCTTTCATAAAATAATAATCAAATATGCATCTACAATTAACTTTGGTAGTAAACCCAATTCAAGATGGCCACCACAAGTAGTCAACCTTAGAAAATAAAATAAAAAATACTATAATTTACACAATTCCTCAGTTATTGAGCAGAGATTTGGTGTGGTAGTGGCTAAGAGTCATTCCCAGCTCATACTCCAATAGATCACCTGAATAAGAATATCTTAGTTTGAAAGGTGGCAGGCAATATTTTCTGTTCCAGCTAGTTTGTGTCAGTTTTACAAATCAACAAAGAGCACACAAAACATATAAAGTTTCAACACCAGACTTCAGTTTGCCTCAAGGTTTTGAGACAAGCACTTTGAATAAGGTGAAAGTAAACTCTTAAGTGTTTGTGCAGCCAAAGCCTGAGACAACAGTGCTTCACACTGAACAAACCTAACACAGTGCAAATCAAGTTATTGGGAACCGGCAGCCCAGAGACAAATCTGTGCGCAAGGATGGATGCATTCAAGTCGCTCATCAAATTGGTCTGAAGAAGGAAGAGGCACACTCCTCCACCAGACAGCTCCACCAGAGAGCCACAACCAAATCAAACAGGATACTGTTGTTCAATGAAGCTCACAGAACATACCGGCGGTCATGACTGCACTACTTACACAGTGTCTAACCCTGAGAAACAAACTACAAACATTATTTACCACATCTTCAAGGCCAGTCAACAGTCACACTTCAAACTCTAGTGAGATGTTATACCTCAAGAAAAATCACCTAAATGTATAATTTATATGGGATAAATTGTGAGCATATATTTTTGGTTTGTGAAGGTACATTTAGCTGCAAATCTAAAGAAAAGTGGATGTTCCATTGGATTAGATCAATAAGCATAATTTTGCACATACAAGTTAGTTTATTAGTAGTATCTTGGTGGTAACAGTGAACTCATATTCATACTACCAAGCTTGAACAAAAGGAGAAAAAAAACATACTTACTTAAGATGTCTGTAACCTTCTAGTTTAAGATTTTTTATGCAGTGAGTTGAAATGCCTGCAGAAAAAAAAGGGTTCAGATACTGGATCCATTTGGGAAAAGTGGAACAGAGACAGTTCCTCCTTCATCAGCTGCAGCTGAGGCTCGCCTCAACAAGCCACTTAACCCCTGCTGCTCCAGTGGAGCGTTTTAACAGCCATCTGCAGATAACCGAGGAAGGATTAGACAACTCCCAGACACTTGTGGAGGTGGATAGATGTCTGAGGAGGAAGTGCAGGGAGGTGATTAAAAACAGGAGTGATTATTCGCTTTCTCTGAGTCAGAAGACATCTAACAATTACAATGAAGTCATTTGTGCCAAAAATGCAATAAACCGCAACACTAAAAAAAAAACTTTTTAACTTCTCATTTAAAAGTTTTTCATATCATAACTCTTTTTTTTTTTTTTTTTGGGGGGGGGGGGGGNGGGGGGTCTCATGCAATTTTATTTAAATAAAACCTTGACATTGTATGACTAGAGTGCAATCTCTTCCATGTGTTAAGGTGTACTGTATGCTTTCTTAAAATTAAACAGGTTTGGACAGAAGTCTTAAACGTTGAGGTGTTGTTAATAGTTTAACAATCAAATCTAAGGATAAGGTGAGAACATTTGTTTACACATATTTATGACAACAAAGATGAAGTGGAGACACTGAATGGACAACAGATCAATAAATGACAAAATAAAAAAATGTTTCTTAAATCTTCTTTTGCCTAAATTCTGCTGCAAGTGGACACGTTTGACATTAAGTTATTAAAAAAATGCCCATTTCAATTGATTTGGGCCACATATAAAAAACTGTTCTGTTGAACTGGAACAATTAGTGTCTTTGCTGTCTTGTTGAATATGTTTGTCTAATATGTTGTCCCCATAAACACTAAGAATGACCCAAAACCTCTTTTAAATTCAGACATAACCTTGCAGCATCTCCAGATGCTCATGTGACATCCATGTTTTTTTTGTTTTTTAAACATCACTAAAGCACTCAAGAGCAGCAGCACTGCGGTAGAAACCACGCAGCTGGATTTCAGAGTTTTATTGATCGACCAATGAGGGAAAGGGGGGGATTGGGAGGGATGCAGGAGATTTGATCTGTGGAAAACTCAATGGGGGGCTTTTTGGGATGAACAACAGTCAGTACTAATCAGCATCTATGTTTGAGCAGCATTTTCCATATCTGTAAACATGTTTAGTGTCATGCTGAAACAATATTGCTTGGGAAAGAATTATCTGGAGAGCCAATTACTCAACAGGTTCGTCAAACATAACACTAAATTCTAAGCATACTACTTCAGACATGTTCATCAGTCACAAGCAATAAAATTCTCTCAGGTCATTCACATCCATATTAATTTGTCCTCCACAGTGCATGCATGTGCAAAAAACAGAGGCTAATGGATTGTTCCCTAAAAATTAAGTCCATTTTTTTTTTTAAAAGTCTGCAACTCTTGCAGCTTTCAGGGGAACAATGAGGGTGTCTGGGTCACTGCAGGTCTGCAGCTAACAAGATCCTAAGAGACTAGAGTGGTCACATTAGTCAATGTGCCATGAGAGAACAGAGTGGAAAACTCAGCGACTGTAAAACCTTTCTTTCAAGAAGGATGAATGTACAACAGGCCCGAGCATTAACCCCTAAACCCTGAAACATCTACAGCCTTCATATGATCCTTAAAAAGCATCATGCATATATCACAGTGTCAGAGCAGTGACATCCAGAGGGGAAATGTATGCGAAATACGCAGAAGCTAGTTTTAAATCCAAATCTTCCTTTTTAAAGCTGGTAACGGCTTCAGAGTTCAGACCTTTGGTTTAATGTGCTGCCATCAGAAAAAGACATTCTCAGACCAAAAATCAAGGTTTTTTTCCATGTCTGTGATGATACAAAACAAGCTTAATGCTTGAAGGTAATATTATCTCCATTTTAAATGGTAAATGTCTATAACACTGCTAATAAGAGTAACATAAGGATGTAACTAATACTTCAAAACGATGTGTGCTTTTATCAGACACGAGAATCATAAAAATACAAACAATGTAAAAGCTTACTAAAAGTCTCAAGTTACAAACAGACACAACATGCTTGGATACATACAGCTGTATGACTGTATGACAAGACTTTAAACATGTCTTACCGAAATCAGGAAAACCATTCATCGCATCCAGGACTCAAGACAACAGATTAAGTTGTAACAACATGAACTTATTATGTGATCCAGAACATAAAAAAACGTGTTGTTAAAAACAATCATTTTGTTAAGTTTACCCCAAAATGAGTGTTTTTATCCATTGTTAGGGTAATATGTGTATAAAAACAGTAGACTTGTTCATCTTTGAAGGGTAGGACACACTTTGTTATCTAATTTAAGTAATGACACAAAGCTCTCTTTTTGTGACAGACTCATGTCTTCAAAGATCTGTCACCAGGAGAGAAGTTGTGAATTAAAAAAGGGTTAATTTAAAAAAAAAAAGACCATAAAATTCATGCTGGTGTAACAATACAGTATCTGGATTCTTAGATGAAAGCAGAATAACTTCACATACCAGGAAATGAAAAAAAGAACATTTTGAACACAAACTAAAACTAAGATAAAAACTATTTTTCGATTATCATTCTAAACATTTTCCGTTCTTTTATGTAATATTTTTCATATATTGTCTGCATACATTTACAGCTTGTAGACAGCAATTTTGGTGATTTAATTACAATTTATTGCCATGGAGCAGAAAAGCAGAGGGAATCTAGAAGTGCAGCAGTTGCTGGGTGTTAACACGTCTTTCTGTCACCGACCAAAACACTTTGTTTTGTTTAAACAACAGAGGAAGATAGATAGGCGGGGTTGTGGTCTCTGAACCCTGACCCTGGCAGGTTTTATGACCCTGTCAAGTAACTGCCTTTCTTGACTTGTTTTCATGCTATTTGCAACTGTCACTGTAGAGCTGTTGGCTTTCCATAAAAGAAAAAAGAAATCACTGACTTCAAATTTATTTAATGCATTTTGCATGCAGTTAAAATCTCTACAGTAAAATTGGGGAAAGTTAAATTTAAAAATAACTTGTTTGATTTGAAAAGTGATACAATATAAACAGCTCTAAGTCACTTCAGTGCAGGCTTTCTTCCGAGAATCTCTGTGTTTGGCTGCATCTTTCTTTCCCTCTGTTCTCAGCAGTCTCCCTGCTGATTTGAAGCACCTCTAAAGCATGAAGGCACCATTCTGCTTCTCTGAATGAAAAGTATTTGCAGGAGATGAGCAGTGGCCTATGCTCACCAAACTAAGAGGCTTAAAGCTCTGAACAGAATTCAAAACCAACATAAACACCTTTGTGCCATTTTAAACTATACACATCTTAAGAATAAAAGCTCATGTACAATACATACATGAATTAATTGTACCTGTAGAAACAGTCACAGCTATTTTTACCATTTAAATTGAACACACCTTTAAATATAAACATGAAGTTCTATGCTTGAACAACCAAAACATTGAGTAAAACCGCAATATTCTGGCAACTTAAAATGCTTTTTGAGGTCAAATAAAACCTTTATTTTTGCCAGCCATGTGAATAATGGGGGGGGGGAAAATTGAAACCGTGAAACAAACAAAAAATATTCAAAAAGTCCAAACAAAAGCAGAAAAAGATCACTTTAAAACACAACCAGTAAACACATCACTGAGAAACATTTTAAGAAAGAAAAATAAAAGGATATGATTCTTGTTTTTAGGAGGATGAAAACATTGTTCCCATAATGAGATAAGAAGAAGTGATGGTGGAGGAATACAGATCCTGAGTGTTACAACAGACTAAATGCCATACTGTTTTTAATATTTTATTTTTACGATGACAGAGTACTGTACTTCCTGTAGAAGCTCAGGTGCTTCTATGTTTACTTCATGTTCTTCTGTATATTTTATAAATTTGTGATAAAGAGTGCATTTCTCTTTGCAGTCATCAGTTGGGACAGGAACAACAGAGCCAGAAGGCCATCTCTGTACAAGGAGAAAACCTAAAAGTGGTTTAACCTTCCACCAAATGCACAACACATACCCTCTACATAAAATACATGGTGTCCTAAGTCTGTGACATCTTCAGCTTTGCTTCAATAAAGGCTGGTAAAAGAGATAATGTGCGTCCTTTACAACGACTCTCTGCACCAGAAGAGGGAACGATGATTCAATCTGGAAGGCATAATGGATGCGCTTTTTATTTGATGTTATTTTTGATTTTTCTTATAGTAAACACAGAGTCTCTGCTTATGTCAGTAGGTACTTAGCTATAATAGATGTTCCACAGTAACATCACTGGTCGTATCACTGGATGGTAGAGTGTGTGTCAAGTATTTACTTAAGTAAAGACACTTCTGTCAAGTACAAGGTGGTCAAACAGCGTATGTTTTACAAAGAAAGAGTTGATCCTCTCTGCAGACTGAAGTTAGTCAGTGGGACATGAGTGGACAAGGTTATGGAAAACACCCTCTTGGTGCTCTTTGTCTTTGTGGCATTTTAGTAACACAAGTCTGCTTCCTACAGACAGTGCAGCTGTGTCCTAGTTGGTAACTCTAAATATGTCCCCTGAATAAGCCCCCAGAGGTTAATACAATGCTTCTCTGCCTTAAGGACCACCTCCCTACAGGCCATGTCTTCACCTCTCTATCTTCCATATGTTGTGGATGTGGTCTTATTAACATGTTTCATGTGATCTCTGAATCTGAAACCTGATTAAATACACTATATTCTGTTCCCTAGACTCATCTCCTCAAGGGCACGCTGTGTATTGTAGAATTTAGGCTCTCCAGCACAGCAAAGGAAGACAGAAATGGTCACAAACAGCAGAGTGTCGTTTTGGAAACAAGCTTAAGGTCTGACCTAATCTCTCCTTCAGGCCCTGTGGTATGTCTGTTCAAAATTTCCTCTTTTCAGCTCTGTTCTCCCCATGACAGTGTCCCTTTGCCTCGTTTGCTCTTTAAATCTCTTATTTTCTCTTACCAAGTTTCTGTCTTTCTTTCCCCTTCTCTAAAGTCAGTTGTCCCCCAGCCCCCAGTGAATCACTCTCTGTCAATCTGGACCCTCCTTCACTTCAAGGGTACTCACCAAAACAAGTTGGCATTTTCTGGCAGTAAGTTTTCTTATCTGCATTTTAATTCTCTGTCAGTTTATTCTGTTTGTGGAAAAGTTTCTCTCTTTTTTTTTCTTCAGCCTTTTGTACTTAATCATAATGAAAGAGCCGTAATATTCAGAAAGTAGCATAACAGAGCCGAACAGTGGCTTTTACTTTAAAGCTGCGGATTAATGAAAGGCTTTGATGCCAGTTTAAAAGGTGATTTAGAGCGGGCTAAGCCAAGAATTTCTTTTTTCTGTGTTCATGATCTTCATACAGAAAAATTATTACTTTTTCAGTGAAGCTTTTGTGCTTCTTTTGTGCTGCACAGAAAGGTTTCTTCTGCAGATAATTATACACTATTACTGTTCCCTATTTAGGGATCTCAGAGGCATTCCACAAGGTATTCTGAGACTTTAAATTTATGGAAGTAGATTTTATTACGTTTCTACTAATAAAACTCATGTCCCAGACTTAACATATATAACAGTGTAATAAAGCATAAAACTTTGTATAATGGTTCTGAAACAAAGAAAACTTCAGGCACCTTTTAGGAAAAAATGTTTATTTTTATTGGCAGAGAATCTGATTAGGTTAAGAAAAAAATGTTGACACATTCTTTTCATTTCAAATAATTAAATGAATAATTATTTTTTGTGTTGATTGAAACCAATAAAAACTTTCATGCAAAGCTGCAACAAAAGTGTACTGGTTACATAAAGGTTTTGTTTTTGCTGTCTCTAAAACAGCAAAAGAAAATCCAGATTTAGTCATTCATGCTGTAAAATATATCATGTTTATTGTATGGAGTAGAATAGGCTTTTATTTATTCTAACAATTTAAAAATTCTTGTTAATATCTCAGTTTAAAATAAAAACTCAAATCTTCTATTGAAGATGTTAAAGTGTTAACTTGTTTCACATTTTTAATAACTTCTATTTCTTGTTATCACTTTATTTGTCTATCTCCATTTTATAATTTTGGTTATGTTTGCACTCTCTAAACAGAAAGGAGCTTCATGTTCATGTCAGACAGGTGACCACATCAATTAGAGCACTCTTCTATTTGTGCCTCGTTCCCCCTGAAGTCATGCAAAGCTGCAATTAGCCTAAATCAAATAAAATGCGCCAATTTAAAATTTTCAGCAGTCTTCTCCCCCAGCTACATTTGCAGCAGATAATAAAGTGTATCACAACACTTATATCAGTGATCTAAAGTGACACAATCCTGCACTGGGTAATGATTCCACCATCTACTATAAATAACATGAGCACATCTCGGTAGATGTGATACAAATGCCCTGGCACTAATTCATAAGAGTGCTCAGAGATTTACAGACAAAATAGACCTTCCAGCTCCTAAGCCCCATCACCATCCTATTGATTTTGAGAAGTAAATGACAGGTTTGCCCTCTTGGGGAGTTTTAACAAAGCCATGACAGAATTTGTCAAATGTTATTTGTATGCAGATTCTTATTAGACTAATGCTTTTCACCTTCTTAGAAAACAAGGAACAGACAAGGGCGTCTGAGGACAGGTGGTTCAGAGACCAAAGTACTAAATGTTGCATGTGAAAATGAAATTATTACAAAGGCATTTAAAGGTGTGGGATCTTTTAAGCCCTCCGACATCACAGACGATGGGTTGCTTTCTTGCCAAAGGACGTACAAGGTTTTCAATGAAATTGTAGAAGCAGCAAACATCAAACAAAACGCCATCCATTTCTAATTTTCCTAAAGCTGTTGAATGGAACAGTATTTTCGACAGAAAGACTTCAGATCATTACTTTTACCAACCAAAACTAAGATTTTCGGTAGAGTTACTAAAAAAAAATACAAGAAGGTATTTTGAAAGAAAATAGAGGCTTTAGATATGAACAGTATCCCACAAATATACACTCATCAGTGGTAAAAATCAAGCACAAAAAATATTCTATATGGGAGCAATTTGAAATTAATGGTAATATCAGCATGCTGCTTTGCTCACAGTAACATACTGGTGTTAAACAGGCTTCAAGTGTTCACAGTCTTTATTTAGCTTTGTAGGATGTTTAAAGTAAGTAATTAGCACACAACTGTCTTTTAAAGCAAAGGCACGTTTTCTGTTTTAAATATGCAGAACTACTATCTTCCTCCTCAGGCAGTGGGAGTAATTACATTATGTTCATAAATACTTTATGGTAGAAAAAAGCAAGAACAACATCGACCAGGTTTTATTCTTGCAGTGTCTTTCTTCTTTAGAATAAAACTTTTCCTCTAAATGTGAAATATTGTTTTTTTTGTTGTTTTTTTTTAAGTCACGATAGTTTTCTGTAGTTTCCTCTGAGTCACAAGCTGTGATGACATCTAGTTGCTGAGCCCTAGAAGGATGCCACACCCCTTCTGTTTACCTTCTTTACCCATCAAGCAGTGCCAAACAATAATGTCATCAAATATTAAGAAAAACAACAGAAAGCTCATTTTTGGAGTTACTCAATATACATAGCTATGCCTAAATGAGTACAGTAGTTTTTAACTACACTGCCAAGGCTCAAAAAGATTACACAGTCTGAAATGTTGTTGGACCACCTTCCTTGGTGGGTACAGCACATACATCCATGGAATTCTTTAAGTAAGCCCATCGGGTCAAAACAATCATTTTTATCCAAGCTTGCAGTAACATTTAGACTAAAACCTTTTTTGATGAAGGACCAGTCAGTTTGCAGTCTGCTTTGGCGTATATGCAAAGATTTCTCTTAAAAAAAAAAACAAGGTCTAAACACTGCAGTCACTGATCCATCAGTAAAACAAATGACGTCTCAAGCTCCTTAAACTCCTCTGTCACATTGTGATTCTGACAAATCCTGCCATTGCTGAAGAATTGTTCCTTAAACAGCCATCTCACATGGACATTTAAGGAATAAAAAGTAGTTCACTGTATCATTGTAGGGTTCAAGAATTTGTTGCCGGATGAAACATGTTAGCAGTACTTTCAAAATGAGAGGCTATTATCTATTTGCTTACATAAATCCAGGTGGTTTTAATCCCCCAGTGAGCAGTGTTTGTTGATGTGTAAGTGGATGGTGCACTTAAACCCACCATGTGGGCTTTATGGTAAGGTGCAGCAGAGGATGTGCTTCATTGGAGGCTCAAGTTATTTCATAATGGGTAAGGTAAAACTCACTGTGTTCTGCTACTCAACCATACAAAGCCAAATTGGTTTGTCATTTTTGTTCACTGGACTGTCAGCTTAACTGAAAAAAAGGAGTCTTGTGCTCCACAGTGTCTTATTTAAGTTAGTGGGTTACTGTTTCATTCTGGTTTTTATTTGACATTCATTTTAAGAGCTCTCTCAGACTGGCTAATAAAAAAATCCTGAATTTAAGCCACAAAGACCATTAACTTTTGTCTTCTGGAAGGTGCTTCAGGGTGTCTGAATGTAGGAATACTGTCCATAATATCACCTCTGTCTCTGAGTTTATTGAATTTATCAATCAACAGTTTGGTAATTTCTGGACAAGATCAAGCAAACATGAAAAAACTGGCTATTGAACAGACCAGGAGTGTCTCTGAAGACACCACATTTAAAATCTCAGAGGACAGCAACATACAGCATTATTGCATCTGTTCACAGGAATGGTTTCTTTTAGTTTGAGAAAAGAAATTTAAATGTGCTGCCCCCACCCCACTATTAGAATAAATTCTAAAAGCACCTGAATCTTAAAGAGCTCGTCTTACTGATTGAAATTTAACAATTTAGTATTACCATTTTTTGCAATCGCTTTAATGAGAACAGCTTTTGCTTATATGAGTTGTACTATTTTCTTATTTATTTTTGTGAAAATGCTGTCTGTCTTGGCTGGAACATCTTTATGAGAGATGTTATATCACAAGAGTTTCTTTCTTTTTATTTTTTTACTTTTTAATTTTTTTACATAATGGTTCAATATAAAGAATAATTAAACAAGTTTTCCTTGAAGAAATGCATTAAGTTCACTGCCTTCCACACCAAGTCTTCAACAAATATCTCTCACATTTTGCTTTTAGTTTCTCCAACAAAGGAAACAAGACAGTTTTTAAGAAGAAGCAGAGCAACTGCACATGTGACAATTTTTACACCAAAAAGAAAAGGAAAAAAAAATCAAATAGTCCTTCATTTACTGACTGGTTTTCATAGGCAAGCATCACCTCAGTGATCAGGACAGCAAAAATCTGAGTTTGATGCCTTGTTTTGTTGCATCAGCCTACCATTTTAATCAGCCACAGATCAAAGCATCACTAAAGATGCAGGCTCTGAGGTGAAATCAAGCTGGCTTAGTCAAGCTAGTGTGCAATTTTCTGATAAGAGGTCAAATCACCATGGTTGACCTGAAACAATCCTGTCATCGCCTCAGCGGGTGACCCAAATTCCAGAGTTGTGGGTAAGGGCAAGTTTGGGCAATGCAGAGCCTTCTGGGAACAAAAGTGAGAAGAAAAAAAAAAGACAAACTGAGACATGCCTCAAACCGAGACAGATTCAGCTGCACAATATGAAAGTCTCATAATCTTATTTGATTCACCATAGCTTGGATGATTTTCCAAGGTTTAAAGGTTATAATCGTGTCTGAGATGGAGGTAGAAAGATAGAAAGGAACTAAAGTTAGTTTAGCTACTTGCTAACCTTTAAACACAAAAAAATTCTAAGACAGAGGTTAAAAAAAGCATGAGAAGTAAACCAGAGAATTTAGAAAAGACAAAATCTAAAAAAAAAAAATGAACTTCACATTTGAAATGAAGAAAGAAAAGAACAAAATCTCTTTTCCTGTAAGTCAGAAATCCCTAAGCATATGTTGTAAGACAATAAAACAGGGGAGTAAAATGAAATGATGAACAGAAAATCATTCTAATCCCCACTCCCCTCCTTTTTTTGAGTGCAGAATAAAACCTTTTTTTTCTGTCTCATAGTAACATTTGGATTAGCTGTATAATAACTAAGCAGATAGACTGATTACTTTATGTAATACAAATCAGTATTAGACTGCGCTGAAGGTGAAAAAGTTAAGCATCTTGGAAAACTGCTCAAGGCCAAGGGGGTATTATAAAAAAGACAAACATCGGTACAAAGCAGCAGAAGAGGTTACGCTACTTGACTTTGCCAAAGCAGCTCAACAACAGGAAATTTCCATCCTGAAATAAAATAAGCCCCCTCCTTTTACCACGGTTAGAGACAACCTTGAAATTCAAAACCTTGGGATTACACGTTATTACCTGACTTTGAATGAACAATATTCTGCTGGCTTGTCACATTATGAGACTGCATCTTCCAGAGCAAACATGGCTCCTATTTTCTCATTAATCCACAGACAGAAAAGTGTTTACTGGAACCCAGCATTGGCTGCTACCACATGTGTCACTTTCTGTATGCTAGTGGTCTGTTTGATTACTGTAACATTACTTTGCCTGTTTGGGGTTTAAGTTCTAAATTTATTAAAAAGCAAATTTGTTCACAAAATTAGTTTAGGTAATATCCGCAACAAGCACTGTCTTTCACAACTGACATGCTGTATGTTTGTAAAAATAAGGTGCTACATCTCTCTTAGTGTTTCTTTTTTTTTGTAACTTTGCTGTAGTTTGCTTGTATATGACAGTGTTAACAATGTGAGGAAAGTTTTGGAAGAGGAGCTTAATGGTAAGCCAGCCAGGTTTGCACTGACTCTTGCTGTCAGTGTACTGAGATGCTCATATATTCTCTTTCATTCACTGCTGCCACTGTGGACCAATAAAACACAACAAAGATCAATACAATCACAGTCAAACAAAGCATACCGCGTAAAATTTATCTGCTCAGACTAAACAGGCAGAACTGCATTTGACAGCCTGGCTTAGTAAGAGTTTGCAGAAAGCATCGATATCAAAATGGAAGTAATGGCTTTACTGTGTCTATGTAACATGGGGGGTTTATGACAGTAAGCTTTCATGAGAGTTCAGGACCAGAGACGAATGCAAATCTTTCTGTCCATTTTCTCAGCAGTCAAAAAGGTAGAGACTGATCATACGCCTAACACGCCTGGTGCTGAGGTTACAGTTGTAGGTGGGATTACTTTGGGCAAGGAGCCCTGTCAAGGCTAGTAGTCCACCACATCATCAAAATCATTGGTAATGGGTGTATTTAAAAAAAAGTGATATGTCATTGTTAAAATATGAAGGCAACAAGGCACATTAATGTAGAATAGTTTTCTCTTTTTTCAACACATTACCTAATACAGACAAAAAACAGAGACCTTTATCAACTCAGAAACCCTTTTTTGTTGTTTAATATCACGGCTTTACTCATTCTGTATGAAGAGGAACAGGAACTGAACACCTTCTAGCACAACACAATAAGATGACAGACTGACAAAACATGATTTGCTTCTAAACAATATTCCTAAAAAACATACACATTACAATTTCAGTATTCAATTGTGAATTTTTCTGTTCTCTGGATTAAAAACTGAATGTATCTAAAATGACATAAAAAATTACTTTTAATCA
The DNA here is from genome assembly GCF_001649575.2 of Kryptolebias marmoratus. Taxonomy (NCBI): domain Eukaryota; kingdom Metazoa; phylum Chordata; class Actinopteri; order Cyprinodontiformes; family Rivulidae; genus Kryptolebias; species Kryptolebias marmoratus. The sequence goes on along the minus strand of NC_051437.1, from coordinate 21,035,416 downwards.
AACAATTTTCAAAATTAGAGCCTTGTTAAGAAAACTTACCTTTAACATTAAACAACTTGGCTAGCTGAAGTTAAAGTTAATATGTGTTTTGAGTATATGTAAATGTTTTTTTTTTCATTATTGTAACTCATAAAATCATATAATTTTTTCCTCTAGCAGTAATTATACACTGAGAGTCTTTTTGTCCTTGACATACAGGAGTGATTGCACTACAAGCATTCTGTCAAATAATAATCACTGCTACACACTTTAATATCTAGAAATATTTCTTTCCAACAACATATTTCTTTCCTCTGGTATCATAACATAGACCAGTCATCTAAAACATGTATAAAAGTTCAAAACATTTGAATAAGAGAAAAGGAGGAAATTGTCATTTATCAGGACAAGTGTGTGTGGCAGATTTATCATAAAATAAGCTAAAACACTGCGTATTATACTATTGCAGATTGTAACAGTATACACCATTAATGTGATTTAAAAAAAGTACACAGCAAATAAAAAATGACAAACTGATCAAGTCAATGATCAAAATTGGTCAAAACATTAAAATTTAAACCACTGATCATCTTCAATAATGCCAACTGATGTAATTCTTTATGTACATAATGTCCATGTCACAATGAGATCTATGTTTTTGCTCTTTCTTGTGCACCTTACAGCTGTTCCTACAAGCACTCATTTGTTTCAATGATACAGCTGGCATCTCCTATAGTGGAGGAGATAATGTTTGCAGAGAAGCCCCAGCTGCAGTCCAAATCAGAGTCATTGATTTGGCCCTCAGCTCTCCAGGACAGTTGGGCTCCCAGAGGAAACAGCACAAGGACAATCGCATGACTCATCTGGCCTCCTGGCCCCCCCTGCATTAATAATCATTCCAATTAAAAAGAAGTGCACAGATGCTCTTCTTTTAACGTTTGCTTTCACGTACCAGTGCTGGATGTTGGGAAACAAAATGTTCTCAAAGTTTAACCATGACAAATATGTAACAACATAAACCAACTGCAATGTCTTCAACATTCTGTCTACCTGTAAAAAAAAAAGTAAAACAAATTCTTATAGAGTATGAAAAGTAGGCATTTATGACAGGAGAAAAGGTCCCTTTTAACTAAAGGCGCATTTTTTTCCATCTTGCATTTGAAAGGTCTTTTTTCATATCCTGCTGAGATAGTGACAGCAATTTTACATTTTCCATACATCTTACTTGGTCTGTCATTCTCCCAGGGGACCACATCAAAAAGCAACTGACTGCAGAAATGCTTTTTATGCTTCATAAGACTTGGAAAAAATGCTTGTCTGATCATATGTAGGACTCTGAAGGGCCCTAAGAACAGCAGTATTACTGATGTAAGGTAACTGTCAGAAGACTCAGGAAGTGCATTTTTTATATACGAGTATCTGTTCTGCAGGTCCATTTTCTTTTTATTCTATAACAGCACAGTCTTCAGCAATACAAGAGTGCATAATGACTGCCACTTTTTGCTCAAAGTTCATACATCCACTTGAATATGAAAAACCTTTGAGCTGGAGTGATTCAGAATTCACAGTCTTAAATGCTACAGATCTTAAGCTACGTTCATGGAAATGTGCTTCAGACAGAGCTCTAATCAGCTTGACTCAGCGTATGCCCATTTGACCTATTAAAAGAAGCTAATAATGTTTGTTTACCATGAAAATGAATGAAGGAAATAATTGGAGAGAGCAAAACAAATGTAAGGCGGCTACGAAGCAGCTATCTTATTCAAATTCACTAGCATGCCAAGACACTGAAACAGAGGTACCACAGGCAAGAGAAATAATGTATATTGTGTGAATGACTGCTGTTAGACACAGTCTGCTAATCTGCCAGAGGCTCATAAAAATACAATCACAGACAAAAAAGTAAAATTAAAATAAAGATTTAAGGCCTGTATCAATAACACTATGGGAAATGGGTTTGAGGAAATCATAAAATCAGAATGATGCCACAATCTTACACACAGTGGAAAACACAAAGTAGACACTAAATGTATTATTTTTAAAATGACCGTAATGTTGACTGAAGCCTGCAAATTATAGCACCTGTAACTTTAACCAATCAATTCAACTTTAATCAATCCAGAGGAAAACTAAAGGTTTTTATGACTATAAAATCTGCTTTGAGAAATCAAATACAAAAGCAGTTCATAGACACAACCACAAAGTGTGTGGATTTGTGATGAGCCTTTTTTCCTTTATTGTAAACTACTGTTAAAGAAATGACCGAGTATAAGAAATATGTTATTTTGCTTCAGCAGGTATTTATTTCTTTTTGCTTTTCGCCATATTCTCAGTGCAGTATTTCATTTCAGATAAATAAAACTGACACTTTTTTACTAACACGAACACTCAGGCCACTTTCAAATGTGCTCGGAACCGTTCACTCAGTATGCCTTTGTTGAAGCCCATTTGAAATGAAAATATCTTTGCTGCTTTGGGTTTTCCAGACTGAGTCTCTGCAGGTTTTATACACCTAAATTTAGGCTGTTGGAGCTATGTGAACAAATACCTAAACTGACATTTACAGATCTCCCTGTGGGTATCTTAGAGTATTAACTCTCAGGGAAAGATCTAACTGGCTGAATTACTCAAGAACCATCAGGGACTTGACATTTCATATTCTTCAAACAACCAAGGACAAACTTCCCTGCAATCATCCCTTCTTAAGTGCTGACCACTTTTCTTGTTTCTGCATCTGAAAAGTGCATATGACACAGCTACAGTCATGCTTCACACAGTGGACTGTATCAACCAGAAAGTAAGCAGTGCCAAATGTTTGCCAGACACAGTGCTTGGAGTTTTGATTTTTATTTGTGTTTTTGTTATTACTTTTTAAGAAACCCATGTTTAACAATCATAACATTAATCACAAAGGCTCTAAAACTAACAGCGTGAAATAGAGTGATTAATTTTACACATCTACAAGACAAATTGCAGCTTATACTCAGTCCTGCTGTGTGGGCTGACTTTCATCATCCAGACAAACATAATCCATCCATCCATCCATTTTCTTTTACCAGCTTTTTCTTTCCCGAACCCGGGAAGCTTGTCTCTATCTCCAGCAGTCACTGTGGGAGAGGCGGGGGGACACCCTGGACAGGTCTCAAGTCCATCACAGGGACACACAGAGACAAACAAGACAGACAGACACTCACACTCTCACTCATAGGGACAATTTAGAGTTACCAATTAACCTAACATGCATGTTTTTGGTCTGTGGGAGGAAACCAGAGTGCTCGGAGAAAACCCACGCATGCACAGGGAGAACATGCAGACAAATATAATGAATTGGCCTAATTAACTCAGAAAATGTTTGATTTTTTTCCCCCAGAAACTACGGTCCACTGCAGCCTGGATGATGCAATGTAAAGCCATTCCTGTTGCAGCATCCAGACTTGTCTCCTGATAGAGACAGTTTTGTCTTTGTTATAACCCTCAGTGTACTCAGGGCAAACATATTACATTTGGTCATGGGAAATATTTATTCTGGCTAGTTTTGGCAAACAAGGATAAAAAAAACCCAACTAAAATGGATGTCAAGAGGATATTTTAAACTGACCTTCTGTGTCTCTTTAGAGTGGCCCTTCATCTGTTCTACATAAAGACCTGATGTGAAGATGTCTAAAGACTTGGTAAACTGGCTCTTCATCACGCTAAAACTGTTCCTGCTCTGTTGTTTTGTTTGTTCAGGCAGTCATCTCCAAGTTCTGATCACTCTAGGCTTCATTCATTTCAAAATTACTAAAACTGCTGTTCTTTTGAGAACACATAAAGCCTCTGAAATCAAATCAAAAATCCAATTCAGATCCAGATTCAAATCTAATTACAGTCAATTCATTCATCTTATAGTGCAATACAGTCATATACAGCATATTATAAAATACCAGTTAGTATTTACCTGTTCTAGATTTTTGGACTTGATGCATAAATTTTCAAACCTCTACAGATTTCCCTTCATAAAGTCTGTTTAAATTACTTCCACTCAGAAACAGAACTTTTTTTTTTAAATTCCCAACATTTTAAATAAATAGTTTTATAAATTAAAGTGCCACCCTAAAGCAGCCAGATATTATTTCAAATGAAAGATTTGAGGTTGCAACTTTTTATTTAAAGTTTGAAATCTTTCCAGAGATGTCTGTTTTTTTAATAATCCTCAATAATTATGAAATAAAAAGGGTTGAAACCACTGGCCACAAACAAACAAAAACCCCAGCAATCATCTGATGCCTGTGCATTTGTTGTGTAATCTAATTAGATAATTTGTCACACTCAGACTCTAATTCGCAACGTACTTCCCGCAAGCAATATTTGCACAAACTTTAAATATTTAAGTCATGGAGAACACTGCAAATAAACAAAACAATGCTTAGAGAATAAAACCATAAAGTCCAAAAAAAAACCTGATGTTTATCTTTACTGTGAAGATTTAATTTGTTTTCTCAACAGAAAAATTGTCACTTGAGGCCAGCTTTATGCTTTATAAAATGGTTGTGTATTTTTACTCTAAAGAGTGATAAAGGGGCTGTATTCATTAGCAACAACTCAGACAACATTAGGTTGTGTTTGTTATCTCGTGAAACAGAGATCACAGAATTACTGAGGGACATGAGCAGTGTTGGTAAGAGTAAAGCGTGGGTTGTGCTGTCCCCACTTCTCACCTCACACTCAAACTCACTTCTGTGAGCATCTCCCATTCTAGCTCAGAGGCAAAACAGCAACAGGTTTACTTCAAGCCGCCGTGCTGCCTTGGTCATTACACAGGTCACACTGAGATGGGGAAAAGCATCTCAGGCTCAGGTTGAAAGTGTTTTGTGAAAAGGACTTAAGTTCTCACCCTGAGAAGCAGAAAATTATTTTAGCTAATCACTCATACAAAGTTTCAGAATTATTTTTTATGCCAGTGATTTTAAGTAAACTAGCTGAAAACACTTTAACTGACTGAAATAACCTTAAACTGCCAAGAGCAGTTTGACTCAAAGAATCTGAATATATATACATACATACATGCATGCATATATATATATATATATATATATATATATATATATATATATATATACATACATACATGCATGCATATATATATATATATATATATATATATATATAAGAGTTTTATTCAGATATATTTGACTTGATTACCATCTCACTACCTCTAATTTTGTGTGGCAGTAATTTATATGGAGCAAATTTTGACAATATGTGTCTAAAATCAAAAGGTTCGACTTGTTAATGAATGTTACAAACAAATAAAACTGCCTTTTTTTGGTACTGAGCATATTTTAGCATTTACCTAAGGGTCCCACATGAGTTAGGACTGACAGCACACTGGTGCATCCCCGACATAAGCATCGCTAATGTTTGGCTGGCTCATAGGCAGCTGGAAACTGATGGCCTATTTCAGCATGTAAATGGGGCGAGTAGGGGTACAGGGAGCTAGGGGTGACAGTTAATGTGTTAATGTCATTCAAACACACACGTTTTTTATGGCAAGTTCTTGTGCCAAGGGAACTGGGTGGTGTAAACTAGTGGATGGTAGCACAAATGACTGCCTCATTACCTAAATCCCCAAAGTGTTGCATGCATATATGTAAACAAATACATAAAGACACTTGTCCATGGATTTCTCTCTTCTGCATACACTCACACAGACATATATCCAGACATTTACACTGACACAAGCATTAGGTTGCCTTGTTCAAAGAAAAGGGCAGCACACAAAGGCAATACTCAGGAGGGTACACGCTCCATCCAATAGACTAATTAACATCTCCCATTTACACCAGCCAGCTCTCTCTGGTGCTCCAGTTAGCTTTGGATGATTTTACACAATACAACAGAATGTGTCACGATGAACGGCTGTGTCTAAACAACATCTGAGCTGCTCGGCTAAAGCCAAGCTAATGACTGCAATTAGCCTCATTAGATTCCAAGCTGAGGCCTCAGCTGGTGCAAAGTTGAATGAGCATTTCATGCCTTTTCCACATGGCTCAGTGCATAAAAATTTGGGAGAAATGCTCTTGCCGGTTGTTTATGCAACAGCTTAAAAACAAACACCATATTGAAATCTAATTTCCTTATTTATTTTGCTCTGCCTCAAACCATCAACCTCATACTGATTCAAAGAAATGAAGATTCTGGGATAATTACAGAGCTATTCTGTAGGGCAAACAAAAACAATTAAATATATACATTTTAAAAAGTAAGGACATATAATAAGTGGCACCAATTTTCCCTAAAAGTTGGTTTTCTTATGATACCTCTAGTGGCCGCTGTTCTGTGATTTTGTTCATAAATTAGAATTTGAAAAGAGGTGATCATAAACTCTAAAACAAAACAATAAATAAGTTTCTTATTGGTTTTATAGCACTCCCACTGTTACTGAAAATCATCAGATTTTTGCTCTATCTGTAAAACTAAACCTAATAGACTTTTTTTATAGCTAAGTTAAGAAGTGATGCTTTTCCTGTCATTTTTAATGTGTGTGTTTATTTGTTAATAGGCAGCCAAGTATGCTGAAAAGGCAAAGCCAAAAAAAGACCCAGCCATTTTTCTGTGCACCAAAATGCCAACAAAGTAAAATTATCAAAGGCTTTTTTATAAAGTCTTCACAAGACAAACGGGATGAAGTGTCATTAGAAAGAAACCACAAACATTGAGAAGCAGTGTCTCAGGTGAGTTTGTTCATAGGTTTTATGAATTATAGAGCACTTTCACATTTAGAATTGTAAAAACATCAGAACAACGCTTTTGGTGTTGTGGTAAATAGTGGATTATGTAGTTCTGAGGTCTGTTCTTAAGAACCTGCTGTTCAGATTTTGTGAGAAAAAAACTTGAAACCTCAAATGGCAAAGGAATAAGAACACAAATGAATCTGGATACAACATTGAAGAAACAGTGTTCCTCCTGATCAGCTGCCTTTAGCACAATTTTCTGCTTATTCACCCCCAACACTGCAATGATAATTTCACCAATAGCCCTGTTTCCAAAAGTTCTTTTCTGGAAAGTCAACTAAAATCTGTTTACTGACTGACTGGCTGTGAGGAACCTTACTAATCTTAAAAGAATCGAATAGAGGATGTTCTCCCTCCCACTGTGACGCTGGTCTTAACACAAACACTTCAGCATCTGTCATCTGACCATTAGTTAAATAATACATGTCGCTGTGGGATGCCTGTCACACCCAAACTCCTCATTACTGGTGCTGTGTGGAGTGAGAGGTGTTGGAGAAACAAGGAGAACTTTTCACACAGTAACATACAAATTAACACACATAAACAAAAAAGGCCCGTCTACAAGGGTGAACTTGTTTTTCAAAGGCTTTAAATGAAAGCTCACAGACATCTGTGGATTAAAGAAAGTTCCCGAGACTGTGTGGAAAAGCTGAGTGTGCGCAGATTAAGCCTACTTTCGCAAATTTCAGTAACATTTAGGACATCTGTCAATTTTTCACTGATTAGATTTCGCACCATGTGTGTCAAATTAAGAGAGTGCGTGTAAATGTTTGTGTCTTGACGTCTGCTTCAGTCTCGCAGCTGCAGACGCTTGCACTAACATCCACACTTTGACGGGCCCGAAAGTCACAGTGACCCAGGGCTATGGGAACATTTCCCATCAGAAGCCTGTTACACCGCAAAGGCCATTTTACTCCCAGAATAGCAAATCTGCGGAAATGTAATCTTTGAAGTCTCAGCTAAAATAGCCTGACAGAGCCATTTTCTGGCGGAGCAACAAAAGGAAAGCTTAGAGACTGGAGCTAAGTTTCAAATGACTTAGTTTATAGGTTAAACTGGAAAGAAAAAGGCTTTTAATTTGTGTTTTGAGGTGAATGGCATTGACATATTAGCCAACCTATAACTGTGCTGTGCTTTTTGAGAACGTAAAGTATTAGTATGAAAGCAGTCGGTCAGCAACAACATTTGCAGTAACAGATAATTGCAACTCTATTGTTATTATCAAGTGATGTGAAACTAATGTCTGTATTGATTACCTTTGCCAGTGGTGCATTGGCAGTTGCAGCTATTAAAACACCCGTAAGGTAATTAAAAAAATGTGTTTGTAACAAACAATTTTTATTATTGATATGTAAACCTTTCTGAGAAGCTTGAAACCAACACTGCAGATAACCCCAACGGTGTATTAGAGTAACAGAAATCTATCAAAGTGTCCCAGTCCACCAGCTGCTCTCTCATTGCCCATTTCTTTTATCAGTTCTCTCCTGCTCGAGATAATTAACAATTTGGTAAGGCCTAATCCTTTAGACACAGGAACTGATTTGATTTAACCTTGATTTAACAGGAAGAAACCCCCTGAGATGCAGGCAGGAGGTTTATATATTGGACATGAATAGTAAAGCGACTGACAGAGAACCTGTGGGAATTTGATAACCACCATCATCTGCACTCCCAATCTGGCAAGGTGTCAACACAAGAACAAATGATTGCTGCTGTCACGGGATAAGGACACGGGGTTGTGAAGTGTCACTACGTATACACACAATCGTTTACACACATCATAGGACGAAAATAGAAGCACATGTGCAAGCAGGTATGGACAACCATCTGTACAGCTGCAGCTTCCCCTTTCTTCTGCACCACTGAAGAAAACCATCTGTTCAGGACCTCTAAATAAGTGAAGTTCATCTGTTGTAGTCATCATCTGGCATAATATTCAGAGGCACGGTTGTCTTTTTCAAAATGAAGCACGAATTTGGGCAGCTGTGGTCAAACTTTTTGTTTCTGTGAAAAGTTACATGAGTAAAAAAATAGACTCCTAAAAGACAAAAAGTTTATTTAAATGTTAAATAAGAAAAGATCATTTGGTGTTAGGATCTCTAAAAAAAATAACACTCCTTTTGTGTTTAGATTGCATTGCAGACAGTAAAAAAGGAGCTATTACAAATAAGAATAAAACACACAATTTTTTTTTTTTTTTTACTTGGGGAGCTGTTTGCAAAAATAAAAAACTGACTGGGGTCTCTGACCTTTTGAATGCCACTGTTTATTCAAAAATGAAATGAAATGTAAAAAGCATTCCAAATCAACATCTGAAGACAGTACTGAACAAAATAGAAAACCCAAAACAAAATAACATCTTTCAATTTCCTCAGAAAGATCAAAAGGTTATGTAAAATCTCTAAGTAACAGCTTAAACACTTCTAAAAACTACAGTACAGAATCAAATTGATTATCTTAAACATTAAATAGAACAATTGCTGAGAACCAAAAGCAAACGTCTAGATTTAAATATATTTGAATATAATGCCCCAAAAGCTAAAATCAATGTTCCTTTTTAGGCATTTTTTGTGCAGTTGATTGTTTTTTTTTTAAAAAAGTGAACACTTCATTCACTATATTTGTTGCAGAAACATTAGTGTGCTGAAATGAAACCGCAGGATTATAGCTAATTTTTCCACTTTGAAATTCCTAAAGCTTGTGACACTGAAAAGGTGGTCTCATTCAACATGAGTAAATTAAGGTGAGCAGCTAAATGGGTGCAGGAAACGACAACCTTGGAGAACCCTGAAACAAAAGGAGAGATGACAGGTCTGAATTCAATTTGCAGCACAAACTGAACTGAGTCCTGCTTATTAGTTTGAGTCTTTTATGGCTAGCTGAGCGTTAATGTGGTTGACACAACAGTGGCGTTGAATTAGGTGTAGCTGAAAGCCTGTCCTTTTCCTGCAACAGCTTCAAATGGATCCTTTTCTTTAGTAAGTGATGCAGCAAAGCATTCAATACCACAGATTTTAATCTCACAACTCAAGAGCAAACTGAACATCAAACAGTGGCAGAATTTGGGTCATGACGAGTGACTAGCAGTTTTCATTTGTACACAAAGCAGCAGAGGACTAATGGGACTGATCAGTGTTATCTGATGTGACACCAGTTTCGTTCAGCATCAGGACATCTGGATTCTTAATGTTCTCAGCGTGGTCCAGTGTCGCAGGTCTGCCTCAGCTTCATTCAAAACAAAACTCCTCTTTTAATCAACTGACGTACCCACATCTGGTGCCCTGAAAACAATGCCACACAAACAAACTCTTAAGTGCCTAATAATCCTGATACTCAATCCTTTTTTTTACCATTTTAAAATAAGAAGGCATTTCCTGGTCACCCCAACTGTTTCTGTCTGTCTGGGTAAAATGAACTAGTTTGCCACTGCCATTCTCCAAACACACTGCAGTTAAGTCCAGAAACAAGCAAAAATAATAATTAAATAAGAAAAAAAAGCACAATGCCAGCTGGGTATGAGTGTGTTGGTCAGCCGTTACCTCTATCCGTTCCCATTTTTCCAGGTTCAGGGCTTATGCATATCCAACGTGGCAGCCGTTCAACAACACTACAGCAGGATGAATAGTCTGTCATCCCTGCTCCTTTCTCCCCCTCTTCACTCTGCTCTCTACCTCTTGCTGGAGCTGTTTGCTCAGCTGTTCCCCTTTCTGACCGCATTTATCCCAGATGAGCGGCGCAGCTTACCCCGTTAATCTGTGTGCGACTATGTGTGCGCCTGGGTGTGTGTGTGTGCGTGTGTGTTCACGTCTCCATTCAAAGCATCCTCTCATTGCCCGCCTGATGTCCATATAAAGACACGCCCTGATCAACAGACACACACACCACTACAGAGTAGACAGACAGTACTCATGGGCCAGACATTAAGTGGAGGTCATTTAAACCATATTTGAGGTTCATAAAATATCGATGGGTATATGTTAAGGTCTGAATCTTACAGTCAGCAGTGTCAGCTAATACCTGCCCTCCAAGAATCCCATCTTTCTGCAATGATCTTTTATAAAAAATGGGAATATCTATGTGCTTGTGAGTCTTGCTTGATTAAACGGTTGTTAACGTGAGAGTGGTACAGGATTAGAATTGTCTTGCGTGTTTTATCTTGTCCTTTTTAATAAAAATTGAGCCATGTCATAATTCCAAATAAGTGAAAAGTTTCAACACTGTTTGAAGCTGACAGACATTAAACTACTGATTGTATATTGACGGAAAAATAGACTAAATAAAACTGAGACTGGTACACAGAGTGGAATAAAGGGGCTGATAAAAAAAAACCATGTGTCTTCTTTTTTACTTAGAATTTTCTAAAATATACATTTTCATCCAAATATTTTCAAAGTAAAGGTGATTCATTGTGCAGCAAATACAAGAAATAAGCACACTTCTTAATTTTTTATGTTTTTAGTGGATCAACTTTTATCTTAGCATTGCATATTCTCACCTTAATTTGCATGTTTCCTTCAACCACTTTCAGAAAAAGGAAAAACATTCTGGGAGTTTTGTAAGAATAAGAGAGGACTAGTTATTGTCCCCTAAAAACATAGAATAATGTTCTTTTTGATTTGAAATCTCCCACATGGAAGAAAAGCCTAAGTAATATGACAGCTGGCCAATGGTTGGCATACAAGTTAAAATGCCAGTGACTACGTGCATCAGTGAAGGCTCAATAATGCTTGGCTTTCACTATCAGCCCATTGTTTCATATTTTCAAGGTTACCATTAAAAGCTTTAGTGTTTATGGCCATTATTATGCCCATCTTTATGAGGATATTTGAGAATGGCAGTTATCACTTGTGCACTCAAGTGTTGGACCAATCAATGCTCAGTTATCCCATCTGGACCAGCCACAGCACAGTTAAGTAAGATATAAAAAAAATAAAGACCATATTCAGTTTTGTATCTGTAGTGGTTAGCAAACACAAATGGGGGGCTTCTTCCAGCAATGATAAACTATATTAAAACATAAACAGGTGTTTTAAAACCCTATCTGAATTTAAAAATGAGTTTTATCATACTCATAAGGAAAACTGCCACTCATCATTAACCTGAAAGGCTAGAATATTCAATGATGCTTGGCTCCAGCATCTGGCAGCATGACGCTGCCATAGTTAGCTCTGTTAAATCTTAGCAAGAAGGTCCTGAGCTTGTATCTCAGCTGGGGCCTGAAGTTTGCAGATTCTTCCATACATGCATACATCTGAGTACTGCAGTGTTCTACCACAGCCCAGAAACATGCATTTAGAATAATTTGCCGTTCTGATTGAACATTAGGTGTGAATTTATGCATGTAAATATGCATTTTGCCTGCCTTTGTGTTCGCTCGGTGATGAACTGGTGACATGTCTTAGGTGTCCCACACCTCTTGCCCACTGACTGCTGGAGATAGGCCCCAGCTCTCCATGACCCTGAACAAGATTAAGTAGGCACAGAATATGGATAAATGGATGGATGGCTTCATAAAGATTCATGTTTTTATTTAGTAAATATGCCTGATTTTACCAAGGCAGCTGTAGAGTCACAAAATGCATCACATTAAGATACGTTAGAGCTTAATATTAATGCTGACTAGGGTACCAGAGATTTTGTTTTCGATTTTTTTGTTTTTCTAAAAAAAACCCACAAAATTCAGGGTCAAGAGAGAAGACACTCAAACAAGTTTTGCTGGCAATTTCTTTTGAGTATTATTTAGAGAATAAAATTTGTGACAAAAACTGATCCCTTCTCTAAAAATAAATTGTTTAAATACATTTAATTGTCAAACTGTGTAGAATACACTTTTCCAATTGACTGCTTTTCAAGATTGTTAAAGTGTAAACTACTTACTGAGTATAAAATATAAACTAGCTGCATTCATTTAACTAAATACACTTACAATAAACTGGAACATGAAATGTTTGACAGCAAATGTTTGGTGTGCATGGTACAAACACAGAGCCTGGTTCAGATGAACAAAGGCTGTCCTCTGGTCCACAGACTGATGGTAAACGTTAACTGTGTCCAGACATGAGCAGCTGCTGTTATGTTTCAACCAATCCCCAGCGTCCTATTTGTCTTCCAGTAAGTGTGCGTTTGTCAGTGAGAGAAGACAAAGTGCATGTCTGCTCAAGGATAGAAAGTGACATAGTGTGTCTGATTCGAGACATTTTACCATACATTTCACAAATAAAACAATATAACTCTTCTCTTTTGCAAAAAATAACAATTTATCCCTTCACGCAAAAAAAAAATGCACAATCACAGTCTCTTTTAAAGCTTTAAACCCTGTCCTTCTGTAAGTATTAGCAAAAAAGCATTACATGGTGCATCAGTTTCCCACAGCTGTATCTATTCTGCATGTTTCTTCTGCCCCAGTGTTTTCATCAGCTTATAAACCCCTTTAAATTTGAGATAAAATCCCCACTACTCACCCACAGTGGCCTCAGTGAAACAAATAACCCCTCCTACACCTCTGTGAGAAAACTCTTTATGCCTTGACTGAGATTTATGCCATAGATGATAAAAAAGAGCAGTGGGGAGCTAGGAGCTTTGTTTTTCTAAACACTGGCTGTTTTGCTATCCATCACTTCTGCAAGAAAGGAGACTGAACTGCTTCTGTAACTCCAAGGCCACACAGCCGCTGCTCAGTCACAGCTCTCTGCTGTGAGCTGTACACGTTACTGTAACTTCATCTGATTATTTTCCACGTGCTACTAACAAAAACAGGCACATTTCTTGATTCCACACAATTAAAGGTAAAAACAATGTCAGCACCAGTCACAGAGGTTTTAAAAGGTTTTTTATTTCTGTAAAAACAATTTTTTATTGTTTTTGTGTTATGGATCAATGTAGTGAAAAAGTTAGATATTTGAGCAACCATTAAGTGGCTTTCTAGGCAATGTATACACAGTAAAAAAAAAATAATAATATGACACCTAAAGACTCTGGCCCTTTTATTGAGTGATTGTCTTCTGATCATAAGATTTGTGTTGCAGTTCTGTTTTCTAATTTATACTTGACAATTTAGAAATAAATCAGTTCCAAATTAGTGCAGCAAAACCATCAATATCATCTGTTTGCTTTCATGTGTTCTTCTTCAGCATCATAATATGCCATGAACCATCCTTAATGCAGATGTCCAAGCAATGTACAGAAATATAGACAGTCAGCTGCACATGTCTGTCTATTGCAGGTAACATACTGACTGTGTATACCTACTTTACACAATCCCAAAAACTGAACTAGTCCTTTAAACAAGGAAGAAAAAAGACTGAAAGATAAAGTGCCAGAACCAAACTAAACAATTCTCGATAGTAAGTTATTTTAACACCACAGATTAGATCAGGCAAATGTCATGATTGTGATTGTGATTTTTAAAATACATTTACATCTCTGACACAAAAATGTCAGAAATCAAAGCAGATATTTTTGGTAACGTAGTAACAATTTTTTTCTGTTACAGCCTATAAATAGAATAACCACATAAACAACTAAAGCACTTTCAGAATGCCATACTGTATCAAAAATAAAAAAAAATATGCAAAACGCTTCTGTCTTTTGATATGTTTTTTGAAAATATTTTAAATGTGTTTTTATTTTTGAATTTACATGCTCGCTTGTCTACTCATTTCTTATTCAGTTTTTGCATTTAATAATGTTTTTAGTCACTTCATCTACAAATAGCTCAATAATTAAAATCTGCATCAGCACAGGAAGTCAGAGGTTCACACGCTAAATATATCTCACCCCCCTTGCAGCAACCCACCACCACACACTGGTGTTTTGCCTCTACATGTCTCTTGAGCTTCTGCTGCATTTATTAGCTCTAACTGCAGAGCATTCACAGTTTATCTCCTTCAGACTGCACACTATACTGCATGGGACAATTTTGTTGCTTTATTTTGACACAGCTTCAGCTCCTGGCAGCAACAATGGAATTCAGACATAAATGTGGAGTCCTGGGAATTAGAGGGGGGGGGAAGCCAGAACTGAACCTGTCAAAAAGAGAAACATTCATCATCTTAGCTGTCTACATGAAAGAGTATGAAGATCGTTCTGTACGGTGAACTGGGATGCTGTGTGGGCTACATGCAGGGGGGGTCTGAGAATTAATTTGTTGTTTTGAATCCAAAATACACATTTTGTTATGTGTTTTTAATAAAATAAAGAGCTAAAAATAAATGCTTTTGAGATTCTTTTGTGTGTGTAAATTATAAACATACCTTTAACTACATTCACTAGAACAAAATCACTGAACTGCCAAGCCTTATTATATGAAAAACTGTCTTTGCTTGAATAAACAATCAGCCTAATCAGTGAGCATGCAGGTAAATGAAAGTAAAATATTCTAATTACAACAAAAGGATGAAATAGAAAACAATTAAGGCTTCGGGTTTTAGTGACTTAATGCCATGTGACACAAAATTAACTTAAAATTATACCAAATTGTGACATTTGATACTGAACAACAAAGTAAAGCATTTCTTAGACCCTTTTCACACTGGATGACGACTCTGTTATATTCTTCACAACCTACACAATTGAAACATGACTGGATTTTGGCAAATTTGGAAAACCACTTTCCTCCAACAACGTCATTGGTCCTCAATGGTTGCGGTGATTCTTAATTTCCTCACTTGAATCTCAGAGGCTTGCAGTCCTCTCACTTGAGTTTTGATCATGTTTAAAAACTCAACAGTCTTTCTCTCAAAATAGTCACAAAGTCATTGCGGGTGTCTCAAACACTTCTCAAGAGTCCATGAGCTGTATTTTGACACATACATGGAAGAGCTTGTCCAACAAAAAACATGTCTAAGTTAAAAAATTATAGTAATGATGATTAATTATTGAAACACTGGTCTTTGTTTGTCTGTTTCCTTTTAAAAAGTATGCTCCTGTAGATCCTTTGTGCCAAAGTAGGTACATAGTGAGCCATTTGGGTGTGATGTGAGTGGAAATGGACAGTGAAATAATGTGCACAGCCTAGAATACAGTTTTGCAATCTAGGGTCACAAAATTAAGCCATGGTTTTGAAAAACTGTTTACACACAGCACAGCTTGCTGGTCATTTGGTCACAAATACAGTACTTCGAATTAAGTGAGTCTGCAACTGAAAATGTTTGTATTATCTTACAATATTGAGTTAAGTTTAAGTCATCACCTAGTCTCCAACAGCAGAAGTCCAGGAAGATACTACGTTTAGGAAAAAAGGTATGTTGATACACAGGGGTTCATTACTTTCTACAGATTGAGTAGGGAAAATTATATCCTCTTCTTCACAAAATTCTTTTAGAGTGGATCCAATGTTTAATGAGTTGAAAATTCTCTTTATCATCATCAGGCAATAAGGATGTGCAATTAAAGACTCCTGTGAGCTAAAACTATGTTTCTATATCAACCTATGATAACTTACCAATGTCTATGTCACTGAACTGTGAACATTTGTTAGGTTACATCCAACTCATGAGTACAATTAGGGTTATTCTCTGGTTCAGTATTGCAGAGTCCAGCCCCTACTCAAGAAACTCTGCTGCTAATAAAGCTACATTGAGATGCAATAGATAGCTCCCTGTTTTAATGGTGACTGATGGAGGGCGAAGATGCATTATTGCTCGCAGTTCATCAAGTTAACTTTGCACATTAGGAAGTTGAATTAGTTTCTAGGAGATTCTATCAGTGGTAATTACAAGATGAGCAGAGATATAAAGGATGGTGGGAGTTGGAGGTCCTGGTGGATTAACCCTTTGTCCTTTCTTGCGTGTCCACACCCAGGATGTAAGTAGGGGCATAATTTGTTTAAATTAGTGGTCAGGACAATCTTAAAGTGAGCCTAATTTACTTTAAAGAAAATTTAAAAAAAGCATTGTAAAAATCTAATTAAAGAAACTCAAAGAATGATTGGGTAGGACTGACAAACTTATTCAAAATAATTAACAAAAAAACAAAAAAGTTAAATGATGTTTGAAGTTCTCTTTCATGTATTTGTAAGTTTCTGGTAATTTGTTTCTGTTTTGTTGTTCTTACTTCTGTGATTCCTTATACCTCATCTTGGCATGCATAAAATCCAGATATGACCTAACGTTTACACTGTGATTCCTTTGCTTGAATCTTCTAACTACATGTCTGTTTCTTTCTTCCTCTGCTCTCTCTTCATCTTCTCTCTTTCCCTCTCTTCCAATTTCCTTTCCTCTCATCGTGCCCATCCACTGTTAGCTGCACTGCAGATTGAAGTAAACCCAGAAAATCCTCTTCATCACACAGTGCAAATACCATCTGCACTCCGTTTGCCCTTAGTCCCTCTTAACAGCCAGATATACCCTGTAGCATCCGGGACAGCAATGGAAACTTTAACATACAATCTGCAGAATGTAGACACAAAACATGAAACTGCAGGGCAAAAACGTCTGCTTCGTGGATGTCTGAGGAGTTAAACTTGCCGTTAAATGCTGTAATCACACAATAACAATTTTGTCTGCCCATAGAAAATCTTATAACCTTGCAAACTACAAAATGTAATGAAAGTCTCAAACTTAAAAAGTAAAAATGCTTGTCTTTACAAATGGCAAAATTGATTTCTTGAGAATTAATGAAAGTGTCTTTAAAGATTTTAGCTTATAGATTTAGCTTTTTTCCAGAGGTGATTTTTAGTGTCTGAGCAGCAACTCATTAACATTGGTTCAGTGGTCTGTACTTTTAAATACAGCCAAATTTAGCTTTGTAAGTCAAAGCTAAATTTGGCTGAAAGTTTTACTGCACATCTTTTCTACACATTCCTGCAACAATGACTTAGATAGCATACTGAAATGAATCTGCTTAAAAATGTATCTTATCAATTTTGTTTATGTGCTTATTAAGTAAACATGTTATGCCTTGTGTCAATTTTCACATTTCCCAAGAAAATATTTAGGTAGAACAGGAGGGGGAGCATGTAACATGAAATACTTTTACAAGTCTTTTTGTGGCCCAATTTACTCTTTTATTCCTCACTGTAGAAATGCTATAAGTTGCTTCTTGCAGCTGAACCGCGAGGGCCATTCCCAGATTGCCTCAAAGCGATTGAACATATTGCTCAACCTCAGAAGGCCAGAAGAAATTACTTAGACCAAGAAAAGTATGAAAGATGTTGTAGAATTGGCTCTCAAGTACTGGCCTGGATCTCAGTGCCAGACTGCAGCTGCTCTTTAAAAGTCTCAAAATAAGATTCCCACACATGGTTGACTATCAGTCCAAATGTGGCCAGTTGTGCCAGTTCTGAGCTCAAACTTGCCCAGGTCCACACAGCATAAGCGTCAGAAGTGACTCATCAAAAGAAAGCTGATATCAGGTCACATTCATTAAGCAGACATCTGGGAGGAGATATCTTGTTTTATTCCAAAAAATTACATTTAAAGCTTGTGTATTTTATGGTTTAGGATGAGAATGGGTGAGGAATAGTCAATAAATCTTATTATGATGTCAAATAATAAAAATATAAAAGATACCTTTTATACTTAGTGAACAGCCAACTGCCCACCTCAGAAACAACTAATGTCCCAAAGGCCATTTGAATAAAAGCTTGCTGTGCGTCAGTGTGTCCTGGGCAGTTGGTAATGTCATATTTCCCCTGCATTCAAGGGCAGTGTAGTTAAAAAAAGGACATCAATATTCCAGCAACATAAAATGGTTTGTTCATTCAATAGAATCTCCATGAAAGCATTAAAACAAAGGCTAAAAGTATGAAGTGGCACAGAATATACGTAATTACTCTATTAGAAGCTTGTGGGCTTTAGATTTTATTCTTAAAATAAAGAATTGTGTTGCTTTTCAGATATTCTGAATATATATATATATATATATATATTTTTTTTTTTTTAAGAACTCCAAAAGCATGAACACAAATAAAAATTCATTCTAACACATTCTCTTCCTACCGATAATGCAACACGTACCTCTTTCTTCCTGCTGCTCACAGTAATGTCAGGCACAAAAGTTAAAAAAATATTTTTCATCTATCAAAAAAATGGTGCAATTGGCTTTGAATTTCATGACCCGAAACCAAAATGGAAACTCATAAATACACGTGCAACAGGGCCAGACACAGAGATTGCTGATCCCACACCTATCAGGGACTAATAGCGCTCCACTTGGATAATAAATACAAGGCACAATTTTGAGTCAAAACTGATTTTACCACAGGCACAAAATAATGGAAAATCTACCTCATAGCCATCACCGGCTAGATTCAGCTGGTTACCCAGGCTGTTGCCTTATACCTCATCTTGGCATGCATAAAATCCAGATATGACCTAACGTTTACACTAATCTCACAGTGTGAGGAGAGGCCATCTATGCTCTGTGTGTGGGCAGGTGTCTGCATGTAATTACCAAAGAAGAATTGACTTGCACCTCCAAAGAAACAACTGTGGTGGTGGAGCTGAAAGGCAGAAATAAAAGACAAAGCAGCTGGGTTCCCTCATCTAAAATTAAGAACATTAATAATTAAATTGCACAATAAATAAGGGTGTGCTGGGGGTTTGGGTGAAGTGTGTGATTGGGGGTTGTGTAGAGAAAAGGGAAAGAAACAAAACAGACAGCAGTAGCAAAGCTAAAAGGGCAAAGCACAAAGAAAAACACAACCCGGAGAATATATAAATGAAAATGAACCTGACAGCTTTATAAAAAGCAACTTTAAAAAAAGATGACATTAAACATGCTGGACTGTAGCTACATTGCACTGTTCATGGGCAGCATGGAAATATGAAGGTTTTAAAGTTTATTCTGGAAAGAGGCACAAAATAAAGCCTATTTATGTCAAGTCACAGACTTGTATTTGTGGTAAATCAAACGAGGGTGGTCTTAGGACTAATTAAAAAGACATGGATAGAAAAAAAAGACAACTTAACAAGCGCCCACAACATCTACAAAGACTGCCATGTCTTTGTGGTCACAGATGGTCACACAGAGCTCTGAAATTGTTGACCTTGGCATTGTTTACTTTAGTCAAAACCTTCAAAGATACATGACGGAAGCCGTGCCAGAAACTCTACCTCAGTCTCCATGGAGACGGTGGACTTTTGACTCAGAACTTTCCAGACATATTACAGGATGAAGCAGAGGGTTCTACCTTGCTGCCTCGCTCTGTTTGCTTCCTCGCCACTTGTGGATTCACAAAAGTGCAAGAGCGGGAGAGACAATCAGAAAAGAAAGAAGAGATGGGACCTAAAAGATGGGAGAAATTATTTTAACACTCCCTGCAAATCACAGTCTGACTGAGAAATAGGGCACCGAATGCGAGTGAAAGGGAGGAGAAAAGTAGGAATATAGAGTGATGAAAGGAGAGAGGCAGAAAGGTTAACAGAGAAAAAGGATGAAGAAGAGAAATTACTACAAAGGCCATTTTTCTTAAATGTCAAAGATTCACACAGCTTCAGATTGACCACTGCTCAGCTAATGAAACGGTGGACTCACTAAACTCAAGGTCACTTTTTCAGTGAGCCAAATTTACTTTATTTGAAGACTGGACATTCAGATCACACCAACATGTTTCAAACCTTCTCTTTTGATACATAATCCTCATAGAAATGGACCTCATCATTGTGCTTTCAGAACTCAAAAAAATCTGAGCTAAAACATCTCCCACTGACCTCTTCTCCGCAATCAAATCAAACAATTCCCAAATGCTCAAAAATTTAAACACACTTGAATACCCGAAACCAAACCCCACAATACAAGCGAGACGTGCAGCTTATCAGATGAAAGGTTGTGTTAGGCCTTGAACACCAGGGTGAAGATGATGAAGGCAAAAGTATGGACAGCCACTTTGGCCACTGAGCTGAAAGAGTTAGACTAATTGAGCAGAAAATAGAAGAATCACGAGCTGCCTATCTCTCTGCTCGTTGCAAGCAGAACAGCAAAATTAAATGGAGATAAATGGGAGGGCAGGGATCATCTGAAATGAAAGGGGGAGTAGGGTACAAACTGTATAATTTTCATCCTTTCCCATCCCAGCTAAGACCTCTTCTCATGGCTATCAGCATTCCTAAATAGTTCCCATTATTAGCCAGCTAACTTGTTCAATATTGCAACATTCCTCTGAACACCTCTGTATCTGTAATCCAGTCAGACAGCTCCATTTAGCATGTCCAGGCTTACGAAGGCTAACATTCCTTCCCCTCCTGTGCCCACCACAGCTCTGGAGTCCGGTTTAGTTTTGATCTATTTCTGGCCCTACATAGCCTCTCCTCTCATCAGTTCCTCTCATTTCAGCCTCAGTCGGCAGCTCCAGCAGAATCCTAATGAGCAAAGAAAATGCTCAGTGCTTCTTTCAGCCCCCCCAACAGCATTTCACTGCTGAAGTCTCAAAGTATAGAGGCAACTATCAGGCATAGCAAGAAGACATGCTAAAACTTTTCGGCATGATTGTTGGCCCTTTCATTCTGAGAAGCTGATAACATCTTAAAGGGGGTTGTGAAGCTTTATGGTGAAGCATGTGAATGAGCTTTGATGCTGTAATCATGCGGGTATGATAACGGTGCCACTGAATTAAAGGGAAACATGCAGAAAATTACTTGAATCCTCAAACAACACTGACATGAAGCTGCAAGCCAAAGTGTGGACTTAAAGGAATAATCTGGTCATTTTTGAAGTGATGTTCTGTCAAATAGTAACTTATCAGCCGTGACATCAGTTATAAAGCAAGGAGCATGAAGGAATGGGCAGAAGTCTTTGTCCAGGCTAGGCTAATGGCGAACCAAACAAGGGCCAGTTTTATATCAATTTTTAGGCTTATAACATAACTCTTTCTCAAAACTGAAATATCAGTGGGAAAAAAAATGCTACAATATCTAAACATCTACATGACACCAGTTGTTTAACTTGCTGTTTCCTCAAATGAGCATCTGTGTCACTGAGTAAATATGTGTGCTGAGCATAGACCAGGTACTGAGAGGCTGCTAAATGTATCAGTCTGCTGGAAGTTAAGTAGACTTTTAAAATAACTAGAGGTGCTAATCAGGTGGATTAATTTAGCAACCTCTCAGTACCATCTGCATATTCTCAGCACACAAAGATTCAGGTTGTAATACAGGTGTTGTTTAGTTGAGAAAACAGCAACAAACTAAAACAATGTTGTCCAAAAATGCAGAGGTTGAATATATATAGAGTTCTTTCAGTCTGGTGTGTTGATTTTGAGAAAGAGTTGTTTTTTAATCTTAAGAAGTAATATAAAAAGGTGCTCTATGACTGATGTCATGTACTGATAAGGTACAAACTAGTGATCGCCATTTGACAGATTAACACCTTAAAACTGACCAGACTATCCCTTTAATTCACATGATGCTTCAACTTGACACTTTAATATGTGAACTATAACTGTTTTTCTTTCAATGTACTAAAATAAAGAGCTTGTAGAGTAAAACAATGTTTAACCATCCAAATAATTTTGTCTGGGGTGTGTGTTTTCATTAATAATTCAATACTCCAAACATATTTACACTGTGTAAATTGTTGAAAGTATACACTAAATGTTAGTATAACAAAACCACTGAATAGAAGCTGGACCATGGTTTCATTTTTAAACCATTATCAAGATAAATAACATAGAAATAGAAAAGAAAGTGATATGAAACACACCAGATTAAGTTGCATGTGTTATCACAGTTTCAAGAAAGAAAGAAACCCCAAAACCTTTAGCTTGTGGCATTTCCACAGCATGATCACAAAGATGTTTTCTTTCTCACAGCCATGGGGGTGTAGATATTGTACATTTACCTGCTCACAGAACACCTCAGTATCCCTTCACTGACCAACAAGAGCAAAGCTTTTAGTGGAACTAAAAGCACTGACATTTATCTGAAAAAGTAAGTGCAGTAGTAAAACCAATATTACAATTTTGACACACCTGGCACTTGAGTCATATTTTTCTCAAAAATAAACAATAATGAACCTGGATTTTCAACTATAAAAGTTGCAGAACATTACTTTTATTGCAACATAGCTATTTGAAGTTGAGAGTTGGACACTTTGAAACACTGTGGAACTTCCAACTTTCTTCCTATTGGTTTTGTGCAACTTCTTTGCATCCAGTATTATAGTATGTCAGTGTCACATGTAAAAGTTATGACATGCTTTCATGCAGGAAAATAAAACAACATAAGTAAATTGCCTAACCATCAGTAATCCAGCCAGTAAGTTTTTGCATCTGGTCTTGGTATATTTATGGAAGTTTATCTTCAAGAGGACTTGATTTATATAGATGATCCAGTCACCAAAGATTTACATTAATGTCAGCTGTGAACAGTGCCTGACCAAAAAGATATGAAATCTTTTTGGTGCTGAAAGAAATTGTGTCTTCAGAACTGAAAATGGCTCTTTTCTGAACAGGTATAAAAATTTGGCTGCCTGAGATATAAACCCTTGAACATGACAACACTGGCAAAAAAGGTATAAAAGAATAAAAGGTGTAAAGTATGACCACCTACACAGCTGTAGTTATGTGAACAAAGAAAAAGGAACATTTTCTAACTCCCAAGAGGATAATTTAGAAGCATTTATCTCTCTTCCAATAGCTCCATTGGATTTCCATTTGACAGTTATTTTTTTTCTGTTTTGTTGTTTGTGAATAATTTTGTTACAAAATATATTTAAAACATAAACCACATTTCTAGTGACACCATTTGTAGTCAAAGTACTGAATAGCAAAAACTCTAAGGGGCCTACAATCAATTAATCAATGGTACTCTTTGGCATCACAGTGTTGAAACATAAGCCTGAGAACATTTCTGACATCCCTAAAGCAGAGCAGTTTCTAAGCACTAAGCCTAAGTGAATTTAGCCAATGGAGAGACAGTCACTCCTGACAAAGATTGATTGTCTGTGAGGTAATGGACCACCTCACAAATCGTTCTGACTGCCATCAACAGCTGCCTTTTCATCTATCCATTTCAGTAACATATGCAAAGGGGAATTACTGATTGCATTACAGGCTAAAATGTGTAACATTAAAAGGTTGAGAGTTCTTGGCAATCGCTCAGTGAATTTTGAGGCGTCCAAATTAGGTTTATGTAAAGGGTCTGATCAAAGACTATGGAGGCAAAGCCAAGACCTCAAATCTAATATGAGCAGCTTATTGCTTTGGATCCAGTAACACACAAGCATCAATCTCCTGGACATTCTCACATTAACAGAACATGATAAAGGGACCCAAACATACACACAAATACACACTTTCAATATTATATTGTGTGCAGTGAAACAAGTTTTTATGACAACATATTTTACACAATGGAATAAGGGCATAGATACAGTGTTTGGTTTCCAGAAAAGAAACAAAAAAAACACAAGTTACTCTGACCTTTTCCATCAGTTAAGTATTCAATAACAGCTGAACACTTGAGTATACTTTAAAAGCAATTAGATACAAACTGTTGCACTGTCCTCTATCACTTAATTGTTAGAGTTTTGTTTTACTGTGGCAGCCATGTTTGCCCAAGAGAACAAGGTAGTTTGTAATCACATCTCAGTGGCAGTGCATTGGGTAGAATTACTCAAACACGGAGCACGGTTCTGTGGTTTCAGTCTGTGTTAATATCACCCTCTGCAGAGTGAAGAACTGAATATAGTCAACCAATGCATTTGAATATGATCCTCCAAAAAGCTAATATCACAGACCCATGACTCTGTGGGTTGACTGGTTAAAAACTTAGAGCATTCAGACTAGTTCCTGCCAAAACTAGGAGCGTAATAATCCAACTGGGGAATTGAATGCTCGATCTTTTTTCTGTGTGACAAAAAATGGCTGCTTTTAATTAAAATAAAAAAATACATTAGGATGCATCTCTTAAAATATAATCTAAACCACTAGTTAGGTTTAAAAAATAATCTAAGTGAAATTTAGTTACAAAAAGGCAAAAAATAAATGAATAAAAGATTCTGGCCAGCAGTCTAAATTTGGCCTCGGTTTAGACATTGACTTAAACCAATGCTATGCTGATCATCTTCATGTAAAACATCAAGCATATCTCAAATTTTAATATTCTATTAATTGTAAAAAAAATATAATATTATGTTGAAATATGATTTGTGCATTTATCTAATTGCTGTGAAGATATGTACTTGATTCAGTTTTTTTAGATGGGGTTCAGAAAAATAAATTAAATTATTCTTTGCACAAGCTCTCTAGTTGGTATAACACCAATGAAGCCTGTTAACAAATAAAATTTGGAAACTTTTTTTTATTTTATTTTATAATACAATCAGTATAATTGATGTGGCCTGTTTACTGTTCAATATACACCTTATTGAACAGTTAGGATCTAGTCAATAAGAATCTAGGCCGATAAATTGACAAACTGGTTGAACAATAGCCCCAATGGCCGGTGTTTTTCAGAATTTATCACTTTGTGGCTGAAACTGTAAAACAGTGGCATCAACTTCCTGTAAAAATAATGGCTTTGTATATTCTGACAGTGAAAAGCTGTAACATTGTACATTATCGTCTACCAGAAATCAATATTATCTACACAGCCCAAACACATCAATTTATGACCACAGAGATTCCCAGCACATGGATCACTCACTGCACAATGCAAGGCTCAATATGAGCTTGTGGGTGTGTGTGTGTGCTAGAGGGCGCGACTGTGTTTTAACTGTCTCATAAATTTACTGGCACCAAGTCTTATTGCCCACTAATTCCCAATAAGATGTTCTACATAACAACTTATCATGCTGTCGGTGCCGTTTTTTTCCTCCATAAATCTGAATAATGATCTGTTCTTTTTATTTAAACCCTATCAGATGGCTTTCAATGAGCCAGTTGGACAATCAAAAATGCATTTTGATATTCCCCTAAGATAACAAACCCTTCTGCGTACACATGTAACAAAAACACAAGGCTGATGAGACTGTATGCATCCCTGTCATATCAGCAAGCCAGTGGCTGTCAAACCAAGAGCTTCTCTTGATGGAGGATTAAGACTCAAAAGGTGGGAAGAGACTGACACACAGTGAGGTGAATATGTTGCTCTTGCTGTCAGCTTTGTTTTGAACTCTGGATGAACTCTCCGTGCTTGGATAGAAGATACAAGACAAGCCTCTTCACTCGATAGAGATGAAGTGTCAAAACTACCTCTAGACTGTCAGAGCGGCTGGCAAAACCTGTCTCTTTATTACATCTCAAATCAAAACAAACATCCCAAACCCAAACAGAACATACCAGGACATCAGCACATCGATTTTAAAGAAACAAACAAGGAAAAATCATCTATCACCACAGCGAAATATCGCATTTGTACAACTAACTAAGCGAATGAGCAATTTAACACGGAGCTGCATGTAAAACATCTAATACAGAGGTAAAATAAGCAAAGTGCTGTGATGCCAGCCACACGCCAGTAGTTCCAGCCTCCTCCTCCATCTCTAAGAATGTGAAAATAAAAAGCCGCAGGGTTTGTTTACATGTGTTTGGGTCAGGGTGTGCAATGCTCAGTGCCAGAAGAACCCACAGCAAGTATTGCAGTTTTACCAAACTAAACCTCACTCAATACACTTTTGGTATTATGAAAAGGAAAAAAAGTAGTTTTTGTTGGCATTTAACACAATTCAGCGGCAGAGAACACATTCAGTTTGACAAAATGTTTTTTATTAGCGTCATAACACAGGCACTACATGTAAGAAATGTCACAAGAAAGACAAAGGAACCATTCAAAAGACAAAGACTAAAAGTGATACGAAATATTTAAACCGGATATAAAAATATCATCTGGTGTTTTGTTTTGTTTTTTTTTTAAATAAAAACCTGAAAACTGTGATCTGACTCCTTTCTTTTCTTAGACAGCTGCTTCATCCTGTCATTAATAATTCAGCGGGTTTTAAACAGACAGAGGAACACGCAGAACAAATACTTAAAACTGTGGGAGGACATCGCATCTTCAGTTTTCAGGTTATTTGGTTTCAGATTAGGGCTTGTGTGGGCACAATGATTGTCAAATACTGCTTTCAAATACATCAACCTTTACGAACACTTCTGCTTGCTGGGTCCTGAGAGCATTTACTATCCTGCTTTTTTATACTCTGTATAGAACCAGTCGGCATCATCCATTAAATTCCCATTAGAGTCAATTAACAATGCAGAGGGTCTCTAAAAGTCAGGCATCTAATAAGTAGTGACTGTTATGTCAACATTATTACATTAGAGCTGTACTACAACAAGCTCAAAGCTGATTTTTTTTATCCTTATCAATAAAGCAAGATAAATTAATGGGAGCAATCTCTAAGTGGAATTAAGGTCATGTGAAAACTGAACAACTAGTAAGGTTAGTCAGAAACCTGCAACTATTTGGTTTAATATTTTGTGTCTAGCTAATAAAACTATTTTAACTTTTTTCTTTGTCACTTCTCCTTCCTCAGGGTGGTATAGAATGGCTTTATTGTGGTAACTGAGTCAAATATTTTAAGCTAGTAAGTAAATGTAACTTACACGTGCAATATACGAAACCAAAAACATGACTGAACAGAAAATTGGAATATTTATTAGAAAGAAATTAAGTTTTGGGGGGATATTACAAGAGTACCTTTTTATTTTGACTGTTTTTTATGGTTTAAAAACATATTTATAATACAGGAGCTGAAAATGTAGATAGTTCAATCCAAAAGCCTTACATCTGGGGAATACAGTAAAAACCTTGTAATGCAAGTCTGGTAAAATCTTAGAGTTATTCTTTGGCAACAAAAGTGAAAAAAGTATCAATACATAATACAGCCCAGTAATTAGCTGGTACTTACAGAGTACCTACCTGATACATACCTAATACCTACAAGCATCAGGTTGTATCTTGCAGTGACTTGTTAACCTGTGCTTACAGAGGAGGTACCAGATACATACCTTGTAAGTACCAAGTAGGTACCCTGACAGTACGAACCAGTTATAGGCCAGGTACACACTAAGTTTGTACTTTGAAAGTACATAGTATGCATCTTATGAGTACTGGGCTGTATTTTTTATTGCTACAAAAATTTTTATTAATGACATAAACAAGGTAGATGATGAAAAGTTCAAACTGAAAAATATATACATATTTCAATGTAATATAATTCTGCATTATGTGTATTAAATCTGATATTGTATTTCAAACGAAGAACAGAAATATTCCTTTTCCTTCAGCATGATGCCAGTGTTGTGATCAAACACATCTGCGCTCCTCCACTCTGCTGTTCCCATCCACTGTGCGTGTCTTCTTCATATGTCAGCTTCACACTGGCACTGCCCTTGCGATCCACTAGAAGCTTTATCCAATTTGTCAGGTTTGGCATACACACAACTCACAATGCCTCCATCTCTTTAAGCCACACATGTGCTGTCCCTCCTCCATTGTGTGGCTCTGAGACAGGCCCGTCTGTACCAGCAGGCACTACGATACCTGACGTGGGGCCCACCTGCCACCACTGTGACATGCACGCCTCCCCGGTCCGCCTCTCCAACCCAGCAGGCACCAGCTGGCTGGACAGCCGGCCTGCTGATGGATGGACAATTGGAGCCAGGGTGATCACTCATATTAGCAACGACCAGACTTAACTAACTGACCAAAACAAACAATCTGTGTCTGCTGAACGTTGATATATTCATTAACTTAAACAAATGAGATAGCAAGTGGCATAAAGGAAAAAAAAAAAAAACTCCATATTTAACTATTTGTGATCATGTGGAAATTTTAAATTGAGTATTATCTACCTTGAGGTCTTCACTCACGAATGAGCTCAGATTGAAGACCAGATAATTCACAATATCAGGAAAGGTAATCAACAAATTGGATTGTTTGGACATTTCCACACATGCACATCATCATAGGAGTTATAGAAGTTCACTAACTTCAAATTCTGCCAATATTGTTACTAGTCAGCTGGCCGTTTTTTAGTGTGTGGGCCAACAAAATTAGTAAATGAATAAAACTTGCAAAAGAAAGTCATCTTCATTTTAATTCGCTTTGTTTGTTCTCCAGCATGGTGGACGCACATCTTGTTCACCCATACTGATGATGTCAGTCAAAGCAGCCTATAGGAGGCAGCAATTCTGACAAAGAAGCAGACACAGGTTTTGTGTGATTGTAGTTTCTAAGGAATAAATTGTCTACATGTGGATAACAGCAAATTTCCTCACACAGTATTTTCCTCAAACAATTTTCTTTGTTGTTGTCTTTCTTCTGCTTGTGATCATACTTGAGGTCTTCTTTGTCTGTTTTTCTTTGGTGCTGCTTTTAAAATTAAAGTTTTATGGTTGTCCGTGCATTGTTGGCTGAAAGACTACACACTGGCACATGAATTTACATGATGTAAGCTTTGCAGTCTAACAGATGATCAAGTGGGCAGTGGACCACAAATTAGCTGCTTGTCATTACATATTAGCAATAAATTCAAGTTAACCTTGCATTATAAGGCATAAATTTTATAAAGTAATGCATCTGTAATGACCTCTGGCTCTTTGGTGCAAGCAATGCTCACAAGTTTGGTTGAGCAAAATAATCACAGCTAAAGAAAGATGAAATCTGACCTTTTGAGTAAAACAAACTTCAGCCAGACAGCCTAATTATCTTTAGAATACCATAAGGGTAGGTTTTCTTAACAACATCAATAATTAAGGGCTCCAATCTAAGCAACATATCAAGTAAAGAATGTGGGATGTAGATGGGAGTATTTAATATCCAGAAAACTACCTTGTCAACACTGAATGCCATTGCTTTGGGACAAAAACATGGCATCCTACTTTCCTTATCCTTTTGAAACAAACTCTAACCTGTTCATCTGAGCTGGTGGAAGAGGCCTGATAAACAAAGGACTCAGTGATCCGAGATTTGACTCTATTTGTCAGTCTGTAATCGATTGCACTAGGACATGAGCAAGAGGAAATCTGACCCAAGACCAGCCAGTTTGTTGGATGCTTATAGGCAAAACAATGACTGTGCAGTACTGTACAGTAACTCTAAACAACTTTACCTGCATTCAAAAGGTTATTGTCATATTGAGCTGCAGATGTTATATATTTTGTTGCAAAAATATAAATGTAATATTTGGTTATGAGATCAGGACATAATAAAAAAAACTGTTCTGCAATATTTGTTATGGACAGAGTCTTCAACATGTTTTGCAACATGAATTGTTTAGAGAATAAATAATTTATAGGAATAATAATTTATTCCAAGTTGTATACTACAAAGGGTATGCTTTCAAAATGTTTGCATGAGGAGCTCTAACAAACAAAGTAGATTTTACCATTACTACTATCTGCACACAGCACCAAAGCTTATTGTAACAACAAAGTGTTGATCTCACAGAAATAAAAATGACAGAAAAGCATGCAGGTAAAACT
The DNA here is from genome assembly GCF_001649575.2 of Kryptolebias marmoratus. Taxonomy (NCBI): domain Eukaryota; kingdom Metazoa; phylum Chordata; class Actinopteri; order Cyprinodontiformes; family Rivulidae; genus Kryptolebias; species Kryptolebias marmoratus. The sequence continues at coordinate 21,005,299 of NC_051437.1, read as the reverse complement.
TACATCTTTGTCATCTCATGTCATTTCACCTCCACTGCAGCAAGCTGCCTCATTGTAAGTAATTTTAGACAAATTTTCTGTAATGCCACAGCAATCCCCATTCTATCACATCACATCATTCAAAAACCTGTGGGGGAGAGCTCTATGTTTGAGAAGAACACAGTTTCTTTATATCTTATATCAGCCTATTATGAGCCATTTTCTGGGGCTACAGAACAGATCTATCAACATGGAGATTTTTATACCATAGCTCCATACAGTGTAATTGCTTTATAGCATTGCATAAATTCTAGTGCTTTAATTTTCCATTTTATTTCCTTGAGGGTCCCTGGCAGGAATACAGTTCAAAATTATTCTCTTCCACGTTATCTGGAGGAATGTGTTTATGCTAACATGTTTAATCTGGGCTGCATGACACACAAAGAACAAATGCTAAACAGAGGCTGCAGTGGATGCAGTATAGAAAAGCATATATGTCCACTACCCACCATTACCCACTAATGAAACTTTACATCACATTACCGAGTATTTTAATCAGCCCTACAGTGTTCGTTGACCACTATTATTTACCCCAGCCACATGGAGACAAAGCCTATTTAAAATCATCCTGCAAATGACGGAAAAACAACATTAACATTGCATTTTCCCTTTACGCTCAACCTCTGCCTCCACAGTTTTGCAAAACACAGCTGAGCGTTTGCATTTCATGGCATTTAAATATGTGCAATGTCACAGAGTACAGAGGACACTTACTCAAACCATCTGCCGCTGCCTGTGAAAGTGTATGCTAGCATTACTTTTTAGGACAGGCGGGGTGAAGGACAAAGGGCAACATAAATTTACATACCTAAGAGATGCTCAAAGTCATTAATGCAAGCAGACCAATTCAAACAGTTAAATATATATGTATGGTAGGCCAGATCAAATAATCTTGTTCTGTTGGTGAGTGGGTTAATTAATACAAGAGTTATATTGTGAATCAAACCCAATGATGACTGTGTGGAAACTTCATTTTCTCCCATGTTCAATAGCTTATCACATTTATTGAGAAGGTGTCTAGATACACATATTAAAAACAGCAATATAAAAAATTGCACACCAGATTCTGATGAGTACACATGTGCATAACAGCACATCATCTTTTTAAATATATCCTGCATGGTAATCGCCAAGTGATTGACTATATGTAAGGAATGACCTTTAACCATATGGTTGCTGACTGACATCCCTCATCACACCTCATGGACCTAATTACAACCTTCAGCAACATGTTAAGGCTTTAACCTTGGTAATCTCACTGACTTGAGTCTTTTCATTTGAGAAACAGCCTCACTTTGGTGGAGAATCTTTATATACTTGGGGTATATTGTAAAACTTACAGCACTTGATGTCATTAGAGGAGCTAAATGATGTTTGCCAAAGGCAATAGCAGCAATCCTATTTTCTGTTGCACTTTTGAGGACTGCGTTGCTGAGTAACCATCTGTTGGTTGACTCTGTCAAATAAATGACTATAAAATGTGCCATAAACATGAAACCTGAGGAGAACTATTTTTTTCCCTACACAAGTCATTAAGCTTCTCATCCTCATACAGTAGACAGATAAGGACTCAAAACCCATCTCCACTGACAAAAAAAACACTAATGAGACTTGATGCCATTTTCACAGTTTGGGGCATTTTACTGCAGTCTTTTATGACTGCATCATCATGGTATAGTATCACTTTTTGTGTTTCTTTGCCAGTTACAATGCAGGTATGCTACACCCACTACTCTTGTGTATACCTGTTTCTGAAATCAATACAGGAAATATGTTGAAGAACAGAAACGCAAAGTCATGTTGAAAGGTATCAGGTTGCCTAGGCTCTGTTTCAAAACAAAAGACAGTAAAGATACAATTTATGTGGAAACAAATACCTCGAAGCTACATCAAGACAATATTCTATACATAAATTACTGTACAAAAAATTTGACAGGATCCCAACTTGGTTTTAAAGGAACTTTAAAATGGTTATGCCTCAGGGCTTGATGCTGCAGAGCCAGTGATCAAGACTTTGGTCCTCAAGAGTTAAAATGTAAACATTTTTCTTTTTAAATAAAGTGTGAGAGACACCACAAACTGTACAGTTTGGTTTCTGTAGAAGTTATATTTGTTGTGACACTGTTTCACACATGAGCAGTTTAATATAATTTATTTGACTCTTTTCTTCCATAGCTTGGATTTATACTTAGTATAAATTGTCTGTGCACTCCAATCGACCCTTTAACAAGACAGCAAAGCTTGTTTTTATTTTTATACACAGCAGCGTAGAAAACTGTATGTTGCTAGTCAAAATTTCTGTTTTGATGAATGCAAGGGAGCATAAAAACTTGCACCATCAATTCAAAGCAATAATTGTCTCCAAACAGTTAAACAGCCTTAAGAAAACTGAAAATATTGATGTCCACGAAGCGCTAAAATATTGTAAGAACACTGCAGGGCTTTTTTTCTGTAGCTTTCAGTTTGTAGTGTAATTAAAAATAGCAGAAAAGAAAAACAATAGAGGTCGAGCTGAGGGTACAACAAAAACAGCGTCTACGTCAAGAGCATCTTGAAAGGTAAATATAGCCTTAGATGAACAACACATAATACTGTGTTTAAAAAAAGAAAAAAACTAAGCCAAACTGCAGAACACCTAAGTGTGTAAAAAAATAGGAATTATAACTGTAAGTAGCAAATGGCTTCTGCTCATAAAATGCACTTTATTAACTGATCAGCAACCATAAAAACCTTCATAAAAGCTGATGAGCTGTCACTTTGCTGGACTCTAGTTTGAGAGTCAAGAAACAAACCTCTAACGAAACAAAATCTCTCTTCTCCAAAAAGAGTACAACATTATGACTTAGATTTAGTAAGCTGCATTTGAAAGCACAAACATATCTGGAACAATCTCCTGCAGACATTCTAGACAAAGGTGGAACTGTTCAGAAATAATGCACAATGCTAAGTTTGGGGGAAAAAAACACTGTATAACATCACATATGCCTCAAACCAAACATTAGGCAGATTTTTGGACAAGTAATCATCTAGACGTGTTTGACTGCCTCAGGACCTAGGCAACTGACAGTCATTAGGTCCTTTCACACTATGACTTTAAGCTGCCTGTAGTTGTACGGACATGAAGCAATCGAGTTGGTGACATATTGCAATAACGATTGCTTCGAAGCTGGAATGGCTCAGCATATCAACAACAGCACTGTAGGCTAGAATCCTCTCCCTTCACACCTATCCACCAACTCAGTTCTGAGACTAAGGTTCTGTCCACACAAGGACAGATTTTGTGAACACACAAAAGTTGTTTTTATTGTGTTAATCTCATGTCCAGACAGCGATGATGTTTTTACAGCGCCACCTGCAGGCTTGGCTTCATTAACACAATGTTCTGGGTCATTTTCAGTGTTTTCATGTAGATGGAGACGTTTCTAAAAACTGTGATGTGTTACAAGGATGTTTATCGAAACGACAAAAAAAAATTATTGTTTTGGTAAAACTGTGTTTCTGTGTAATAGCAGTGAGACATCTGCCTAAAATTTCTGCTGGTACCAAAAAAATTGAACTGTGTTCCGTTATGTAAATTCTTGGAATACGTAGCAAAAGTCGTTTAAATATATTTACATTTCCAGTATATTTAAAACTTTGCAGCCACTAAGATTAATATAGCATGCAAATGCAAACCCCATAGGCAGTGGGAACACAATTAAGGTCCGCTGGCCTGCAAGCAAGGTTAGTGGTGCTTATAGTGAAGTCCAGAAAACACCCCCAATATAAATTCTATTGGGACTTCCACTTTACCAGCTGTGCAATGAACCAGTGACTTTAACCACACGCCTCTCTTCCCAATACAGCCACTTGTGATAAATTACCTAATCCCCCTGTCCCTGGTTGTTTCTATAATACACTCTGAGCTTTTAAAGAACAGTTAGAACAAAAGGGGGGTTGAGAAACAGATTGCAATAAGTGGGTCTGAAAGGGAAAAAAAAGACCTATTGATTGAGATTCAATGACACAGGGAAGCTATACAGGTCAAACAAAGGCAAGAACGAGGAATCACAATCTTCAGAATGAAAAGGACATGTGTGCATGCCATTTTTTTGAAGACTGTGACAATAAGAAACACTTAGCACTCTTCCCATTTAATTGTGTCAGACAGAATCCAGATTAAGAGAAATCCATAGACAGGAGTCAGTTCTGGAAAACATATTTTAAAACTGCTGTGACTAAAACAAGAGTTAAGCAGTCATGGAGTTTTAATTCCTTCTGTCTCTGCAATGTAAATGTGAATTCCATGAATATTCTCAAAGATGATTGTGATTCCATCACTGAACATGTTCATCGCTGGCATCATTTCAGCTGAGCTGACAAGCAGCAACAAGGGATGATGACATCAGTGATCAAACCCTCCCAGAGGAATGCTCATCACCTCTCACACTGGCACACTGCTATGGTAACAGCAGGAACGTGAGCATGCATCAGTATTAAGGAGATAATGTACGGCACACATATACAAGAGAAGAGAAATAACTGTGAAACAGAGCAACCTGCTCAGTTCACTACAAACAGTTCTGACACAAGTCAAAACTGCCCCTGGTCAGCTATGTAAAACAGTCACTCTTCACTTTTTCCTCTTTTAAAAAGCCCAACAGAGGTCATTTAAGGACTAAAAACTCAATATCAGTTAAAAAAAAAAGAAAAGTTTTACATCAGCTTCTGAATTTAGAAGAGGAAACACTGCAGGTCTATAAGTAAGCTTGAGCTCGGAAGTATCTGAGGAAGATGTTGTTTCACAGCAGTGCGCTGCCAGGGTTGACGGAACATATTCTCTCACCCAGCTCACTGTACCAGCTGACTGCTATGGAAACAGCAAGAGTGAGAGTGTGTGTGCCAGAAGTTGAAAGGACATGGAACCCATAGGCAAACATGTCTACACAAACCTCTGCGGCAAACCATGATTATGCATGTACAAAGAAAATTAAGTTGACATCTGTTACCTATCTATATGTCAAACCAAGTGAAAAAAATAAATCAAAAAGGACAAAGCAGCTGCAATGCACACAAACATGCAGAGGACAGACTTTGCAGCCATTCAAACAGCTCAGTAACAGTCACCCACGGCAACCCTGACACTAACCCTCCTTCCTTTTCCCTTCAATAGACTCAGATCCTCTGTCCAGTTAAGGGAGAACCAAGTGGACTAGCACACAGACTGCCTGAGACTTAAAAGACGCTGTAACTTTACCCCCTCTGCCTCACAGAAGTGCAGCACCAACCCCCCTCTTAAAGGTTCAAGGGGTTAATTATTCAACATGAAAGAAGAAATAAGGGACAACTAAGAATGGGCTCAAGTCAACAGAAACCCCTCATCTATTTTATTCAGTTCCTTCACCAACTGACTTTTTCAGCTTGATTTTTGATAACATCTGTTACATGCAGAAACACAACAATACACATTGCATATTTACCAACAGCTGGATCTAAAACCTCTCCACATGTTTGCTGCATCTGAATATGCAGTTGGGCTCTCTGCACACTCCAAGAGTCTCTCTTACCATTGTGGTTGTGCTGCAGGGTCTCAAGCATGCTGGCAGAGGAGTCCGTCGCTCCCAGCTCGGCCAGTCTGCGACTGGTGGCGCTCAGCTCTGACCGCAGGTTGGTCACCTCCTGGCTGGCTGACTGAATGGCCCCATCGATGCGCTGGGCCAGCTGTTTGTTGTCATCCATCATTTTCAGGATTTTTGCCTGAGGGAGAGAGGGAAATCCAAACACGGTGTCATGCTGACAAGTTGACCATTTCCTTACAAGGAAGATGTCCCCAAATAAAATCCTCCTCTTTCAGTCCTCCTCCTGACTTCTTCTCAATCCTTTCTTAAAGGAAAAAAAACCCAGCAAACTTAAATCCTCATAGCTGTTTGTCCTTTTCCCTTAAAGAGACATATCTGGCTCAGGGGAAATGTGTATTTGCTAGAGGGAGTGTATATTTTAGAAATGGTGTGTGTGTGTGTGTTGTGTGAGTGGATCAGTGTGAAAGCATGCCTGTGTGTGTTTCTGTGAGAGTTCCGTAACAGCATGAGTGTGTCTGTGTGTGTGTCAGAGAGCCAGCACTACCCCCATGAAATGTGCACCCCGCAGCTGACTGTTGAAAGGACACAGAGCATTGAGAGATGACAAGCACCTTTTTAAATGGACTGTACCATTTCTAGAGAAAGTCTAGGGGGGGTAGGCTGGTCCACACAAGCACATGGAAATCAAAGACCCTCAGCACAGCTGGCTTCAGGAGATAGTGCTTCAAGTGCATTTGACTACAATGACTATCAACAAAGTTCTGTAATCCAGTGAATACAGACTATAATGAAACACTCCAGCTTTTCCTCTCTGTCTCTGTGTGTACACTTCACGGACCTCCTATGGTGAACTTGTGGACAAAGGGAAGGAAATCATTAGTTTTGGACAAAGGAACAGTTGTGGCAAGAAAACAATAACGGTTAAACAATCAAAAGCTTTCATCCCAGTATCACAGTAAGGTGTTCCTTATCTAAACAAAGGTGCTTTTTTTAGATTCCACTGCTATGTTCAGCTAAATTTAGACAAACTAACTGACGAAAATAATCCTAGAAGAATTTATAAATGTGTACAGGGTCGGTGAATGAAATAAAGTTAATTAATCTGATGTAAATTTATTTAGCAGCAATTACAAACATTCGTTTTAATCTGTCTCAAGGTTTTTATCATTAGTTATAAATTGTATTTTAGATAGAAAAAAAACTCGTACTACTGCTGCTGTCAGTGTTCTTCTGGAAAACAAAATTAAAGACAGTTTGCAGGTAATGAATGCAATTGTTATATGAAGACTGGAGCATAGTGATCAAATAACATGATAAACAATAAAAACTGTCAGCTGCCACTACACTAGTAACAAAAAACACATTTGATGTCTTATATTAGTTTTTCTTTGACCATCTTATGTTGAGCAAAACGGTAGATGGTTTCAAACCAAGGTAGCAGACAGCTTAACTACTGCCTGAATTTATCTGACCCCCACAACACAAAATGAGCAACAAACAGCAGGTCTGCTGATGTTTCTGTTAAAATGACAATAGAGTCAGACTTCTAAACTATATTAATCTGTTGATATTAACAATATTCAGAGCCATTTAAGTCACTGTTTTGCAGGGTTTTTTCTTAAGGAGCTCAATTATCTAACAGACTCAATATACGAGAAAAAAGGTGCATATACCTATGATGATTAGTGACTTCACAAAACTAAATGTCACAGCAAGCAAGAGCAGCTGACAGCTGTTTGATACACACCTTCACTGTGAATTAAACATCGGCTTTGAGTTTAATTATGTGGCTAAAATGCAACATATTGTTGCTCAGAATGTTGCCCTCTGATTGTCACAGCACATTATGGCACACAGTGACCATAGTGGGTCCAAAACTAACCAAAAAAAGACAATAAAACAAAAAGAAACTCAACCACACAATGTCCTGTAATCCACTTTGATTAATAAAATCCTGACAAAGCAGACATTGATTTTGAGAAAGATTTTGCTATGCAGTTTATTAAACCTTTTAGCTGAATAAACCAAAATTAAACAAACTAAAAAGAGACAAATCTTCAGACTATTCCCATCAAATGTTGTTTAATTATCTTTAATCAACTGGCAGCTGAGTTGGCTTTTGTTGGGTTTTTTTTTTTTTTTTTTACCAGCTGAGACTTTGTTCTCAGCTGCTTGTGTGGGGTCACATCAGTTCAAAATGAGGTCCTAGCTTTGCTCAGGGCAGAGTGGATAAAAGGGGTCCAGATCACCTTCAAAGATGGTCTGAAAAAAAAATGTTTCAATGCGCATTGAAAGAGTTTAGACCTGCATTTAGCAGTATTTCATCACAATCAAATAGCTAAAATCTATTTCAAACAACAGGTCTGAACACCCTCAATGTGGCGTTATATGTGGCTCTGTGATGGACTGGAGACCTGTCCAGGGTGTAACTGACCTCATACCCATTGAATACTGGAGATAGAAACCAGAAACCCTACACAGAAAAGTGAGTAAAGAAAATGAATTGGTGAGTTGTCTGTGGGCCTTGTGCTGAATAAAACTGACCACTGACAACCTGAGTCAGTCTAGCTAAACCGACATCGGGTTGCCAAAACATGCCTACTCACTCAGCAGTACAGCTGTGTTGTTATTGTTTTACAAGGTTACATAAACTGAGACACTAACCTCTTCTGCCATGCAGTAGCAGAGATTAGCCACCATGCTGTTCAAGCCAGCGGAACAAGCTGTGTACTCTCAGAAAATGTTATGATAGCCTAAGGCGCTCAGTGAGTGCGACAGCGCGCTTGTAGGTCAGACCCTAAGATCTGAACAGTTGTCTCAAAAAAAACTTCAGTGACCCAAACTCTGTTGCATGCAAGCAAGAAAACAAGAACAACACAACCGCAGCACTTTTCACCCATTCATCCATTTGCCCAGACACAACTCATCTTTCCTGCTCCAAGAGTGAACATCATGGTGTTATTTATAGATGACCCTGCTGCCACATTTGATACATTAGTCACAGCGGAGGGCAGTCACACATATACATCCAAAGGGGGGTGCTACACACTGTACATTATGGGGCTAATAATTTGATGTTCATTATTGAAGTTCTTAAATATCAAATCAATTCCTCTGTGTGAGTATTATATAACAGTATCACATGGTGTATGTGAAAGGGTTAATTGGTTTGCATTTATTCATTTTTTTTATTCTACCTATACATTGCTTCTTTTCCTTCTGTTGATCACGTAAACAAATTCTGTACATGTCCATGAATTTGCCTCACTACTGTTATGCTTGTCTCCAAGTCAAATGAATAGACATTAAATTAAACTGGTTTTGTATGTTGTACGGGTCATGTAAGTTTGTCAGACATTACTCTGCTTTGTGAAATATAAAAGGCAAAGCAAAATAAAGACAAGCATAAAGTCAAAGAACTAGGCTAGTTTAACAAATAATATTTGTGAACTTGTAATTTCAGTGAACATCACCGATTTCTGCCGTCTACAAACTAAAAATGTTTTTAAAAAAATTGTCATCTGGAGGTTCTTTGTGACTGGATCAGATTCGTTGGTGTAGATTCTCAGTCATCCAGGCCATGGTAAATTCAAAAAAAGTTAAAAAACAAAAACAACTGGACTTCTATTCTGTAGCTGAAGACGTTTCGCTCAATTCAGAAATAGAGAGTGTGGAGTTGAGCTTTTAAAGCTGAGATGTGATGTAAGCTGGATTGCTTGCAAATTGTTTTCACTCTCCTA